>NC_090445.1:808746747-809053225 GCF_031143425.1 Pleurodeles waltl | reverse complement strand
TGGAGCCCAAGTGCGTGGCGTGGTGCAGGGGGCTTCTGTGTCTGTCGTGTCCGCCAACGGTAGCGGTTTTGCATGCACTGAACATGTTTTTCTTCTGTCCCCCCCCCCTTTTTGTGGTCTCCCTGTACTTGTGTGCATTAGCATCATCAGGAAGAGGAGCAGTTGCACCGGAGCAGGAGGGAGCTGCATCCCACATGGCCCTGGAGGGCGACACTACGGACTCCGAATTCACCAGTGGGACGGAGGGCGAGGGGAGCTCCATGGCGGGGACAGGACCTGACACCAGCGAGACAGACTCCTCCTCTGATGGGAGGTCCCTTGCGGTGGCGGCCCCATCTGTGCCCCCCGCATCTACAGGTACAGCAGCCACCCCGCTACCAGCACCGCCCTCCCAGCAGCCCCTCAGCCTTTGCCCCATGCCCGCTCACCCAGGAGGGTGGGCATTACCTTCGCCCCAGGCACCTCAGGCCCTGCCCCTGTCACCCCTGCTGCCCTCAGTCAGGAGGCCATTGACCTCCTCAGGTCCCTCACTGTTGGGCAGTCTACCAATTTGAATGCCATCCAGGGTATAGAGAGGAAGTTGCAACAAACCAATGCATTTCTGGAGGGCATTCACTCTGGTCAGGCAGCCCTTCAGTGAGCTTTTCAGACTCTGGCCTCAGCACTAATGGCAGCCATTGTCCCTGTCTCCAGCCTTCCCCTCCAACTTCCTCCACAAGACCCACACCCCTGTACCTCAGCCTGTCCCAAACACACCATCAGACCACAGGCACTCACGCAAGCATCACAGACATGCAGACACACCAACATCCACTGCCTCCACTGTGTCCCCCTCCTCCTATCTCCCTCCTCCCTCACTGTCTCGTCTCCACTCACACCTGCATGCACTACATCCTCAGCCACTACGTCCATCACCAGCACAACCACCACCACACCCCGCTCACGTGCACTCACCACCCCACTACCATTCACACATCCCCTGTGTCCTCTCCCAGTGTGTCTGTGAGGCCACCTCCCAAGGTACACAAACGCAGCCACACACCCACCCAACAGCCATCCACCTCACGACAGCCTCCATCCCATGCACCTTCACCCAAAGTCACCAAACGTACACCGCCTACAACCACTACCTCTTCCTCCACTCCCAAACCCCCTCCAGCTACCCATCCCAGTGTTCCTAAGAAACTTTTCCTGGCCAGCCTTGACCTCTTTCCATCACCTCCCCCACCCCTTCAGTCTCCTAGTGCTGACCCTCCAGGTCCCAACCTAGCACCTCAGCCACAACATCAGCGGGACCAGTGGTGCCAGTAGTCACCAGATTATGCAGTGCACCAGGAAGCAGGTCAGGCAGTGTGGCAAGATGCCAGAGCACGGACAGTCCCCCACCTGTCAAGCATAAAAAGTTGGACAGTGCCCAGCGGGAGAGGGGAAAGAAACCAGCCACCAAAGCTGCTCCCAGGGGTACAGTTGGGAGTGTGGAGACAGCTGTGACACCATTCAAGGGGGAAAGGGGCACAGTAAATCCGGCAAGTCTGGGAAGATCAGCATGGCAGACAAGACTGCCACCAGACCCGCTGCCCAGGAAGCGAATGCCAGCAGCAGCCCCGCTGCAACAGACAGGACCGGCAGCAGCCCCGCTCCCACAGACAGGACCGCCAGCAACCCCGCTGCCCAGGAAGCGACCGCCAGCAGCAGCCCGCTGCCACAGACAGGACTGCCAGCAGCCACACTGCCCAGGAAGCGACCGCGAGCAGCAGCCCTGCTGCCCAGGAAGCGACCGCCAGCAGCAGCCCTGCTGCGACAGGCAGGACTGCCAGCAGCCACACTGCCCAGGAAGCGACTGCCAGCAGCAGCCCCACTGCCCAGGAAGCGACCAGCAGCAGCAGCCCCGATGCCACTGCAGCTGAACTGCTGCCCAGGACACCGCCTCCAGCAGCCCCGCAGGGCAGAACAAGACCGCCAGCAGCTGAACCGCTGCCCAGGACACCGCCGCCACAAGCACCGCTGCCAAGGACACCGCCACAGGCACCGCTGCCCAGGACACCACCACAGGCACCGCTGCCCAGGACACCGCCACCAGCAGCCCCGCAGGTCAGAACAAGACCTCCAGCAGCTGAACCGCTGCCCAGGACACCTCCGCCACAAGCACCGCTGCCAAGGACACCCCCACAAGCACCGCTGCCCAGGACACTGCCGCCAGCAGCCCCGCAGGCCAGTCAGCGCAAATGATTCCGACGCTACTGAGTCCGCCACGGGCAGGATGAAGCACTCTGGGCACAAGGCCCCCTCCAGAACCAGTAGAGAGAAACATTCACTACCTCAGTTCTTGGCAGGATGAAGCACTCTGGGCAAAAGGCTCCCTCCAGAACCAGTGGAAAAAGGCATCCACTGCCTCAGTCCTTGGCAGGATGAAGCACCCTTGGCACAAGGCCCCCTCCAGAACCAGTGGAGACATACATCCACTACCTCAGTAGTTGGCAGGATGAAGCACTCTGGGCAGAAGGCCCCCTCCAGAACCAGTGGAGAGATACATCCACTACCTCAGTCCTTGGCAGGATGAAGCACTCTGGGCACAAGGCCCCCTCCAGAACCAGTGGAGAAAGGCATCCACTACCTCAGTCCTTGGGAAGGATGAAGCACTCTGGGCACAAGGCCCCCTCCAGAACCAGTGGTGACTGTTAACCACTTGAGGGACTGTGGTTTTGCACTCCCCAGGATTGAACAGAGGGCAAACCACCCACTGTAGAGACTTGAAAGACTGTGGCTTTGCTCTCCCCAGGATTGAACAGTGGGCAAACCACCCACTGTAGAGACTTGAGAGACTGCGGCTTTGCACTCCCCAGGATTGTACAGTGGGCAAACCACTCACTGTAGAGACTTGAGAGACTGTGGCTTTGCACTCCCCAGGATTGAACACTGGGCAAACCACCCACTGTAGAGACTTGAGAGACTGTGGCTTTGCACTCCCCAGGATTGAACAGTGGTCAAACCACCCACTGTAGAGACTTGTGTGACTGTGGCTTTGCACTCCCCAGGATACATCAATGGGCATGGAGCCACCTTGTGAATCTGGCATCATGCATTCAAACGGCTGAGGTGCCCCCCCTTCTCTTCCCCCTGAGGTGCCTGTTTTATTTCTATCTGATGCCCCTGCAGTGTTCTCTCCGTTTTGATCAGGTACTGAGTGTGGGGCTCGCCCATGTCTTTTGGGCCCAGTGATCCACGGACTATGATGGTGGAATCCCTTGGACTTGTGTTCTTGGTGTATATAATTCTATATAGTATAAATGTATATATTTGTATATATTTTTGATTCATGTCTTTGAATATATCACAATTATTTGACTCATTTCCTCTTGTCCTTGCATTCTTCCAGGGGGAGAAGGGGGGGTTGGTGGGTGTAACTGATGTATCATCATGTACTTGTGTGTGTGTTGTAGTGGGTGAGGGTGGGGGTGGGGGTGTTGCGTTTGTGTGTCACTGTTTTTCCCCCCTTCCCCTGTGTCATAGATGCAGTACTCTCCCTTGTCTTCACTGCCGGCGTTCGTGCTCCTGGTAGAGGAGCAGGAAGATAAAGGCTGACAGAAGTTGGAGCTCCGGTTCCATGGCGTCCTGTTTCCTTGTGGGGTGTGTAGAGGTGAGCGTTTTCCCTTCAAAGTCCTGTTTCTGCTGTGTTTTTGTTCGCAGTGAATCTGCCCCGGAAAAGGTGGTGGATTGTTGTGTTGTAATACTGTGGGTGGTACATTGTTCTCTGCTTGTCTGTTGGCGGTTACCGCTGCGGTGTTTGTTTGTACCGCCGTGGCGGTCAGAGTGTTGAAGTGGCTGTCTATGTTGGCAGTTTCCACCACGGTCGTAATTCCATTTTTTTTACCACCGGGCTGCTGGCAGTTTTACCGCCTCTTTAACACCGACCGCCAGGGTTGTAATGACCACCTATGTTTTTGATGACAATCTAGGGCCACACGATCTGCAAGTTGTAAATGGAATTGCCTGGATAGAATGCAGTTTCTAATCATGAGTGGGTATCCTAGGTATGGACAAGTGATTTACAGATTTACATGTCTGTGTACTAAACTCGGATCATCAGTCCTAGGTATTCTATTCACAACCCTGCGCCTGTGCCTAAGGGGGGAGGGTGGACAAGCAACAAACAATTTCAAACAAAAAGGACACCAAGGAAGCTTTGGAAAGCTGTACATGGGTTTGGCCAGCACACCACAGGTAAGGAGGAAGTCCAACGAGGATACACCCAAACCTTGGATAATCCCATCAACACTTATCTTTGGAAATGCAGACCATTGTCAACATCATTTCCTACCAGTAACCCATGACTTACAACAAAAATATAGATGCAAGCACACATCTGGCCATGAGCTGCATGCACACCTAGGCCATTGTACTCAAGTGCCTCATACTCGTAGCACAACATGTGGAGCTACATGCTGCTAGGAAGTTAAACATACAGTCAAACATGTTCATTAGTGAATAAGGAAGCTGAAGTCTATGGGTAAGACTTTGGCATCCCTATTCTGGGAGAATCAGGGTCTGACTGGCTGACTAAATCACTATTATGGTCCACTGCTACAATATTCTGATTTCAAGTTTTAGCCACATAACTCATCCCTATTCACATTGCCGTGCCTAAAGGACTGACCTACAATCCCAAATTATGACAATACGATAAGGAATGGCCAACTCAAAAATGGGGAAAAATGATACTCCACTCAAGGAACAAAACCAATCATTGACCAGCGCATCACACTTTGCTATGTGTCCAACAGACAGGAGTCAATCACATATCATCAGCAAACACAACACAGAACCGAAATATCAACACTTACTGGAGATGTCTGGGACCGCAAATGGAGCCACCTCTCCGATAGTGTAGGCTGCAGGTCCACCTGTAGGGCATGGAAGGGAGAAATGTGCTCAATGTCTGTGCACTGTACAACACTTCCATATACAAATACTATGTGTAATATTAACTCAGAAAGTCAAGCCTCTCAGACATGATGATACTGCATCCTACATACCAAGGCAAACATGTACAGGCCCGGGGACTCCAGTGAATGAGACACACATATCTGCACACATGCAGTGGCCCAAACTATCATGGGGTGGCAAACATGCTCCTCCATTAGTTAGCAGACTAATTCATGGAGTGCATTCCTCTCATCATGTGTATCCATGAGAGACATGCAAAGACACTTTCCATGAGGACTGCAATACCAGTCACCCAGACATTGTGACCAAGACCAATTTAAGACACACAGGTACAATGTACAGAGGGCCAGGGACAGTTGTTAGCCCTCAATTTGTATCATTTTCTTCATTTGATGTGCCACAGCTACGGTAAGTTGCACCAACCATAGAGATATGAACCTGTGTGCATACCCTTTGACATCCATCCCTAATTTAAATGTGGCACTACAAACTCCAAATATCAGTCTAAGATGTTACCTGAGGTCAGCTACAAATTGTTACGTATGTGTCAGAATCCAGTTCAGACATGTATCCGAAACAATTGAGGGACACATTATTTCTTGAAAATATCTGGATTTCAAACATATGTTTCCTGATACACTCACAGACCATGCATGAAACATATATTAGAGCCACATTGGCATCATCAATTGACGTGAAGCCAGCACTAATTTACAGGCTCCTGTTGTGTTTTGAAAGTTAGTCTAGCTGTTGTGTCAACAAATGACGGTAATGTGTAGGAAATATTGCATACCTCACAGGCAATTGTGGCCCATATGTATACATATTTTGCACTGCATTTGTGCTGCTTTTTGACACAAAGGTAGCGCAAACTTACAAAATACAATTGTATTTTGTAAGCTTGCACTGCCCTTGCTTCAAAACATGTCGCAATTGCGGTGCTAACAAAGTAGAAATATGGCCCTGTATGTTTAACTAGCATTCCACATGTTCAAAAACATTGCCTGCAGCATATGAACAAATCAGCTACTGTCACTACAGAGCATTGAAACGTGCAAATTACTCTGATTTGTACTCACCAACAGGGCCACCAATCACAATCCCCAGGTGGTCCATCAGGTCTTGCTCCCTTGTCAACAAGGTCAGCTCAGCGGTGCTTCAGCTGGTGGTCATTGTGCGGTGTGCTGTAGATTCTCTGGAGATGGTACAACACCTTTGCCCACAGGAGCCTCCTTGCCTCTGTGTGATCGCCTTCTATCACACGACCACCTGCCTCTATCGTTAAGGGTAGGAAGTGGCACACCAGCCAAATAAACCCACCCAGCTCCTCCTCTCCCATCCTGCCAAGACGAGGCCTACCCAACATGCTTGCACAAAAAAAAGGGAATAAAGGGGTACAGAGGAGAATAGAGGGAAAGTAGGACAGGGAAATGAAAAATAACTAAGAACACAGCCCAACTATACCCAAACTACCACTACCCACAACAGACTCCCAACACAACAAAGACAAATGTTGACACCACAAATGACCAATAAAACACTAAGACAGGATACCACAGACAGTTATGAAACACAAAAATACAATTTACCACACTGGAGACAAATTCACAAAATGCACAGAGAGACAAGTCAAAACACAGCCACACATTCAGGCAATATCACAGACTGCAAAGTCAAAGTAAAAGTACACCCACTGTACCAATTCTGTAAACAGGATATCCTATTACATCACTTCCTGCCTCAAATGCGGTGCGTTTTTATTGTTATGCGTCAAAATATTATGACACTCACAGTCTGTGCATCATTTTTTTTTTACGCACATGCTTAGAAATAACCCGCATCCATATTTTGAAATATGTTTCATACTTAACCAATTTCAGGGTGTACAGTGTGGGAATTACCGCTCAGGGCCAATGGATGTTTCATGGCAATGTGCGTCATATTTCAACGCATATGCATAATTTTTTTATGCATGTGTGCCTTTTTTGACGCGTCTGCGTAAAAATTTCTGTCTTTAACTGGGTTTGGGTCACTTCTCATTTGTAATAGTACATAACAGTTGTGAAAATACAGAGATAGGCTGATTGCACCCACATTGAGCATTACGGTGTATGGGCACATGTGACAGATCATACTACTGCGGACAATGATCCTCTACCTGTTGTACCAGATTTGCACTCTTCACTGACGCAATAGATGGCCAAATGGTTGGGATACAATTAGGTATTACCCAGTTTGACCATGTTTTGCGTCAAGAAAGGATAGCAAGGCGATCCAACTCAATACAGTAATTCAATGCCTATGGGTCAATGTGTGTGATTTGGCTACTACTATTGTTGTTGTCCCACTGTGTGACCATCACAAAATGCATTTTTGCAAATCTGCTTCTATGCATGTGGAGTCAATGTGTCCAACCCTCAGATGCTATGCAGTGTGGAAATGAGAGAGGGCATGTGTTAGTCGTACACGTAGCAACAACTGCTGTGTGCGCTTCCTAGGTTTTTTGGAACATAAGCACCACCAATGACAAAGCATGCACAGGATAGATAGCAGACAGTTCTTCATGGCAATGTTCCAAAACTTAGCCATCACATGTCCTGGAATGTTGGATACTACTTCCTAGGCACTTGTTTGTTTACCCACCATGAGTCAGGCATGGGATAATGCTATGTGGGTACCGTGTTTGTGACACCGAGTCCCAAATATAATACACAATTGTAATGTTACGCCACAGTTGGAGTCATATAAATGAGCCATGTCACTCCTGTGGCAGTGGAGGACCAGCAGACCAAGCAGCAGGTGTCCACAAATTTCCAGTGGTAAAATGCACAGAGGTACCTGGTTCATGTGTGTGTGGGCCAATGTTTAGCCTGTATCATTACTGGGGTCTATGTTGTCACAGTTAGGTGCAGGTCTAGTCATGAATCTGTGGAGCCATTTCCTGTATCTACAAAGTATCCTTCGCAGATCAATAGAAGGAAAGCCAACGAGGAATTGAGAACACACATGGGGATAGTCCAGCTCTGTCACTGCATACGTTATGAGACTGACAACAGGGCAACCTTGGTGTGCTGACAAAGTTAATGTCTCAGGATTCTTATACCGGCAGGTGTCATCACAACATTTGTACACAGGTTGGCCTCTAAAATTCCCACTGCATCTGGGAACATCAGTGCCTCTGTGCTGATTAATCTCACAGCTATTCACCACGCAAGCCCCATCAATATGTTGGGAGCAATGTGAATCAGCGTGTGGACTGTCAGGGTCCTAACATTGGTAGACATTTCATGCACATTATCTGACGTTGTTTGTTGTGCTGGGGGCACTCATGCATACATGAAACCCAGACAAGGGATAGGCCATGATTCAGCTATTTGGAGACAAGTTCCCCCCATGGTACGATAATTAAATGGATTATGCTATAAAATGTATTTGAGTATGCATTGTAGACCCACCTGACACAATACCCCAGGAGGAAAGTGAGGGTTGGGAAAGCAACTATGATACAAATGTAGCCAGAAGGAACCTTTAGAGTAACGCAAAGACAGGAACCAGTCAGGCTAACAGGATGCAGGGTCAATCAGAATCCAAACATTTAACATTTAACAAGGTAAATACACAGTGGTCAGACTGAGACTGGTCAAAGGTGGAACAACACTGTGGAAACTGAAAACGGTGTTTCTCCTGCGTGTTGGAACGTAAAACATTAACCCAAGGGCTGTGTTACACAGCTGATTTATAGGGCAATGCAGAACAATGTTATAGATAAAATGGCTGCTTCTATGCTGCTCCAAGCAGCATAAGGGCAGTGCATGTTCAAATGGCTGGTCTCCATGGAGGTGCTCACATGTGTGTGCAGCATCAGTCTCTCACAAGTCCTGTAGGCGAGATTCAAGTTCAAAGGGCCAACAGAACCTTTCACATGGGACACAATGTACAGGTGATTACAGGTCCTACAGACTACAAGCCAGTGCATTATTTAACCTGACATCCATGCAGACAGAAGTACAATGACAATGGCATACCATACTAAAGAGGGAAGCACACTGGATTTACATTGTGAGCCTGGGAGTGTGTAAAGGAGGGATTATCTGGGGACACATATTCCCATTCCAGGGACCTCTGAAGAAGGGTGGGGTGAGACAGGGAACATGGGTATGTCTGGACTTAGGACATGGCCATGTGCACGGGATGTCATGTGAGCAATGCTAGTCATACCTTGTGCACTTGTGCTATGAATGTGCTGCTTATATGGAAATCAAGTCGCACATAGTCCTTGCAAAGATAGGTGATGTAAGACGTACTGCTGTCAAGGGTCTGGTCATACATTTCTGAACCAATGCAATAGCACATCCACTGCCTCATGTATGAGGCATTTTCTTCCCTTACTGACTGATGGTGTCTTAGTTGTGTGCCATATGCTGCGATGAATCATGTTGCCAACATGTGTGTGTGAAATAGGTGTGGTCCTCTGCTATTGCCCTTCAAATGTGAAATGTACACAATATACGTAATTTACAGTGTGAGTGAATGTGGCTGTACAGTTATACGCATCAAACTAGTTTAGGAATGTTCTGTGTCCTAATCGGTATTTCAGCAATGCTCCATGAGGCTACACTCTCATTCTGATAGTTAGAGATAATGTTATGCAAAAATGATTATCCAGACCATGATATACAGAATAGTATAGATGTTTATTGACATATGGCAAGACAGTAGTGATGGATGATTAGAGTTAAAAGAAAGTTTGGACAATATGTTGTCTCCGACGCAATCCTGCAGCTGTGTTTGGATGGTCCCCCTCATGTTGATGGACAGCATCCTCCTCTTCCTCCTCTTCAGGCATTTGTGGGTCGGGTTCATATAGGGGAATGTTCCTTCTTACACATATGTTGAGCAGGATGGCACAGGTCAAAATTATTTTGCACAAAACTTCTGGTGAGTATAGGAGGCTGCCTCCGGTGATGTTGAGGCACCTGAATCTTGACTTCAGGATGCCAAAGGTCCTCTCGACTTTGGTGTGTGTCCTCCTATGTGCCTCATTATAGGCACGCTCTGCTGCATTGTTGGGTTTGCAAATAGGGTCATGATCCATGGCTGGATCCCATACCTCTGATCAGATGAAAGAGGAAATGAGTGAGAACATGTTGATGTACATTGCACCATAATTATTACTTTGCATGGCAGTTGTTCTCTTGTGTTGTCTGTGACTCAGCAGTGTCTGTGTTATTGTGTGGAATCCTAGGCTTCTAGGATGTACCATCAGCATTGAGTTGTTTCCTTATCTGAACCGGTGTTTGGCTGTTGACAGGATGTCAGCAGTAATGTTTGTTGAGTTGCAGTACAGTGTTTACTCCCTTGCATTGTGTCATGTGAAATAGGTATCCCTGTGTGTTAACTGGGGGTGACATGATACTTCCATACACAGAATCAATTCCACAGTGGTGGTAACACGGTTGCATCTATATACCCTGGACATTCAATCCAATTTCACATATGAAATAGAATTATTTAACCATCAGTAAGACCCTTAGATTTGGCAAGGTGACAATGTGCAACACATCTCCGTACGTTGTCATTACTGACGTGTTAACAGTTGACTATGCACTAATTTCAAATGTTTGACAGATTCACTGCAGACCTATTTCTCTGCCCTTGCCAAGTCGACTCAGGTTGCAACGTGTACCTATACTACTGAACATGTTCTAGTTCAGATGGCCAACTTGGTTGTGAGGTTGTCATTTTGAGTTTCAGAAGGTGCGTATGCCTGTACATCTGTTGTGTGTGTGTTAATTTGTCACAAGGCGTATGTGTAGGAATGTGCACTTTCAATATTGTCCCATCAGGATGTATTCTTCACACAGTCCGCTTGCTTATTGGTAGTGGGCAATGTGAGACCAGGAGTGATGTGAGATATTGGTATAGCCTCAATGATTGCATGTGACTTTAATTGTAGTCATCATCATGCTATGTGTGTCATGGTGTTTGACCTGCAGCAAAACACATTACACACCCCTTACACAGTACAAATTGGTTGGAAGTGTGTTTGATTGAGTGTTATTGATGTGATATTGAAAGATTAATCTTCAAAATTGTACTGCCAGTTGGGGCCATGTCTTTGTCATGGTCGTGCTTTAAATTGTCCCCTTGTGTCTGTGGAGTGGCATCTGTTGTTATTTGGAACTGTCATTTGTCCCTAGGTGTGTATCCCATTGGGTGAGGATATCAAACATGCCTAGCGGTGTCCCTACCTCATTGTCTTCCTGTCCACGTGTTGATGTTGTGGTGTATGTATTGTGTGTCCTAGAGGGTTGCTGTGCAGTGTGTATATAACTGGGTTTCTGTACTTACCAACAAGTAGGCCATCTCCATATCGCCTATCCTGGAATTGTCGATTGATGGTACAGTGACGGAAAATGAATGAATCATGTACACTCCCAGGATACTTTGCCACGATGTTGGTGATCAAACCACAGTGATCGGCAATGGCCTGCACATTGATTGAGTGTGTGTGCTTCCTGTTGCGGTATAGAAGTTCGGTTGCAGCAGGTGGCACAAGGCGTACATGTGTGCAGTCAATGGCACCAAGGACGTGTGGGAAGCCTTTAATTTGGTAAAACCCTTGTTTTGTCTCCTGCTGCTTCTGCTGTGTGTTGGGGAAGCTGATGTGGCAGGGTGTGAAGGAGATTATAGCATCCAGTACCTTGGGTAGGAAGGCAGCGAATGATGGCTGTGAGATCCTAGCAACCAGGGCACCAGTGGTTTGAAAGGAGCCACTTGCCAAAATGTGGAGTACAGCTAGCAGCTTGGTTTCTGGTGAAATGGTGCGGGTGTCTGCAAGCTGAGTGCCATTAGTAACACAAAAGGATGATGGACGGAGTGCTGACAATGCAAACACTCACCCCCAGTCACAGATCTGGGTTTAATCCATCGTTCTTTTGCTCACCATGCCACCCCAGTTCGGACCCAGCCATATGCAAATCAGTCTTGACCCTGTTCCTCATGGGAACAGTCCAGCCCGAACTGCCAGGCCAGGTCCTCCCTGGACCAGAAACAAGCATCCTGGGACCGGTTTCAGGGTATCACCCTTCTTCAGCCAGGCTAGCTTGATTCCAGTGGCACAGTGAGCAAGGGACCCACGTCTGGGCATACCCTTCCCACTTAGGGCAACATTAGTAACACAAAAGGATGATGGACGGAGTGCTGACAATGCAAACACTCACCCCCAGTCACAGATCTGGGTTTAATCCATCGTTCTTTTGCTCACCATGCCAACCCAGTTCGAACCCAGCCATATGCAAATCAGTCTTGACCCTGTTCCTCATGGGAACAGTCCAGCCCGAACTGCCAGGCCAGGTCCACCCTGGACCGGAAACAAGCATCCTGGGACCAGTTTCTGGGTATCACCCTTCTTCAGCCAGGCTAGCTTGATTCCAGTGGCCCAGTGCAAGCTGGGTGCCAACTGTGGCACAATGTTGCACAGCAGCTTCTGAATGGCTTTCCAGTTGAGCCTGTACCTCTGAATGATGTCTTGTTGGCAGAGTCCCAGAAGAGTTGTCCTGGTGCGGAATATCCTCTCCTGCCTTCTGCGTTGCCTTTGGGGTCCTTGCTGGTGTTGTGGAAGCTGCTGTTGTTGGTACTGTGCTCTGCGTTTTCGTGTATGCTGGATGAAAAACACCTCCATGTCTTCCTTTTGGAGCTCTGCTGTTGCTTATGTGTGTTTTCATTAAGTACAGGTGTGTTTGCCCCATTTTAATGCCTGCTCTGACCCAGGCGTTTTTATTTTACTCAAATCGGGCTGTGCATAATTTTCTGTCTCCGCCTCCTGCCCGTGCGTCCTTTATGCGCAGTAGCATAAATAAGGCACACAGGAGTTGAAGTCATTTATTGGACGGGAATGCCTACCTTGCATGTCATTAACTAAAGGCGGTTTCCCGCATCCAGAAAATGACGCACACAGTGGAATTTTGGCGTTTGCGGGCTCGGGAATCAAAGTTTAAATACGGTGCACGGTTTGCGCCGATTGTGCGTCAAAATGTTTGATGTACATTCGGCGCAAACAGAGTATACATATGCCCCTTAGTTTGGAGGCGGATCCATTAGATAAGCTGCTAACCCTGGATTGTTGTATGATGTATTTTCAGATGGTTACTATGTCGAACCAAAAAGGAACCCCGAAAATGATGCAAGAGTGCATATAAAGGCAGTTATGCTCCACCTACATAAACTGTACCATCCAACATCCTTCCATTCTACACATGCATGTTGTTCTGGTCCCAGCTGTGAAAAGGGCTAAGCATGCCTTATTGTGATATCAGAGATGTTGCTATTTTCCTTTCAAACACAGTACCAGTTTGAATCATGTTATGCATTTGAAACCTTGAGTAACCTGATAACTCAGTTATTAACATAATGGCAATGTTTAAAGCAGATCCAGATCAATGCTTGTTGTCAAGATAATTTCTGAACACCTGGGCCTCACCCAGGTAATCCAGGAAGCACATGTCAACTGTCTACAACTGCTGGTTCTTTATTTCATCATCCTAATGGAAAAAAGAAAGACAGTTGAGAAACAATATGCAACTAAAATAGTGACTAACAAGTTCTTAATTGATCCTCCTAATGGAAAAATGGCAGGTGAGAAACGTGCAATTACAATAATGATTAATGAGTTCCTCTGTTTCCCCCATGTGTTTCCTTTCACCTGGTTTGGCCTGGCTATAAAAGCCTGATGTTGGTGTTCTAAAGAATTTTGGGACAATTGAGAACTATAATCTGATTACTATTGCATATTTGCATATGAACCTTGAACTCTTGAGACTCTTGAACTACTGAAGAATTTGAAGTAGTTTTGCCATGATTGACCCAGTTATTTTCTCTCAGTGAAATCCTTGTACATGATATTTCCAGTTCATGATAATTCCTGCATATTTTTTTAATCGCACTGGGGATTGTTTCTAGTGTGAAATATTGGTATTTTGATTTGATGTTAGTTAATACCAAAGATCTGATTAGTTTTTCCCATTTTAAAGTGTGGTTTCATTACAGGGAAATCCGAGTCCAGACCCTTGTAACTGAACAATCTTGACAGCAAGTATCCTGAATTCAGAGCCATAATCCAGATATCCTTGAGCCCAGCAGTGCCCAGAGTAGAAAATTCTGAATTCACAGAAGTCCTGGTATTTCTCTCTTTCCATCTCATCCCAACCTCCTTTCCCCTTGGCAACTCCTAGATTTGCAGTGTGTCCTTCATTGCTGCCCTGTCAGCTCTCATTGGGGTTCGGGGATTATCGTTGCCTCATCGGAACCACCTGGAGGTCAGGTAAGTGGCTTGCAGCACGTGTACCTGAAGTCTTTCTGAGGTTGAGGTGTGTTAGACCTGGTATTCCTAGCATGATTTCCCCCTAATGTTTTACCTTCAATCCTCCAGTTTGGCTGCGTTTGGTTTTGCTGACATTAGGACTCTGCATGCTTTGCCACTGCTAACCAGTGGAAATGTGCATGTGTTCTCTCCTTAAAGCATAGAACTAGCTCATACCTAAGTGGCCTATTTGATTTACTTGCAAGCCCCTAGTAAAGTGGTACTACATGTGTCCTGGAGCTGTAAGTTAAATGCTACTAGTGGACCTGCAGCACTGCTTGTGGCACCTACTGAAGCAGCGATTTGTGCACAACTCATGCCTGCTAATTCAGCCCATGTATGCAGTTTTAAAACTACCA
The DNA here is from genome assembly GCF_031143425.1 of Pleurodeles waltl. Classification (NCBI taxonomy): domain Eukaryota; kingdom Metazoa; phylum Chordata; class Amphibia; order Caudata; family Salamandridae; genus Pleurodeles; species Pleurodeles waltl. The sequence continues at coordinate 809,038,561 of NC_090445.1, read as the reverse complement.
TTTCGACCTGGCAAAAGAAACCTTCACTTTTAATCCAAATAACTCACCCCTTGGGAGGTTCTGAACAACCCAACAGGCAAGCTTCAGTGTATTTAAGAATTGGGACATATACTCTTAAGTTTTACATGTTCTGGTATTGAATAACTCCTAAAATTGTTTTTCACTTCTGCAAGGCCTGACTATCACATATGATAACTTTTGAGTTACCTTATCACATTTGTAAGCAGGAACTTTCGATTGGGAGCAGGTTAACAGCTTGAGTTTAGGGTCTAAATAATTTATAATTAAAACCTCTCTTTAATGGTAAAGTGGAATTATTAGTCACAATTCTGAAAATGACACTTTTAAAAAGTTGTCATTTTCTCACCCTAATCATTTGGTGCCTTAAGCCTAATCCTGAGTCACATGACTAGGTTCAACTGGCAGTTGGTCTTTATTTACTGCTCCCAGACTGTGACACAAATGGAAGACAGGCGTTGGCAGGATGGGTCACTCCGAGTTAACAATAGGAAGAGGCTCTCACCTACCACACTAGCACACCATGGAGGCTCTCATAGAGCACTTTCACAAAGGGCTTGTGACTGGATATTTGTGACCCTAGACGAGCTGGGATCAGGCCCGGGAGGCAGTGGATGGCTGACACCTCAGGTGTTGGAAACCTTTAGATGCTTCCTCTACATCAAAGCAGGCATCAGGTCTAAATATTGGACCTTTAGTCTCAACTCTTCAGTACCCTTCTGGAGCAGATGAAGGGACTGCTACTCTGTCAGACTGCTGCCGTGACCTCCTGCTGTGCTGCGCTCTTGCCTGGTGGAGAAGGACTGGACCTACATCTCTAAACCCAGGACCCCAGAGTGACTCCATGGGCTAGTTGGCTGGCTTCCTAATGCGACTCCTCAGGGACAGAACAGTTTCCAACACCCTTAAATGCAGCACTTGGAATCTGCAATTTGTGAGTCCTGCCATCCCAACTGGTGCCACCCTAGTCCTGAACTCTTGGAAGTGGGCCTGAAATTCTCAGCCAGCCCATCTGTGGATTCAGTAGAATTGATGCATTTCCCCCATGGGTGGTGCATAGCCCACAGAATTGGTGCCTCACCTCTGCTGGTCAACACATCACCCTCATAACCAAAACAAGGACTTTGCATCACCCATCAAAGCCCATCAGTACTGCCACTGTGTGATGCATTTCCACACAAATACATTATCTCATCCAATGCAGCCCATTGGAACTGCCACTACACAGAGCAGCTCCACAAAAGAACTTTGCATTGCCCATCACAGCTCATCGGAAGGGCTGCTGCATGGTGCATATCCATGCAAGGAGATTGTCTCGCTCCATACAGTTTATCAGACCCACTGCTGAACAACACATCTCCACGCAAGGGCATCATCTCTCACTTTGCATTTCTCCTAAACTTTTGCTGTGCAATGCATCTCTCACCTGGATCTCACATGGGCTCAGCTGCGCAACACATCCTCAATGTGGGACTCAGCATCTCTCAGGACTAAGGTTCTGTTATCAGTGAGCCTAAGTGGATCCCCGTAGCTGGCCCACCAACCATCACTATTGGCCTGACCATGTATCTTTGCCCTAGTGTGGTGCAACTAGATTAACGATTTGGGCTTTTTTGTGCTATTTTCACTGGAATCTTTAAACTTGTATTTCACAGTTCTACTAATTGGATTCTTGTTGTTTTGGTCTTGTTTTATTTTTAAATGTTACTCTAAGTTTCTTAGTAAGTGTAGGATTTTTCTTGAGTGATGTTTCACTTTATTATTGTTTGAAGTGTTGCACGATTACCTCACACATTGCCACTAAGTTAAGCCTGACTATTCTTTGCCAAGCTATTGAGGGTTGAGCACATATTAATTTGGGGTTTGTTGTGACTTCACCCTTACAAAGATTGTGGTTGCTGCTTGAGTTTGGTTTCACCCCCCTCAGTCAGTAATCCAATTTCTTACAAAGCTGCACTATTTAGATGCCCTATTAGTGGCAGCAAAGTACTTAATAAATTAAGTAATGACAGTTTGCAAAAAGCACGGATAGTAGGAGATTTTAACCTGTGGGCTGATTAGGAGGATCAATTTGAAGTCCTATCACTGACGAGCCATCTACAAGCTGTTGGTATGAGACACTGGGCCAATTCTCCCACCCATGATTAGGGCCACAAAATTGATTGTTTCTAACCATGCACATTTTCTGGCCAATAAAGGTACAATCCATCTACCTGCAATGGACTAATCATGATCTGATCTCACGGAAAGCCTCCGTTAAAGATTATAGGACAACTCAACTAGTCCATTTGAAAAAAAAAAAATATCTCATGACTGATACACACTCTCCTCCTCAGCACTAACTCTTGAAATGTTTTGAATTACATTGTCCTTCCAATAAATAAGAAAGGAAGTCTATATATATTACGTGGCAAGACGAAGTGTGTGATACTCCAGTTACATTAGGGAGCTCCTACTCTGGGAAAAAAGTCAGTCTCTCACATAATTGATACACTGGATGTAGGAAAATGGCACTTTTTGCTGTTACCCCCCCACACTTTTGCCTGATATTGATGCTGACTTGTCTGAGAGTGTGCTGGGACCCTGCTAACCAGACCCCAGCACCAGTGTACTTTCACTAAAAATGTACCATTGTTTCCACAAATGGCACACCCCTGTCACACACATAAGTCCCTTGTAAAAGGAACCAGTGGTACCAAGGGCCCTGTGAACAGGGAAGGTCCCTAAGGGCTGCAGAATGTGTTGTGCCACCCAAAGGGACCCCTCACCTAACACATGCACACTGCCAATGCAGATTGTGTGTGTTGGTGGGGAGAAAAAGGCAAAGTTAACATGGCATCCCTCCAGGGTGCCATGCACGCAAAACACTGCCTGTGGCATAGGTAAGTCAACCCTCTAGTAGGACTTAAAGTCCTAAGGCAGGGTGCACTACACCACAGGTGAGGGCATAGCTGCATGAGCAATATGCACCTACAGTGTTTAAGTCCATTCTTAGACATTGTAAGTACAGTGCGGCCATATTAAGTATGTGATCTGGGGGGTTGTTAAATTGAACTCCACAGTTCCATAACGGCTACACTGAATACTGGGAATTTTGGTATCAAACTTCTCAGAATAGTAAACCCACAGTGATGCCAGTGTTGGATTTATTAACAAATGCACACAGAGGGCATCTTAGAGATTCCCTCTGTATTTTACCCAATCCTTCAGTGCAGGACTGACTGGTCTATGCCAGCCTGCCACTGAGAGACAGATTTCTGACCCCCGGGGTGACAGCCTTTGTGCTCTCTGAGCTAGGAAACAAGGCCTGAACTAGGTAGAGGTGCTTCACACCTCCCCCCTGCAGGAACTGTAACACCTACTAGTGAGCCTCAAAGGCTCAGGCTTTGTGTTACAATGCCCCAGGGCACTCCAGTTAGTGTAGATGCCCAGCCCCCAGACAGAGCCCCACTTTTGGCGGCAAGTCCAGAGGGATAATTAGGAAAAACAAGGAGAAGTCACCACTTCAGCCAGGACCACCTCTAAGGTGACCAGAGCTGAAGTGACCTCCTCCTTGTGGAATCCCCCATCTTGGTTTGGAGGACAGGGACCAATAGGGATAGGAATGTGCTCCCCTCCTCAAAGGGAGTGAATACAAGGAGGGTATAGCCACCCTCAGGGACAGTAGCCACTGGCTACTGCCCTCTAACTCCTAAAAATCTTGTATTTAAGGGCTCCCTGAACTTAGCTAGTCAGATTCCTGACAACCTCACAAGAAGAAGAAGGACTGCTTACCAGAACCCCAGCAGAGAAGGAAAGTGGACAAAAACGGACTTGGTCCCACACCTACCGGCCTGTCTCCTGCTTCAAAGAACCTGCAGAAGAAAAGCGACGGGTCCTGCAGGTCCAGCGACCTCTAAAAAACCTCCAGAGGACTGCCTGCATCACAGAGGATCAAGAACTCCTCTGGACAGCGGCCCTGTCCAGAAAGAACAGAAGAAGAAAACTCTTCTGAACAACTTCCACCTCACTCCAGACCCGGGAGTCCACGGCCCGAGTCCAGATGGTCCAGCTGACCAGAGAGGACCATAAGGTGATGGCGACCATGTGCCCACCATGGGTTGACCTCTCCACCCATCCACGACTACGCCTGCAGAAGGAATCCAGAGGACCCCCCTGGCCACAACTGCCCTGGACGAAGATAACCGACGCCAAAGGACCCACTGCACCCACAGCCCCCAGGCCTTGGAGAAATCGACACCCAGTGCAGCGAGAATCAACAGGTAGCCCTTTTCCCTGTCAAACCGGTGGTGTGCCCGAGACACCTCTCCCTGAACCTCACCTGCAGCGCCTGAGTGACCCCTGGGATCCCTTCATAGAGTTTCATTGGAAACCCGAAGCCCTGTTTGCACCCTGCACCCGGCCGCCCCAGTGCCGCTGAGGGTGTGGGATTGGTGCCTACTTGGGGTCCCTCCAGTGCTCTTCTAATCCCTACTGGTCTGCCCTCCGAGCTGTGGGTACTTACCTGCTGGAAGACTGAATTCCGAGTACCTCCTGTCTCCATAGGAGCCCATGTTAAAATTGCTCAACTTTTACCTCTGCACCCGGCAAGCCCCGTGTTGCTGGTGGTGGGTGTTTGGGGTTGACTTGAACCCCTAATGGTGGATTGCCTATGACCTGGAGACTGGAACTGTAAGTCGTGTATTTACCTCCAAACCTGTATATTTATTTTCTTCCCCCAGGAACTGCTATGAAAATGCAGTGTCCACTTTTAAAATAGATATTCTCTGTTTTCTTAAAAACTCTTTACTTGATGTTAGAAATGGGGTCTTTGGTTCGCAGTCAGGTTACCCCATGTACAAGCAAGGACCCTCACTCTAGTCAGGGTAAAAGAGAATTACCCTCAGCTAACCCCCGCTCACCCCCTTGGTAGCTTGGCATGAGCAGCAGGCTTAACTTCAGATTGCTAAGTGTAAAGTATTTGTACCAACACACAAAGTAACTTAAGGAAAACACTACAAAATGACACAACACAGGTTTAGAAACATAGGAAATATTTATCTAAACAAAACAAGACCAAAACAACAAAAATCCAAAATGCACAAGTCAAGTTATCAATTAAAAACCAAAAAGAGTGTTCATGTAGTTTTAAACACAAGGCTAATGCTGTTAGCGTGAAAATGTACCTGGGCTTGTCAAAAATAACCTCGCATGGGCGAATGTGCATCAAAAAGGGCTTGTGATGCATCAATATCACTCACGGGTGAGACCTTGCTTTGTTTCTTCTTCAGTCGGGTCGGCGTGCGTCGTTTCTTCTCTCTGCAGGAGAGCGATGCGTCGATCCGGTCAGCACTCTTGGGTCCGGGCAGGCCTTGTGTTGTTTTTACACATGCACCAGTGTTTGCTTCGGAAATCCAGCTGCACGATGATCCGAAAACCACGCAGAGCGGGTTGCGATCTCACCAGCCTCCGTCAGCAATGATCCACGTCAGTTCTCCAGCCACGTGTATTGATCTTTCAGTCACGCTGCAGGCAAGCATTGATTTTCAGCCGCAAGACTGGCGGCACGTCTATTTTTCAGCCATGGATTGGAGTTGTGTACATCTTTTGCCTGCACAGCGGTCTGTTTGTTGATTTCTCACTCTTGTCCTGGCAGTTTCACCTTTCAGGGCCCCAGGAACTGGATGGGCACCAATTGGCAGAGTAGGAGTCTCAGCAGAGGCTCCAGGTGCTGGCAGAGAGAAGTCTTTGCTGTCCCTGAGACTTCAAATAACAGGAGGCAAGCTCTAAATCAAGCCCTTGGAGAGTTCTTCACAAGAAGGAAGGCACACAAAGTCCAGTCTTTGTCCTGTAGCACAGGCAGACGCAGCAACTGCGAGATAGCTCCACAAAGCACAGTCACAGGCAGGGCAGCTCTTCTTCCTCAGCTCTTCAGCTCTTCTCCAGGCAGAGGTTCCTCTTGGTTTCCAGAAGTGTTCTAAAGTCTGTGGTTTTGGGTGCCCTCCTTATACCTATTTTGCCCTTTGAAGTAGGCTTACTTCAAGAAAAGTCTCTTTTGTTTGTGAAATCCTGCCTTGCCCAGGCCAGGCCCCAGACACACACCAGGGGGCTGGAGACTGCATTGTGTGAGGGAAGGCACAGCCCTTTCAGGTGTGAGTGACCACTCCTCCCCTCCCTCCTAGCACAGATGGCTCATCAGGAAATGCAGAATGCACCCCAGCTCCCTTTGTGTCACTGTCTAGTGAGAGGTGCAACCAGTCCAACTGTCAAACTGACCCAGACAGGGAATCCACAAACAGGCAGAGTCACAGAAATGGTTTGAGCAAGAAAATGCTCACTTTTTAAAAGTTGCATTTTCAAACACACAATCTCAAAATCAACTTTACTGAAAGATGTATTTTTAAATTGTGAGCTCCGAGACCCCAAACTCTACATGTCTATCCGCTCCCAAAGGGAATCTACACTTTAATCATATTTAAAGGTAGCCTCCATTTTAACCTATGAGAGGGACATGCCTTGCAACAGTGAAAAATGAATTTAGCAGTATTTCACTGTCAGGACATATAAAACACATTACTATATGTCCTACCTTAACCATACACTGAACCCTTCCCTTGTGGCTACCTAGGGCCTACCTTAGGGGTGCCTATACATGTAAGAAAAGGGAAGGTTTAGTCCTGGCAAGTGGGTACACTTGCCAAGTCGAATTGGCAGGTTAAACTGCACACACAGACACTGCAGTGGCAGGTCTGAGACATTATTACAGGCCTACTAATGTGGGAGGCACAACCAGTGCTGCAGACCCACTAGTAGCATTTGATTTACAGGCTCTGGGCACCTCTAGTGCACTTTACTAAGGACTTACTAGTGAATCAAATATACCAATCATGGATACACCAATCAACTACACAATTTGCACAGAGAGCATGTCCACTTTAGCACTGGTTAGCAGTGGTAAAGTGCTCAGAGTTCAAAAGGCAACAGCAACAAGTCAGAAAAAATAGGAGGCAGGAGGCAAAACGATTGGGGATGACCCTACAGAAGGGAAAATTCCAACACTTGACTAAAGTGAAACAAAGGTACATTGATGTCTATGCTAAGCACTTACCTGCAACAGTATTTACTACTGAACTGTGTCTTGTGGTTCTAGTAATAAAGTAACAAAAACATATTTTTCTATACAAAATCCTATGGGTCTGGAGTTGTCATTGAGTATGTGTTTCTATTATTGTCTTTGTGTGTACAACAAATACTTAATACTACCCTCTGATAAGCCTAACCGCTCGACCACACTATCACAAATAGAGCATTAGTATTATCTATTATTGCCTCTGTCAAGCCTCTTGAAGAGCCCCTGGACTCTGTGCACACTATGGGGGTCATTCTGACCTCGGCGGTAAAAGGCCCTTACCGCCGGTCAGAAGACCGCCATAACACCGCCGCGGCCGCGGTTAACCGCCACGGTCATTCTGACCCACAACGGCCAAACCTCCAAAATTCCGTCCTCCACTGCAGCCCGCCACATCAGCGGGCAGCGATAAACTGGAGATGACCAAACCTCCACCGTCACGCCAACAGAAATACGCCCATGCCATTACGACCCACGAATCCACACGGCGGTCATTCAAACGCGGTATTCCATTGGCGGTACACACCGCGGCGGTCAGAATACACATACATCACCAAAACACAGCCACATTGGACAATTTGAAATACACACACCTGATACACATACACACACCACTCCCACACAATCAACCAACTATAAAACACACACCCACATCACCCACAAACCCCTGCGACCATAATTACTGAGAGAAGGAGAGAGAGACACAGCAGACAATCCAAAGCAAGACACACTGAGGCACACTACACCATCACACACACCACATAGTAGCACAAAGCACCACTCACCAACATACTCATCATCACATACACCACCCCACACCTCACCCACACCACCCCATGGCACCCCAAAGGCACCCACGCTTTTCGGACCAAGAACTCCGGGTCATGGTGGAGGAAATCCTGAGTGGAACCCCAGCTCTTCGGCTCGCAGGTGCAGCACACCAGTATAGCTAGGAAGGCGGAGCTATGGCAGCGGATCGTGGACAGGGTCAACGCGGTGGGACAGCATCCCAGGAATAGGGAGGACATACGCAAAAGATGGAACGACCTACGGGGGAAGGTCCGATCGATGGTCTCCAGGCACAACATCGCGGTCCAGAAGACTGGCGGCGGACCCCCACCCACCCCTCCCGAATTCACATCGTGGGAGCAAGACGTCTTGAACATCCTGCATCCTCAGGGCCTCGCAGTAGTAGCCAGAGGAATGGACTCTGGTAAGTCCAATCTCAACTACTATATCCGCCCCACCCCACCAGCATGCCAACCCACACCCCCACCCTCACCCCCAACCCCCCAGCACACATCCTCCCTGACAATGTCTCACCAGCACAACCCACCCATCCCAACACCAACTCCTGCATGCCAACACAAATCATGGGCACCCATCACCTAAGCATGACCACTGCACTAACCCCTCCCCCCCACTAACTACCCTCACAACACCTCCCTCAAGGGAATGCCTGCACTGGGGGACAAGGGCACCCATAACACGCACGCTATTGTACACACAGAAACAATAACCAAACTCTCTTACCCCATGCAGGACCCGAACGACAACACACCAGCCAGGAGGGTCCAGAAGTGTCCATCCCACCACCGGAACAGGCCCACACTGAGGATAGCAGCTCTGTCGACAGTGAACCTGATGACCAGCCCGGACCATCGGGGACCTCTGGGCAGTCGGTTCCCCTCAGGCAGCCACAGGCCACACCAGACCCGACCCCCTCTGCCAACACCAGCACAGCTCCCACCCAGCGGGCCCATGCCTCTGTCTCTAGGACAGCTCAATCAGCGGTGTGTCTGCCACTACAGGGCACCCAGGCTAACCCAACACCCCAACAACAACAGGGACCTGGGGGCAGTGGTAGCGGGCACACCGTCCAGGGGACAGAGGCCGGGGGAAACCGGGCAGATCGGAGGGCTGCTGTGCGACAGGGGGGGGAGGAGAGGCCCAGGGAACCCACTCTCCAAGAGGCCCTCACCACCATCATGGGGGCATACCACCACTCCCAAGAAACGATGGCGACGGTACTGGCCAGGTTCACTGAGATCCAGGCACAGCAGGAGGAACGCTACATGGGGTTCAGGGAGGAGCTGAGAATCATCGGGACCGCAATGGGGACCATCGTCCCGGCCCTCCACAGGATAGAGGACGCGTTGCGGGACCATGGTGCACCACACAGGGCCCCTGTCACTAGCCCGGACCAGGAACAGCCTACCACCTCCGCCGGCGCTAGTGGACAGGAGGTCCCAACACCTCGACAGCCCCCCAGAACCCCACCTCCTGCTGAAGAACAACCACCCCGTAAGAGGAGCCTGAGACCAAAAAAAAAGACAGAGTAGGATGTCAAGACCCCCGCCAGCAGGACATACCCCCTCAAGTCTTCCCACTGTCCCACATTGCCACCCTGTCCAACCATGAACTGCCTATGCTCCATCCTTCCACAGGCAAAAGGACAATGCACCTGTGAGACTGAGAACTGGACTCTGCCATGGATATTCCTCCACCCCCACCCATCACCCTTAGAATCACATGTACCGATATCTAGCACTGTAAATAAATCACATTTTGCACACAAATCTGTTTTGAGTCATGTTGTATTATTGACAAATGTATTACATATTACTGTTCGATTTCTGTTCTGTCAATTAGTCATGACAACATACCAATGTCAATATGCTGTATTTCATGGGCGAACCAAGCAGAAGTCAGGTACTGAGTCAGACAGCACTGAGAAGGGAAGGGAAAGGCAAAAATTAATGAAAAACATCTGTGGGGAACTACAGAAAGTACAGATGCAAGAGGCTATAAGCAATTGTGAAATGGCGTGGGTGATTCTTACCTGTGTGTTACTGGAAATACTGTTGTATCACTCTGTCCCTATTGTCTGTGTCGTCCTCAGAGTCTTCCTCCTCTTCACTCTCCACAGGCTCCACGGCTTCTACAACACCACCATCTGGACCATCCTCCTGCAGGAAAGGCACCTGGCGTCGCAAAGCCAGGTTGTGGAGCATACAGCACACCACGATGATATGGCACACCTTCTTTGGTGAGTACATTAGGGATCCACCAGTCATATGCAGGCACCTAAATCTGGCCTTCAGGAGGCCAAAGGTTCGCTCAATCACCCTCCTAGTACGCCCATGGGCCTCATTGTACCGTTCCTCTGCCCTGGTCCTGGGATTCCTCACTGGGGTCAATAGCCACGGCAGGTTGGGGTAACCAGAGTCACCTATTAGCCACACACGCTGTCTCTGTAGCTGTTCCATCACATAGGGAATGCTGCTATTTCGCATAATATACGCGTCATGCACTGACCCTGGGAACTTGGCATTTACATGGGAGATGTACTGGTCAGCCAAACAGACCACCTGGATATTCATTGAATGGTAATTCTTCCTGTTCCTGTACACCTGTTCATCGTCATTTGGGGGGACTAAAGCCACATGGGTCCCATCAATTGCACCAATGATGTTGGGGATGTGTCCAAGGGCATAGAAATCAGCTTTCACTGTAGGCAAATCACCCTCCTCTGGGAAAATGATGTAGCTCCGCATGAGTTTCATCAGGGCAGACAACACTCTGGATAAGATCTTGGAAAACATAGGCTGAGACATCCCAGATGACATGGCCACTGTTGTCTGGAATGAGCCAGTTGCAAAGAAATGGAGGACAGACAGAACCTGCACTAGAGGGGGAATTCCTGTGGGTTGGCGGATGGGGGACATCAGGGCTGGCTCCAGCTGGGCACACAGTTTATGGATGGAGGCTCGGTCAAGTCGGTATCGTAGTATTATGTTGCGTTCTTCCATTGTGGACAGGTCCACCAGCGGCCGGTACACGCGAGGATTCCTCCTTCTCATCGCTAGTCCCAGCGGACGGTGCCTAGGAAGGAGAATATGGAGTACAGAGTCAATCCACTCACAGGTACGTACAACACAGCTTGCACAGTACAGGTAAATGTATGGTTTGATATGTTTGTATGTGTGCCATTGCAAGGCCTAGGCCTGTGTGACGCATTAGAAATTAAGCCATGTGGGCCCTTGAAATGGCCGATGCCTGACCTGTGAAGTGGGACAATGGGATGTGAGGTCACTGCGCTGGCGGGGCGCACCGTGGCGGTAGGCGGTCGAAGACCGCTGTGCGAAGACGCATTGGTTAACATTGAAGCCTATGGGTTTCAGGAGCCAATGACGATGTGCGCCGGCGGTCGCGGGACGCACCGCCGCGGTACGCACCGCCGCGGGCATGATCGCCATTTTCTATCTGCTCAATCATTCGAGACCTGATCATCCACAGGAGAGGACCTATACTGCAAGTGCTGCTGTGAACTCGGTCTGGAAGTGACAATGGCTGCTGCTACTGGTGAAAGGGCCCCCGCCTTCAGTTCAGAAGAGTTGGAGAAGCTCGTGGATGGGGTCCTCCCCCAGTATGCGCAACACTACGGTCCTCCAGACCAACAGGTGAGTACACTCAGTGCACATTGAATGGGTTATGCCTGTGTGGAGGGGGGGGGGGATGTAAGTTGGTGGGGTGTGGAGGGAATGGGGAGTGCAACGCAGGACAGATGAGAGAATGGGAACCATGACAAGGTTTGGGGAGGGGGGGGCATGTACTCCAAACATGCAGATATGTGACGGTTTCTCTTTCCCACCCTGTACATGTCAAACAGGTGAGCGCCCACCAGAAAATCGATATTTGGCGTGCCATCGCCGAGGAAGTCCGGAACTTGGGGGTCCACAACAGACGGGGCACCCACTGCCGCAAGAGGTGGGAGGACATCCGCCGCGGAACGAGGAAGACCGCAGAAACACTGCTGGGGATGGCCTCCAACCTAGGAGGGGTGCCAGTCGCACCATGACCCCCCTGATGTCCCGGATCCTGGCGGTGGCCTACCCTAATTTGGATGGGCGCTTGAGGACAGCACAGCAGACACAAGGGGGTGAGTATCCTCACATTCTCGTATCTGTATGCGCATTGGAGGCGTCTGGGTGGGGGAGGAGGGCTGTGGGTGACATTAGGCCCGGGCGCTCTCTGTAGTGTAGTCCGCTCCCTTAGGCATGGCCCTGTGCCCCCGCCCCCCACCTCTGTAGGGTGCCAAGTGCAGCTACCCATGCTCCAGCATCACACATGTGCGCGTGTGTTGTCCCTAGACCTGTTTGCCTAGTCAGAAGTACTGAGTAGTGTACCCCAAGTTCGCGACTTAGTGCACGAGGCACCTGTGTCTGTCCTCTCCGCAAAGGGTATTGCTAAGGCATGCACTCAACTTTGTTTCATTTCTCCCCCCACCCTAAATCTTTGTCTTCTTGTGTTTTAGCATCATCAGGCGGAGGAGATTTGGCGTCGGAGCAGGAGGGAGCTGCAGGTCACCAGGCCCCGGTGGGCACTGACACAGACACCGAGGGCACCAGTGATCCGTAGGGCGAGGGGAGCACCACAACGGGGGCCGGTGGAGACACCAGCGACACGGACACGTCCTCGTTTGGGAGCTCCCTAGCGGGGCGGCACCATCTGTGCCCCCCGCAACAACAGGTACAGCCGCCACCCAGCGCACCAGCACCGCCCTCCCAGCAGCCCCTCAGTCTTCGCTCCGTGGCCGCTCGCCCAGGAAGGCGCGCGTCTCCTTCGCCCCAGGCACCTCAGCCCCTGCCTCTGTTACCCCTGCTGCCCTCAGTGCGGAGCTCATTGACCTGGTGAGGACGCTCATTGTTGGGCAGACTACCCTTCTGAATGCCATCCAGGGGGTGGAAAGGGAGGTGCATCGGAGCAATGCCTACCTGGAGGGCATTCATTCGGGTCAGGCTGCCCATCAAGGAGCGTTCACTGCTCTGGCCTCAGCACTGACGGCAGCCATTGTCCCTGTCTCCAGTCTCCCTCTTCTATCTGCCTCCACCCTTTCTCTGTCTCCTGTACCTCAACCTATCCCATCCACACCATCAGACCAGCTGTAGTGCTTTCCTCTTAGCTAGTTTCTAAGCACTAACATAACACAACAGAAATGCACTTCTGAGGTCAAAGAAGACTTTTATTGTTGTTAATTCTTCCCCAACCACAATATTTATGAATGACGAATTAGTAGCTTTCAAGTCCGCGTTAATCAAACAAAATATATCAGTTTGCAATATACACAGCAGGTTATATTTATAAGATATTGAATGCAAAGCAAAACAAATACTTCACCGTGTGGGAACTATCTACAGCTTCATCTTTCTAAGGTCTGCAAGCTGATGACCCCTGTCAGCCGCGAGAAAGAGAGATTCATCTACCCACACAGGATTGCTGCCAGCTGGCGCCAAGCTCCAGCACGAGGTCCGGCAGATTCAAATCTGACCCTCTGCAGCCTGTTACATTCGTAACAAAGGTGTGCCCCCTCCTCTCAGACCTGGGAAACTGAGCAAGCCTTTTGGAGACTGGCCAGGTCTCCAAGACTACTCCTGTTCCCAAGCTCAAGCGAAGAGAACAACACCCATGTACTCTCTCTTATCATGTCTAGTCTACTGTGAGAAAAACATCTTGGTTCTCTGGTGCAAAAACACAGCTTGGAAAAATACAGCTTGGATTCTCAACTGCAATGTCTAACTCCACGTTAAAGGCAATAGGCAGCTAACCTAGATATCAAATGCAATGTCATGTTAGAGGCAATAGGCAGCTAACCTAAATATCAAATGCAATGTCTAGTGTCATGTCAAAGCCAATAGGCATCTAAGCTGAATACAAAATGCAATGTCTTATATCATGTCAAAGCCCATAAGCAGCTGAGCTGAATACAAAATGCAATGTATAATATCATGTCAAAGCCAATAGGCAGAATATCTAATAGCATGTCAAAGTCAATAGGCAGCTAAACTGAATACATCATGTCAAAGTCAATAGGAATGCAATGTCAAAGCCAATAGGCGGCTAGACTGGATACAGCATGTCAAAGCCAATAGGCAGAATACAGAATGCAATGTCAAAGCCCATAGGCGGCTAAACTGAACAAAACATATCATGTGCTACTGGTGAACATTGAGCAACTAATATGCGCAGTGGTGAAACACAAAGTCATTGGTCAAAACAAACTTTATCAAATGGCAGTACATTCCGCCCTTTGACCAATGAATTTCTGTTTCACATATCTCTTGTTTCAAACAAAAACAAAAAAAACATCAGATCAAAGCAATCCCTGTAAAGCAATAGAAGTGAATTAACACATTGATTTCATAACCTTTCACATCAGATACATCTACATAGAAAAGACTGAGCAATTTTTTTTTCTCTGAATGAGTCTCTAATTCAACAGTGTTAGCAATTTGATGTGGCATGAGTTCTGCTCATGTAAAGGTGCACGGTCCACCTGAAAGGTTTGCTGGAAGATAAGCAAAAGTCAGAGTTCCATACGAGAAGGGAAAAAAAAAAAAAAAAAAAAACACAGCTTAGTTCCAGTGGAAGAATGCAATCAAACAAGTTGAACTTGAACTGAAGGCGCAGTTTGCGCTAAATGGATCCATGGTGCTGGCACTTTACTCAGCCAGGTTCAGGTTGAGGATTCGGTCCCTTCCCCGACCCCACACGCACACACCGGAAGGGGGACCACACAGCACACTCAGGGACAGTGGCGAAACGTGGTAGGATCTGCAAAAGAAACAAGTATGACTTTTCTTGCAAATAACATTTTTCATTTAAACTGCACCCTTCCTCTTTCTTTCCCTGTTTTATAATCAGCAGGACGTTTTTGAGGCCCTTTGTTATATTCACTGCAGGTTCTGGAGGATCACTTGGGGCTTCAGACCACACATCAGTACTGAGGTTTTTATCTGCTGCGCCACAGCTTCCCTTTTCTTGCACTGTCAGAAGGGCTGGGGCAGACTCATTCTTTACCAAACCTCCATTCACTGCATTTTTGCCAATTTGGGCCATTCTGTCTCCAATTTGTATGAATGAATCAGATTCTTTTCTAGGTATCAGCATAATTTCGATTTTTCCTTGGTAATTTGCAGCAATCACTCTCCCTAAAACCTGATCAATTTGCCATTTCTGTTCTGGTAACTTTCCTCTCCCCAACTGCTCTGTGACCTCTTGCATGACAGATTGCTTTTGTGCGTGCTGCACAGTTTTTATCAAATCTAGGGGAATGTGCATCTCTCTCATCTCTGCCCACCTGTAAGTGGCTTTTTCTCTCAGCTGTTCACATTTCTGGGGCACCCACTTAGCCATCCCCACTAAGGCAGAATTCTGGGTGTACACTTCTCTCTCTGAATTTTTCTCATTAACATCTGCAAGGTAATTGAAGCAGTTAGGTGCTAAAACATTAGCAATGAACCAAAAATCAGCGTAAAAATGACACATCTCACGTAGCTCTTGCTTTAAAATCTGACACACATTATACAACTCCATTCCTTCTCCTGTGCCAGAAAACAACATTTCAGTCAATGAATCATTAGTAAAACAAACATGCTTTTTATCTTCAGTGGACACGAATTCAAATGGTGCACACAATTTCACCGGTAATTCTTTTACCTGTGGTACTCTAGCCCTGTCTTGCAAGTACCAGATCCATTGTATGATTCTAGCTAGGGGCACTATTTTCTTTCCTTGTTCTTGATTTAAATGTACATAAGTATTTCCTTCTTGCACTGCGCAGAAACCTAAAGTTTGCATTATTTCATTTGCCAAATCACAAGCGCGCAGCTGCATATAATTTTTCACAGTGACCATATACAAAAGTGTTAGGATTTCACTCAAATG
The DNA here is from genome assembly GCF_031143425.1 of Pleurodeles waltl. Classification (NCBI taxonomy): domain Eukaryota; kingdom Metazoa; phylum Chordata; class Amphibia; order Caudata; family Salamandridae; genus Pleurodeles; species Pleurodeles waltl. The sequence continues at coordinate 809,022,708 of NC_090445.1, read as the reverse complement.
AGGGCTATTCTGTTTCCAAAAATCAAACAAGCTAATGAAACTCGGGGTGTCTTGCTCTAAAATCCTTCGTTTTACTTGTGCATTTTGCAACGGTAACTCGTAAATCACATTCTGGTCTCTCTCGTCCTTGTTATCAGTTAAGGAATGCATTTTGTCTGCCAAAAACCCTGGCTCACACGAAAACTCAGTGCAGCTCGGAGCTGTCTTAACCCCCTCATTACTGGAATGGGACAAGAAAGATTCTTCAAAAACAGCCCTTTTATAACTTTCAGTCGGGCTAATTTGCTCACGTAAATTCCTATTTTCATGTTCCAACTTCCTACATTTCTCCTGCATTTCTCTGTAAGCAGATAAAGGTATCCAGACCTTTCTGTCATCATTACTTCCAAAACACACGTTTTCTACATATGTACAACAGGAATTATTTCTCAAAACATTATCAGGCATTTTAGCTACACATGCATTTTCTTCTGTAATTCCCCAAACAGAAAACAATTCACAGTTTTTCTTAGCACCATCAGGCAGTTCATCAACACATGTATTCTCAGACATGGTCTGCCGTGCTACTGTGATTCTCCAAACAGAAAACAATTTCTGTAATTCTCCAAACAACAAAAAAACAATTACACTTTTAAAGTGTGCACTTAGAAATCTACCAACTCGTCAACACCCTCTTAATCACCTCTTAATGACCGACCCCACGACTCCTGGTACCAATTGTAGTGCTTTCCTCTTAGCTAGTTTCTAAGCACTAACATAACACAACAGAAATGCACTTCTGAGGTCAAAGAAGACTTTTATTGTTGTTAATTCTTCCCCAACCACAATATTTATGAATGACGAATTAGTAGCTTTCAAGTCCGCGTTAATCAAACAAAATATATCAGTTTGCAATATACACAGCAGGTTATATTTATAAGATATTGAATGCAAAGCAAAACAAATACTTCACCGTGTGGGAACTATCTACAGCTTCATCTTTCTAAGGTCTGCAAGCTGATGACCCCTGTCAGCCGCGAGAAAGAGAGATTCATCTACCCACACGGGATTGCTGGCAGCTGGCGCCAAGCTCCAGCACGAGGTCCTGCAGATTCGAATCTGACCCTCTGCAGCCTGTTACATTCGTTACAAAGGTGTGCCCACTCCTCTCAGACCTGGGAAACTGAGCAAGCCTTTTGGAGACTGGCCAGGTCTCCAAGACTACTCCTGTTCCCAAGCTCAAGCGAAGAGAACAACACCCATGTACTCTCTCTTATCATGTCTAGCCTACTGTGAGAAAAACATCTTGGTTCTCTGGTGCAAAAACACAGCTTGGAAAAATACAGCTTGGATTCTCAACTGCAATGTCTAACTCCACGTTAAAGGCAATAGGCAGCTAACCTAGATATCAAATGCAATGTCATGTTAAAGGCAATAGGCAGCTAACCTAAATATCAAATGCAATGTCTAGTGTCATGTCAAAGCCAATAGGCATCTAAGCTGAATACAAAATGCAATGTCTTATATCATGTCAAAGCCCATAGGCAGCTGAGCTGAATACAAAATGCAATGTATAATATCATGTCAAAGCCAATAGGCAGAATATCTAATAGCATGTCAAAGTCAATAGGCAGCTAAACTGAATACATCATGTCAAAGTCAATAGGAATGCAATGTCAAAGCCAATAGGCGGCTAGACTGGATACAGCATGTCAAAGCCAATAGGCAGAATACAGAATGCAATGTCAAAGCCCATAGGCGGCTAAACTGAACAAAACATATCATGTGCTACTGGTGAACATTGAGCAACTAATATGCGCAGTGGTGAAACACAAAGTCATTGGTCAAAACAAACTTTATCAAATGGCAGTACACCAGCCTGCACACACCTCAACACCCAAGAGCAGCTCATCCAAACACAAGCACCACAGAAAAAACAAGCATTCACCCAAGCAACACACAGATGCAGACATATCAACAGTCACTACCACCTCTGTGTCCCCGTCCTCCTCGTCTCCCTCCTCCCTCCCTGTGACGTCTACACTCACACCTGCATGCACCCCAACATCAGCCAGTTCTTCCACCACCAGCAAACCCTCCACTACAGCCCGCACACCTGCAGTCACCACCCCCACTGGCATTTACACGTCCCCTGTGTCCTCTCCCACTGTGTCTATCACCCCCTCTTCCAAGACACATAAATGCAGGCAGACACCCAAACAACAGCCAACCACCTCACCACAGCCTACGTCCCAGTCACCTGCACCCAAGGACAGCACACCTGGCTCTCATACAACCACATCCTCTTCCTCCACTTCTCTCACCACTACTCCTACCCCTTACTTTGGTCCCAAGAAAAATTACCTCTCCAGTTTTGACCTCTTTCCCTCCCCCGACCCACCCCCTCCAACTGGGAAAAGTCCCAAGGGCACCTCAGCCACCACCAGCCCAACTACTACAGTACAAGTGGTGCATGGCATGTGGAGTCCACCCTTTGGCGGCAGTAACACTTCGGTGAGCAGCAAGGGGACAGCCAGCCCCCCCCCAGGCAAGAGGACCCGGAAATTGAAGGGCCGCAGTGAGCGGACAGAGACGGCTGCCCCCAAGGAGGTGACTCCGGCCACTTCACCGGCCACAGCAGCCAGGGGAGGCAAGGGCCCGAGAGCCCCATCTAAGGAGCGGAAGGACAGCAGGGCGGAGAGGACAACCACCAGGAGCGCGGAGCAGGAGGGCCCCACAAGCCCCATCCCGGCTGCAAGGGACGACACCAAAGGGCCCAGGACCCACTCCCCGAAGGGGCCTGACACAGCACGGTCGGAGGGTGTCCAGGCCAGTTATGACTCCCTTGACATACTGCAAGAGCACCGCTGAACAGGGCCCGCCGTGAAGACAGGTACCGCTGAACAGGGCCCCGCCGTGAAGACAGGTACCGCTGAACAGGGCCCCACCGTGCAGAAGAGCACCGCTGAACAGGGCCCCGCCGTGAAGACAGGTACCGCTGAACAGGGCCCCGCCGTGCAGAAGAGCACCGCTGAACAGGGCCCCGCCGTGCAGAAGAGCACCGCTGAACAGGGCCCCGCCGTGAAGACAGGTACCGCTGAACAGGGCCCCGCCGTGAAGACAGGTACCGCTGAACAGGGCCCCGCCGTGAAGACAGGTACCGCTGAACAGGGCCCCGCCGTGCAGAAGAGCACCGCTGAACAGGGCCCCGCCATGAAGACAGGTACCGCTGAACAGGGCCCCGCCGTGCAGAAGAGCACCGCTGAACAGGGCCCCGCCGTGAAGACAGGTACCGCTGAACAGGGCCCCGCCGTGCAGAAGAGCACCGCTGAACAGGGCCGCGCCGTGAAGACAGGTACCGCTGAACAGGGCCCCGCCATGAAGACAGGTACCGCTGAACAGGGCCCCGCCGTGAAGACAGGTACCGCTGAACAGGGGCCCGCCGTCTCAAGCACCGCTCCGCTGGGCCCTTCCTGTCAAGCACCGCTCCGCTGGGCCCCGCCGTCTCAAGCACCGCTCCGCTGGGCCTTCCTGTCAAGCACCGCTCCGCTGGGCCCTTCCTGTCAAGCACCGCTCCGCTGGGCCCCGCCGTCTCAAGCACCGCTCCGCTGGGCCCTTCCTGTCAAGTACCGCTCCGCTGGGCCCCGCCGTCTCAAGCACCGCTTCACTGGTCCCTTCCTGTCAAGCACCGCTCCGCTGTGCCCCGCCGTCTCAAGCACCGCTCCGCTGGGCCCCTCCGTCTCAAGCACCGCTCCGCAGGGCCCTTCCTGTCAAGCACCGCTCCGCTGGGCCCTTCCTGTCAAGCACCGCTCCGCTGGGCCCCGCCGTCTCAAGCACCGCTCCGCTGGGCCCTTCCTGTCAAGCACCGCTCCGCTGGGCCCCGCCGTCTCAAGCACCGCTCCGCTGGTCCCTTCCTGTCAAGCACCGCTCCGCTGTGCCCCGCCGTCTCAAGCACCGCTCCGCTGGGCCCCGCCGTCTCAAGCACCGCTCCGCTGGGCCCTTCCTGTCAAGCACCGCTCCGCTGGGCCCTTCCTGTCAAGCACCGCTCCGCTGGGCCCCGCCGTCTCAAGCACCGCTCCGCTGGGCCCTTCCTGTCAAGCACCGCTCCGCTGGGCCCTTCCTGTCAAGCACCGCTCTGCTGGGCCCTTCCTGTCAAGCACCGCTCCGCTGGGCCCCGCCGTCTCAAGCACCGCTCCGCTGGGCCCCGCCGTCTCAAGCACCGCTCCGCTGGGCCCTTCCTGTCAAGCACCGCTCCGCTACGCCCCGCCGTCTCAAGCACCGCTCCGCTGGGCCCTTCCTGTCAAGCACCGCTCCGCTGGGCCCTTCCTGTCAAGCACCGCTCCGCTGGGCCCCGCCGCCTCAAGCACCGCTCCGCTGGGCCCCGCCGTCTCAAGCACCGCTCCGCTGGACATCGCCATGTCATGCACCGCTGCGCTGGGTCCCGCCGTCTCAGGCACTGTTTATGGTTCACTGTGCCCACCATGCCTCCTCCTTGACCAGTGGACTCTGTAATCCACCTGAGAGACTGTGGCTTTGCACTCCCCAGGATGGTCCAGTGGGCAATCCACCCACTTGTGAGACTTGAGAGACTGTGGCTTTGCACTCCCCAGGATGGTCCAGTGGGCAACCCACCCACTGCAGAGACTTGAGAGACTGTGGCTTTGCACTCCCCAGGATGGCACAGTGGGCAACCCACCCACTGCAGAGACTTGAGAGACTGTGGCTTTGCACTCCCCAGGATGGTACAGTGGGCATGGTGGGTCCTCGTGGATCTGGCGTCGTGGACTCATGTGGCTGTGGTGGCCCCCCCTTCCCTTCCCCCTGAGGTGCCTGTAGTTTTGACATCGGATGCCCCTGCAGTGTTCTCTCCAAAGGACTCAGGTCTCGTGTGTGGGCTTTGCCCTTGTTTCGCAGAACCTTGGCCCACGGACATGTTAGATTCGTAGGATGTGCAGGACTTGTTACTTCAGTGATACACTGATGTGTATATCTTTTTGGTTTTTGTAAATATTTTTCACGGTTGCTCAATTATTTCCAGGTGCTTTTTTTGTACATGAAAATTTATTCCAAATTTGGTTGTGTCATTGTATTTTTAAAGGGTGTTTGTGTGGTGTCACTGTGACTTCCTGCTCTGCATTGGTGTGTACATATTGGGGGGGTGGGGGGGTCGCATATGTGTATGCCCATAACCTTTCTTCCTCCCCCCTCCCGTGTGTCGTAGGTGCAGTACTCACCGTTGACGTCTGCGCCGGAGTTCGTACTCGTGGTAGATGAGCAGGTAGACAAGAGCAGGTATGATGTTCAATTCGGGTTCCATGCTGTCCGGATTCCGCGTGGAGTGTGTCGAGGTGAGCGTTTTCCATTGAAAATGTCTGTTTCCGCCGTGTTTTTATCGGCGGGGCTCCCGCCCCGGAAAAGGTGGCAGATTGGTGGGTCGTGATAGGGTGGGCGGTACATTGTCTGCCGCCTGGCTGTTGGCGGTGACTGCCGCGCTGTTTGTTTGTTCCGCCGTGGCGGTCGGAGTGTTAATGCGGCGGGCTGTGTTGGCGGTTCCCGCCAGGGTCAGAATTGCATTTTTTTGACCGCCGGCCTGTTGGCGGGTTGGCCGCTGCTTTATCACCGACCGCCAGGGTCAGAATGACCCCCTATATCTCATCTTGGTATAGTATATACAGAGCCAGGTTCCTACACTGGTGACATATCCTATGAGTAATTGCCCCCTACAATACCATGCCTATTGGGAGACAGGATGTCAAACTGGTAAAAAAGGAAACATCCTTAGGATTGATATTTGACACAAAACTCACCATAGAAGAAAAAGTAAATTCTCTACAGGAGGACATAAGCCCATCACTTCATAAGGTAATCATTTATTCAGCAGGGCCCTGTTTTGCGTCACCCACCTTAAAATTCTACACTCCCTCTAGAAGTCTGAGGTCTAGTGACAGTGCCCTGATGGCTCTCTCCGAATGTAAGTAGCCCACTCTGGAAGGAATACGTCCCAGGTTACTGGGCAATGATGGAATGATCTTCCACTGGAGGTAAGAAAGGTCTTGTGCCTGGGGAGCTTCAATAAATATCTGAAAAAACTATTGCTTTAGCCAGCCATCTTTCAAAACTATTTGTGCTGACACCTGGATACCCTCAGGTTTAAGGCATCTGGCCTGGATTGTCTGGTAAGCCCTGTGTAAGAGAGGAAGCATCATCAGCATTCCCTGGCAGTTTCCATTAGCCTGGTGTGTTCGAAAGGTGTATCTGAACAGGACTTCAGAAAGTGGTATCTCCTAGAGTAAAAACTGATAATGAGTTTTCGCCATGTCCCTCATGGTCTACCTAACATTGCAATGTTACAGCCAGATAATAATGTTCATAGTTAGGTACACTTAGCTCACTATTTGTCACAGGTAGCTGTAGTTTTAACATAGCCATGCTGCTCTTCTCTTCCCCCAGATCGGATTTGTCAATAGGGATTTCAGAGCACTGAACTGGCAGAAAGTTTTCAGAACAATGGCTGTGCCTTCGAAACTGAGTGATCATTCTTGTTTCTGTTTCATGAAAACATAGTTTGAAAGGTATCTTACAGCCTGCATTCATGTTCACATCTTTTGATCTCTTTATAAATTATGAAGTCTTACATTATTTATTCTCAAGCTTGCAAAGCAAGCCATCTGCTTGCACAATTTATATTTGTCAAGTATACTGACACTCCAAATACAATATTCTAATTACATTCAAATGTAGTATAGAGCCACTAACAGATCATCTAGAATGTTTCCAAATCAAGGAGTCGTAGCACACAACACTGGGCTTTTTAACCCTCAAAAAATGGCTTAGTGTAGATGAGCTCTTGTGAATGCACCAGACATTCATACATCCTCACAAACACATAGTACAGTGAAGCACTTGTGGCTGCTCTAGAGGAGTAGAACTCAGGGGCATAGCTACCTGTGTGCCACTGATGCAATGCACTCCTAGCGGTGGAAAGGGGCCCACCGACAATAGCCCTTTGAGCCCTGAGAGGGCACCTACTAGTATAGGCACTGGAGTTACAAAGATGAATGAACGTTTAGGTCACTTTACAGTTTGTTTTCATCTTGTCACATTTGTTGTGTTCAAAGAAATAGGTTACATGTCAGTTTAATTTGACAAATTGCAGGTTATTCTTTTAAAGTGGAGACTGGTGTTTACTTTTTTTTCGTTTACTGCAAAGTGTGTGGATTTTTTTAAGTGATTTATGTGACAATCTTACTGGTGTGAGAGCAACGGCTATAGGATGTTTTTTCTTCTAACACAACAACATTTATACATCTATAAATTAACTGTGTAAATAATTAAAAGAAAAATAAACAGGAAAGCTCTTTTTTAAATTATGCAATGTGATGGGTACATACATGATGTGCAAATGACAAATATTTTCTAAAACCCAATTTTCACACATCATTGTTTGTGCACTACATAGTTTTATCAGCAAAAAAATATATTTGTACAAGTGTAGTAGTGATTTTCATGTACAATATGTTGCCTGTAAATGACAGTGTGCTACCACACTGTGCTTTAATATATTTGTGACATTATGGTCCTAAATGCAACAACAGTTATATACTACACCCTTACGACTCTCCTGCTGAATGAACCTGGCTCATTTGTGACACTTATTCTCTGTGTGATGCTTGGAATTTCCAGAATCCCTATGAGTTCAGTGATGTAAAATTGATGGTAGTACACCCAGTATGGTAATTGTTCAACCACTGAGCAGAATTTACCAAAAGTTATAGCTTTTAAAATAGAAATTTGAAATATCAATGCCCCACCCCCTACCCTGACAACAATACCATTAGTGAACTAAGAGACCAGTCTGTTGTCATATGAACATTATATGTGTGGTTTATATTCCTATTTTTATACAGGCTTGAAAAACCTCAGATATTATCCATGTATGATGCATGCTTGTATTGTTTATTGCCATATCAGTATGTGTTCTATGGGTATGAGGAAAACGTGTACTCCTGCCTGGTGATGTATCTGTTTAATGCATGGAAATCTTTCTATGCCAATGAATCAAACTTGCACTCATACACCCCAGTGATGTTCCCTACCCTTGAACTAAGTATAAAATGCTGATTATTTGTTGTATGCAAGGGAGGCGTTAAATGGTGATGCCATGTGTCACACTTGTTCCATATCTTTGAAGGAAGCTTATAATGGCCAAGAGGTACCACACTTGTTCCATGTCTAGAACGAACCTTGCACTAACTGGACCTGCAGTTGCACACTTGTTCCATGTCTTTGAAGGGAGCTTGCACTGGCTAGCACTGCAGTACCACACTTGTTTCTTCATGTCTTTGAAGGAAATGTGTCCTGGTCCTGCAGTAAAACACTTATTCGATGTCTTTCAGAGAAGATTGCGCTGTTCTTAACCAGTGCTGTATGAGTTATGTATGTGAGCCAAAGATCCGCAGCGTTCAGGCTCACTGTGCTCTATCTATTTCTGTGTGTTTTAGGACTGACCAAAAGACCATTTTAGCTGTATCACCAGCCTCATCTTGTCTAAAAATAATACATAATGTTGCTCAGTGAAAATGAGCTTTTGGCAAACCTACTTCAGTTATTCATCAGACACAGAGGCATTAACATACTGATTCACCCTTAGGGACAGCATACACATAACTGAGCAGTGGATCATTCCTCATTAGCCATTGGTGTTGTTACCAATGTTTGGCTCTGCCAAGTAAATTGCTACTGGTCTTTAGGATCTCAGATAGTCTTAGTAACAGTATTGTGCCTGCTTATTCTGTGTTGCTCTGCATCCAGGAGTCCGACCACAGGAGACATTTCCGTTAGTTCCTTCCCCACCTGCAACTGCAGACTAGTGCCAATTGAATAATGAGAGAACCAGCAGCACTGCTGCCATTGCTACTGAACCACAACTTTCTTATGCAGAGCACCATGCATCACTGCTGCAAGCTTTAAACCCAGGACACCATCTTGAAACTGTAGTCTACATACTCTATAATTCTTTACTGTTCCAATATGAAACACCGTTGTGAAGCTTTTCATTTTAATTATTTTATTGAAGCACATTTTCTCCACATTTAGCAGGCTTATTTTTCATTGTGTTTTTAGCAATTCCTATTTTGACATTGGCTTGCATTATAAAGAAAACTACCATCTTGTTTTTCAGAAGTTAAGTGGGACATGTTGGTATGTCAAGACTCTTCCCACACTTCATACACAGAGATAATACTCACATAGTCTACAGTCCGTGTCCAAGTATAGCTGACTGGAGATTAGAAAACCTCAGTGGACATTCAGGCTTCCATACAGTTTACCTCAACAGGTTTGAATTGCAATAGTGGACCGATGCACCAGATACTTAACCTATGCCTCCTATGCCACCATCGGACCTAACTCTGTTCCTTTCTAGTGAGCGGTGTATCTGTGTGAGAGCAATGTGCTTGTGTGAGTGCAGAATAGCCACCATATTTTGTGATTGCTTTCTGAGGGGTCTGCCTTTCTGAATGCAAGATTAACATTGTCTTTTGTGAGCACACAGTAAGTAGTCTACAGATGGAAATTTGTGCATAAGTGAGAGCAAAGTCAAAATCAAATAGATTATTGATTTAGACCTCAAATGAGCTCAACAATTGTAAAATGAATAAGCCTCTTTAAGTCACATATAAACATTTTAAAACAGTTGTAAGAATGGTTTAAGCTATTTAAACACTTTACAACATACAAATTCATTCTCAGGAAGCATTAATAAATTCATGAATTCATCGACTCTTGGTAACAGCTAGGCATATCTCAAGTATATGTCTTAAGTCTTGTTTTCCGCCTTGACAAAGATTAACATTTCCAGAGCTGTTGGTAGAATTAGACCATGGACTTGTGTATGTATTTAGTAGAAGCACACCCGATCTAAGTAAAATAATCAGTTACCTAACCCTATGTTACACTGTTAGGGTTAATTACTTTAGCGATTGCTTATGCTCCATGTTATCAGGGAAAGGTTTATATAATTTTCAATTCTTGCAGTGGGAGGTGTCACAAGAGAAGCTTAGTCTCTGAACTGCATTTATTTTTTAAAGAAAAGGTTGGAGTTGTGCAGGGGTCCATGCTATCAGATGTTGTGACTTGCATACAGATATTTCTAGGACAACTTTTAAATTCACCTGCCGTGTATGATCCTTAACAGGAGTTTCTAGCACTTCATATTTTAAGAAATCAGTGAGAGTACATTTTGTTGCTTGAAGTAAGCTAGAGGCCCAAATAAACTATTTTTGCCTTCCCAACAACTTAGGAACTTAAGAGTGCAAATTTTCAGCCATAGTGCATGTACAGGAATTGCTTGGTTTACGGTGGACAGCTGTCTCAAGATCGTCCCTTCATATAAATCAAGGAAAACCCAGTTGCAGACAGGTGTCTGTAATTATGATTGTGCAAAAACCTAATTGTTGGCGAACAGCCATGTCTTTAGGTGTCTTCTAAAAAATATGAATGAAGAGTAGCTTCTTAAAGATTCTGGAAGGGAATTCCACAGCATGGGACTTCAGTATGCAAAGGATTGAGTACCCATCTGAGTATGTTTAATTCTAGGAACATCACTTAGGGAGAAGTCCCGTGAGCGTAGTCACCGAGTTGCATGGTAAGTTCTGGTGAATTCATGAAGATATCAAGGGCCAACTCATGGTCTTGCTCTGTGTACATAGCACAAGATTTTAAAGTGAATCTGTTTTACTATTGGAAGCCAGTGGAGCTTCCTATGAATACCAACGGCAGAGGCACTTTTCGTGAGTCTATACAGCATCCTTGCAGCCGAATTTTGCACCATTTGCAGCCTTCTAAAAGAAGCATTTTCAGGTCCTGTACAGAGAGTGTGTTGCTGTAGTCAAGTCTTGATATGATAAGAACCTGGATGACTGTCCTTTGAGCTGAGGAAGGAAGAATCTAAATGATTTTGGGCAGCCATTTCAGGATGGAGAAACATGTTGCAGAAACCTTTGTTACCTGGACTTCATGGTAAGTTTGTCATCCTAAAGGAACCCTGGGTTCTTAACCTTAGGAGCTGGCTCCAGGAAAGGGCCCAGAGTGCCCGGACCCTGTTGAGGCCCACAGTGAGAGGGATTCTTGCCCAGCACCAGTAATTTGGTCTTATCACCATTAAGTTTAAGAAAGTAGTTCTATTGAATAGTTAAGAGTTGGAGGGATATTTACTTGCTATATTTTGAAGAAGTGTCTAAAATGTGTTCTTCTACAAGATTTATACATTTTATTTAAAGAACTTGAACGGCCCACTTCCTTGATCCACAGATGTGAAAATTATTGTTCATTATCTAAACAGTGAGAGAAAACTCTTCCTAAGCTTGTATAGGATTATACAGTTTCAAGTACTGTACTACCTAAGGTCCAGGAAAGGTGACGGCAATGTTTACTCCCCCTAAAGGGCCAAACTTCAGATTTTGCTGTCTTTTTTTGGGGAAAGTTTTTCTCTGTGTATTCTTGTAGAGCCTTCAAATTATGTTGTAGGCCTATCGGAGTGAGATCAAATGACACTACATCATCTGCATACGTTAATACAGACAAATTGTAAGATGCTATTCGAGAAGGAAATTCCCTGATAATAGCAAGTTGTGCCAGCAAATAATGAAGATAATGGGAAATAAAGTAAGAGAGATATGAGGCAACCCTGTTTTAAGCCTTTGAGATGGAAATTATTGGCGTGAAGCCCTTTACCCTCCCACAAGACTCTACACTCTGCTGAGGAATGCAATGCAATGATCCAATCAAGGAGTCCTGTGGGATGCCCAATGTCTGCATTTTTTTCCATAGGAGTGGCCTGTTCACGTTATTGAATGCTGCTGAAAAGACTATGAAGACGGGGTACAGGATTTGTGATTTCATAGCTATGTACTTGTCCATAAGGGTCTGGACAATTGTGATGTTATCTGTGATGACATGTTTAGATCTGAAGCAGGCTTGCTTGAGGGGGGTTATTCATTTAGTTAAAGCCCAATCCTGCAAATTCTCCAAGATCCCGGATGCAAAGATTTTTCCTGTAGCATGGAGGAGAGCAACATGATCATAGTTGGTAATCAGTGAATGAGAAGCTTTTATGTAAAGAGGGATTAAGGTACTCTGAGCCAGATTTAAAAGGCCCTATCCCCAGCAGAGCATCTCTTTTAGTGATGCTCCGATGGCGCTATGCCCTCGACATATTTACAAGGTGGCGTTAAACAACTTTTTGTGGCTTAACAGCACCTTGTAAATACGGCTCCTTCAAACGCAGCACTTTCCGTGGAAGAGGGCGTGCATTGGGAGTTGCAGTGGGAGTGCCACAGCAACACCCATTGCATTTTGATGCTGCACCACGTTTTCGCAAACATTATGCAGCGCCAAAATCTAACTCCACCCCAGGGGTGGCGAAAGCAGGGTGCAACGAGGAGAAAAGCTTTAATTTCTCCTCGTTTTATTTTGCTCTTTCTATATGTGCTGAATTCTGCTGCACACATAGGAAGAGCAAATCACCATTGAAGATTCTTTTTTGTGAAGGAAGGTTTCCCTGCAGCACCACCGCCCTTGCACCATGGCGCGAAGGGTGGGTGTGATGGCGCTCGGCAACAAATTTAGCACCAGAGCAGGGGGACAACACAGGGGTGTGTTGTATTCTATTTAATACGGCACATCCCTGCATTTTAAAAATGACGGGGAGCAGCGCTACCAAATGTTGTGCAGCTTCGCGCTCCATCAATTTCTTTCAAAGCTGGGCTTCTCTTTCCAAGAGTCTGGTATCTGACTGGTTTGATTGCAACACTCAAAAGGAGGAGTTGGAAGATTTCCCCACACTGTTGGGTCTTTTTTAAGCATTGTAACAGGAGTTACATCGGGCCTTTCGATGTGGATATGCATGCTTTATTTGGACAACATGTTGGAGATGATATTTCTTTAAAGGAATTCTAATAAGTTTGAAGTGCTAATGCGGGCCATATTTTTGAGCTTCACTCTATATTTTCCCCATATCGATTAGAGATATATTCAAACCGTGCCATACCATGTATTGAAATGGTGGAAGTAAGTTTTGTCCTTTACTTTGCACTGCATTTAGGCACCAGACTAAGCTTGAGTTTTTATTTAATACTGCCTTCTAAAGATCAGTTCACTTCTGGTCAGCTTATTTTCTCTTTACCGTTTTCTTATAGTGTACATTTTTTATCATCTCCCTCTTTGTTCATTGCTAAGTTTCATCTTAGTGTCCTGGAATGTGATAATAGGATTGTCCTCCATATTCTCCTGTAATTCGCATATTAACATAGACTGATAAAACATTCCATACTACTAGACTCCAGTGTATCTATCTTCCCTGTATAGGATCTGCCAGTTCTTTGCCATTGCCCGCCTCCAGGGACCAGTTTTAGTTTTTGCAGGACCTTTAAGCGAAGAATTCTTGACGGAATTGGCCTTGGACCTCAAGAAAGAAAATGATCATATGTGACTATAACAGAATCTGTTGTTGAGCATCCTGTACAGTATCTCCTTGTGAGCGAGGCAGGTATATGTAGATGCACACTGAGGTTGCAGAAAAGTTCCATGCGTCTTCCAGCTCTTATCCCTATTGGCACTTAACACGCCATTTGAAATTAGGGCACATTTGAAATCACCCACAAGAAGTCTTTCCTGTGCTTCGAGTTGATTTCAATGTATTCAAAAAGCTGATACAGTACAAGGTTATTATGTTACCCGAGGGCCATATGCATTAAAAAGAAATAGAGAGTAATCCTGTTGGAGATTCATTTTGGAGATATGAATTTGAATACCCTGAATAATATTGTGGGAGGAAGAAGCAATCTCGAAGTCCCAGCACACGTCAGTACAGAACAGAATCACAAGGCCTCTGTTTGCTTGTGCTCGAATACATGGCTGTGCTGGGCAATCAATTACGAAATATGAATCTGTTATGATTTTACTAGCTAACCAATTTTGTATATCGAAACCCACTAGGCTCAAGGAGACTACTGTTATGTTGTGCTAAAAAGGTACTCTGGACGCTTTATTTAACTTTTGTTTGTTAATTGACCCTGGAAGACAAAACCAGGAATCCTCCTTACTTGATGGCATGCAGAATAGTTGTTCTCCATTTTTAAAATGTCTACCGGTTGAGGTGACCTGGATAGGTATGAAATCACGATGTCCAATGTTCTTTGCAAGGCCAGTTGAATTTTCAGAACTCCACTGCAGAGATCTGCTTTAGTTTTATCACTTTCTTGCATGATAATCGTTGGTAATAATTCTAACCAGATTTCAAGCCGTGCTGCGGACACGTCCTGTTTAATTAGAAAAGAAATCCGTTTTAACTCTGCAAACTAAAGTGAATTGAGCTAGGGTCATGTGCAAAGAAGCTGTTTAATGGATAATTATCATTTGAAAAAACATCTATGAGCACAATAGTTTTTGAGCAGTGTGAATGATTGCTACTCCACTACCATACTCATTGGTTTAGTGTTTGGGGTTGGTACGATGGCTTCTAGGCCAAGCTAAAAATCTCCTGACAGTATGGTGGGCTTAGCATTGTGATCACTATGGACATCTCCGTAAGTTGTAAGAAGGGAGGCCAATAATGCCCTCGATAGTGGTATGATGACTAACTCTATGGTATTAGAAACAGTAATTTCATTTTTTAGTGCTGAAACATTATTTAGATTAAATCCTAAATGTTCAGACCATTTTTGAGTAATTCTTTGCTTAGGCTTTCTTCTTATTTGATTTTTTAGCATTCTGAGACACAGTTACTTTTTGTGATGCTCTGGTGGCGCAATGCCCTGCATCATATTTACAAGGTGGAGTAAAACCACTTGTACATACAGCCCCTTCACGCGCAGCCCTTTGCATGGAGTGGGCATGCAATGGATGTTGCTGTGGGCATGCCACAGAAACACCTATTGCATTTTGATTCTGCCTCTGATTTACAAGTTTTCGTAAACATGAGACAGTGCCAAAATCTAACGCCAACCCAGGGGTGGCGTTAGCAGGGCACAACAAGGAGGTATCCTCTTATTCTTCCTATTTTTTACTCTTTCTAAGTGTGCTGCATTCTGCAGCATGCATAGAAAGAGCAAAATGCCAGACATGATTATCAATGTGCGGGAAGGTGTCCCTTCCTGCACATACGAAATCATTTAAAAAAAAGGCTTTGGCACTACTGTGTGTGCTGCATTCTGCAGCACACACAAACATTCCAAATTGCCATTAGTTATTGTTCATGTGCAGGAAGGGACACCTTCCCACAAGTAAACAGTTAAACCCCTCAACGCAGGCATCCTTGCACAATGGTGCAAGGATGCCTACGTTGATGCTAGGCAGCTCAATTTAGTGCCAGCGCAAGGGACAACACAGGGTTGTGCCGAATTGAATTAAATACGGCGCATCCCTGCATTATGAAAATGATGGGGTGCCATGCTGCCACTTTTGGCACAGCGTCACGCTCTGTTATTTTCTGTTACTAGAGAGCTGAACCCATGTGTGATGCACAATGCCACACATAAGTACAACCACAACCTTATTTCAGTGACATGTCCCTGAGCCTCCAGTGGCAAATACATGATGTCCCATGTCAACAGCCAATACAATTGAACATTGATTTTACACTAAATCATTGCAGAGGATGATGGCTTACCTCCTGCTAACCTGCCTGTACTGGATTTTGCAGGAGACAAGGAGGACCAGCTGCCAACCATCAATGAACAAACTCTCCCGGATATCCTAGGATCACTCTATGCACCACCTCCAGTTGCAGGGAGGACACACAGTGTCGCTGGGTCTCCATATGAACCACCCAGCTACCCACACATGCCACCAGCCAGTACTCACACAGCCCTGGACGCCGAGTACCGTGAGATCAGCTTTCAGAGGACATTGGTAGAAGTGCAGTGGGAGCTGGCCAAGCAGGTATGGGTGGGGATGGAGACCACAGAAGGAAGCCTAAAGGGATTGCAGATTTGCCTTAGTCCAAATAAGGACAACTCAGCTGCCATCAGAAGTACCCACTCCCCACTATATGGACTCCAGCAGTGTCTGACCGACATAGCTGCTGTCACGAAGCAGAGGCTACAACAAATTCCCTCCCTAACTGGCAGCAGCATTACAGACATAAGGTAGGGGGCTATGTAGAATAGCCTGGAGTCTATACAGTGGGAAGTGGCTTCCCTCATAGAAAACATGGCTGCCTACCACAGTAAAGTTGTTGCGGTGTTAAAAAATCAGCAGTTCCTCCCTGCTGCAGTAATGCCTTATATTGTGCCACAAATATCAGCTGCTGGGACCGCTGACTCCACATCTCTATCCCCTCAAGTGTGTGTGGCCCCCTCTACCTCTATGACAGCATCAGCCATGGTAAAGGAGGCACCACACACATCAGGGGATGACGATGTGGGAGGAATGGCATTCAAAAGGAAAGGCACCTGGTAGCACCAGTCTGTGCCACATGGACAGTTTCTCCTTAGTTCTAGGCTTAAGATCATTCCAGTGCTGTGACAGTAGGAAATGTGCCGTCTTCACCTAACCACTGTTGAATTGTCTTCTATGTGCTGTCATTGTCTATTTCATACCAACTTGCAATTTTTTAACTACTCACTAATGCACACTACTCCTAACCACGTCTCATGACATGTCCCTCAACCCTGGATTCCGATTGTGCTACATATGGCTAACATTCACTCATGAGGTCTGTGAAATGGATGTTGCATAGACATAATAATTACAATTGCACCAGTAAATAAAGCACCTTGTACACATGTAGCATTTCTACGTTTACTGTGATCCATCTGCTCAGCTAAAGGTTAGCATTGTGTCAATCCATGTCAATGTGTAAAGAAAATCAGTAAATGAGTGTATGACTGTCAGACACAAAGCCACACACTAGGACCCTAACATGAGAAAGCTGAATGATGGTGTTGTCTGCTAAATCAACTAACTGAGTATACTATATGAATTAGAACCGATATCCTTTGAAGTAGACATGCGGCATGTATGGCTCTGAACCAATTTAATGGCAATTTACCCAGATGGGAGTACCAGTATAACTTATTTGTCTGGTACAGGAAAAGCTAACCTTATCAGTGATGCCAACTGTCAGTGTTGCAGGATACACTTCCAAATTTGCCTGTTCTCAGATGTACCACACTTGTCAACAATGAAAATTGCAGGACCCCACCAATGACAGGTGAAGTACCTTATTTACCTGTCCAAAATAAAGTATACATACACATTGTGAATGGCTGGAATACTGTATGGCAAATCTATGCACTAGTAGACTGGATGCAGCAGCCATTCAGATACATCATTAGTCATAGGGAATGCACATGGTAAACCTGGGAAATCAAGACAGTAAGCATACCCTAGGCCATTCTCCCAACTTGGTCAGTGCACTCATGAGAACCCCCAGACACCCAATCAACTTACAACCTTTTTAGTCTACGATAAACAGGATTTATTGTAAAACCACATACAAAAAAAATACATAACACCTACCCTATGATATAACTAACCTATACTAACTAAACTTAACTAACAACTACACCAATCTAACTTATTCTAAACGCATCTTACACATGTAACACCACACTCTAAACATTGGCCCCCTTTAAGAGACAAGATACATGTAGGACAACATAAACTATGACTACACATGTACTAACCTAACCTATGGCCTAAACATATATACATTTTTGGTATTTTTAGTTTTTTAATTTTTTATGCAGAAATACCCCAACATGACCCCTGTTAGACCTAACAGCCTTAGGGTGGTCACCCCTAACTTTTTGCCTATCTCTCTCCATTTTTTTACACTATTTTTGCTGGTTTTAGGACTCCAACCACTGCTAACCCGTGCTTAAGTGCATTCGCTCTCTCCCTTAAAACATGGTGACATTGGCTCATACCCAATTGGCTTATTTAATTTACTTGTAAGTCCCCAGTAAAGTGCACTACATGTGCCCAGGGCCTGTAGATTAAATGCTACTAATGGGCCTGTAGCACTTGTTGTGCAACCCACATGAGTACCTCCGTAACCATGCCTCAGGCCGGCCACTGCAAGGCCTGTGGGTGCAGTTTCACTGCCACTTCGACTTGGCATTTAAAAGTACTTGCCAAGCCTTAAACTCCCCTTTTTCTACATATAAGTCATCCCTAAGGTAGGCCCTATGTAACCCATAGGGCAGGGTGCTATGTAGATAAAAGGCAGGACATATACCTGTGTAGTTTATGTGTCCTGGTAGGGTAAAACTCCTAAATTCGTTTTTCACTGCTGTGAGGCCTGCTCCTTTCATGGGCTAACATTAAGGATACCCTCATATATTGTTCAAGTGGTAGATTTAGATCTGAAAGGAGTAACAGGGTAATATTTAGTATGACCAGAATGGTAACACAAAATCCTGCTGACTGGTGAAGTTGGATTTAATATTACTATGTTAGAAATGCCACTTTAGAAAGTGAGCATTTCTCTGCTCTTAAATCCTTCTGTGCCTTACAATCCACATCTGGCTAGGTTAGTTGACAGCTCCCTTGTGCATTTCACTCAGACAACCCCAAACACAGGATGCTCAGTCACACCTGCACACATCTGCATACTGTATGGGTCTTCCTGGGCTGGGAGGGTGGAGGTCCTGAGGCTTACATTTGAAAGGACAGTGTCTGTCCTCACACAATGGCCTGCCAAACCCTCTACTGGGACCCTGGCAGACAGGGTGGAACTGAAAGGGGACCTTGTGCAGTTCTAAGCCACTCTTTGAAGTCTCCCCATTTTAAAAGCACATTTGGTTCTTTAAACCGGGTCCCTGATCCTACCAACTCAGACAATTCTTGACAAGATACCTACTTGGAAAGGAACTCTGAACCAGAACCTGCAACCTGCTAAGAGAAGCTGCCTGGCTGCCCAAAGGACTCACCTGAGTGCTTTTCTGTAAAGGACTGCTGCCTTTCTGTTGCCCTGCTGCCTTGCTGCCTTGCTGTCCCCTGGCTCTGCTGAGAAGTGCTCTCCCAGGGCTTGGATTGAGCTTGCCTCCTATGTCCTGAAGTTTCAGGGCCAAAAAGAATTAGTGTAGGAAAATGGCTCCCTGTTGCAGTTACCCCCAACATGTTGCCTGATATTGATGCTGACTTGACTGAGAAGTGTGCTGGGACCCTGCTAACCAGGCCCCAGTACCAGTGTTCTTTCACTAAAAATGTACCATTGTTCCACAATTGGCACATCCCTGGCACACAGATAAGTCAATTGCAAAAAGGTAGCAGTGGTATCAAGGGCCCTGTGACCAGGGAAGGTCCCTAAGGGCTGCAGCATGTGTTTTGCCACCTGTGAGAGGAATCGACGCAGCGCCTGCCATGCGACAGTAATTTTCCGGCATCACCCACTGGATCGACACAGCTCCTGTGACTTTGTCCTGCAAGTCCAGGATTTCTCCACATCGTCCCTGGAGTATCCAAATACCCCACAACCTGAAGAGGATCCAAGACTGAGCATCGGAAATCGACGCAAAGCCCTTGTTGCGTGGAAAAGCATACATGCATAGTCTGTGTGCGCCCGGAGAAACCGATGCACACCTCCCTGTTGTCCATGCATCTCCTCTTCTGCGGTCCTGTGCGGATAATTTAGACGCAAACCAGGTACTTAGTGCTTGCAAGAGACATATATTGCTTTTAAGAACTAAAAACTCTATCATTTCAAAAGTTATATATCTACTTGTATTTATCAAATCTTGATCGTTTTGACATTATTCTAGTCTATATTTTTCTAAACCTGTGTGATGAATTTCTGTGGTGTTTATACTGTGTTATTGCATGATTTATTGCACAAATACATTACACATTGCCTTCTAAAGTTAAGCCTGACTGCTCAGTGCCAAGCTACCAGAGGGATGGCACAGGATAATTTGGATTGTGTGTGACTTACCCTGACTGGAGAGAGGGTCCTTGCTTTTACAGGGGGTAACCTGACTGCTAACCAAAAATCCAATTTCTAACAGCCCCCATCTAACCTCCAACAGTTGAACAGTGATCCAGTTTATTCAGCCCCCTGTGCACATGCATCAGGCCCCTGGCAATGTCATACGTTAATGTAGCCAGAGCAGTGGTGTGTGGGTTTATTGAGCAGGGATCTAGACTCTTCATGATTGCTATTCGGCAGAACTATGCACACTCCCCAGCAGACAGGCACATGTACTATTGTGTTCATACAGACCAGGATATCACATTTTCCTCAGCGGTACTTGATGTCAGCCTTCCCCTCTCATGTACAGAGCTCTGGGTCCTTGCACATGTAGAACATGTCTCATTATTTAATGTCCTTAGTTGTTTCCATGGTCATCTTGTTTAGGGGTTGTATATCTGTGACATCAATATTGGAAATATGGCAGGGTGCAGATGGTGTTGTCTGTCACTGCCTCCTGTCATGGTGGCATGCGATGGGCAAATACCATGATATGCTAGTGGGCAACATGACTAGGTTATGTACTGATCTGGCCACCCTCTCTGTACATATGTTATATGTTGACATGCAGACATTGATGTGTTCCACAGTCAGTATTGGTGTATATGTGTCCCTTCTCCATGTTTTCCTCCATTACTGGTAAGGTATGTATTATCGCCTACAATGCTGCCATTCTTTAGGCTGCTTGGACTTTGTACACATCTTCTAAAGCAACATTGTCTGGTCATACATGGACAGAATGCAACATGTGACTTGGGTAATTTGTAGATGTACACATCTCCTACTACTGGCTACTTGATAGTTACGGTTCCATTGACGGTATTTGTGAGATGCAATGAGTGCCATGCACACATGACATTACACCTGCCACTTCACTCGTGTTACCTCCAAGTGACCTCTCATGTTGTATTTGCAAGTATCTCTTGGTGTCTCTAAGCTGTCCGTCCACATCCTCCATTGAAC
Organism: Pleurodeles waltl; assembly: GCF_031143425.1. Taxonomy (NCBI): domain Eukaryota; kingdom Metazoa; phylum Chordata; class Amphibia; order Caudata; family Salamandridae; genus Pleurodeles; species Pleurodeles waltl. Next base: position 809,001,794 of record NC_090445.1, on the reverse strand, counting down.
ATGATTATGCATTTCTTTCTACATGCTACAACCTAGGTAACTCTTACCATGATTGAATGATGTTAAGGTGTGAAATCATCTCACTTTTGTACTTTTCATTAGCCAAATGCAACATAAATGGCTAGGTTTACTCCCACTCAGTTGGATGTTGTGTCTCTGCCATTATTGTACAATGATGGACACAGTAACACATCCCACAACTGATTGTGATGTTGGAGCCCAAAACATGTATGGGATAAATTGTTACTGTTGCTGCCGTGCACTTCTTCTGTCATGTGAGTGACAATGTGTTGTGTGTGTTGGTATGTGCTGTATGATGTTGTTATACAGAGCATACTAGGTAAACATGCTGACACATGTCAAGCATTGTTGATACTGGCAAACCCATTGCTACCTAGGACATACATCCATACATCAGTCTTCACATGTTTATCTGGATTTGCTCTAGGCATGTGTCAAGACAGCAGATGTGTATGATAAGTGTGTAGCTCATGTACATAGTCAGTCTGCCTACATTCCAACCAGACTGTGATTTGGTGGTGCATTGTCCCATTACATTCATAGATCCTGACAACGGGTCATGTGTTTGGATAGTGATTCTGCACCCATAGCTGCCTATTTTGTCTGGCAACCCATTGCACATTCCACAGCCAATGTGTGTGCCATGTGTGAAGTACAGTCCACCATGTGTCAGGGTTGTGCCCAGACGTAACCCATGGATTCACTGTGCAGGCTCAGCATCAGACATTGGTTACAATCCCTGAACAATTACTGAAGGTCAATATTAACCTATGATGCCCCACCCTTGTCACATATGTATCATGTAGACAAAGCTACAATCACCATGAGTTGTGATAGTGTTTGCTTACAACATTACTTATAGCCATTTCTTGACCAACCCTACCTTATGTGTGCCCCCATTGCATACATCCTGTTAGTCATGGTGTTGCTGTGGTGAATGAGCTAGGTATTAGCACCTTGCCCAGTTGACAGCACAATATATGTAGTGGTGCATGGATCTAGGCTATCAGGAGTCACATGCATGTGAATTGCGTGTCACTGGTATGTGAGATGGATGCAGTAGACCCTCTTACATCACAAACGATGTTGCTACCATACTTGTCACCTTTGGGTTTCTTACCTGCTCCCTGGGGTTTAAGACACATTCCAGTGGTATATGTAATGGAGAATGAGTAGACCAAGGAGAATCAGGTGCAAAGTATTTTATTTGTGCTATTTACAATGTGATGTTGTTAGTCCAGTGATTATGTATAGAAGTTCTTTACAATGTGGAGTCTCCTGGGAACTCCTGCAGCAGTGTTCTGTTGTTCTCCCCTCCAAAGTATCTGCTCCATCATCATCCTCCTCCTCATTTGGGACATCAACCTGATCATACCAGGGGAAATTTGTTCTGACACAGATGTTGTGGAGGATTGCACATGACAGGATGATTTTGCATACAAGTGGTGAAGCATACAAGAGACTTCCTCCTGTCAGGGCCAGGCACCTGAACCTTGATTTCAGGAGCCCAAATGTCCTCTCCACCACATTGCATGTTCTTCTCTGCCCTTCATTGTAGTCCTGCTCTTCGACCATTGTGGGATTGGCAAATAGAGTCATAACCCACAGCTGTATGCCGTACCCTTGATCAACTGCAAAGGAAAGAGAGAAGATGTGTTGATAAAGTTTGATAGTGGTTTAGAACACACCATGGCAGTTCTTAGTTTTAGTTGAAGTTCTGACTTAGACTTGCTTGTGGTATAGTGTATGTTCCTGTTCTTGTGGAATGGTTTCATTGGACTGTGTTGATGGACATGACAATCTTGGGTAGTGGCTCAAGGACGTGGGAATTTTATTATTGATCCCAAAATGATGGCTATAACTTAGGTAAATGTGTTGTGTAGTCTATATTTGAAGCAGTGTTCTATTGTTAGATGGAACCTACTACCTCCTTGCACCCCAATGGTGTCAGATGTCGAGGCATCATAGTTGCCCTACAATGCCAGACTGTGCCATCCATGTTACCATGTGGCACTATGCATGCAGTGCGACACTTTGTGACCCCTTGTGGCAGATGATGCTTGTGGCAGCCATCAAATGCATGAGGGTGTGTATCACACATTAGTACGATGATGTAATTCAGTGCAGTAGTATCTTCTATCTTCAAATACATGATTTCTCACAGACACTTTCTACACGTGCACAGTGCAAGCTTTGGGAGGGGGCACATCTATTTTTCACATGGGTCCCTTAGTACGTGCATGTTAGGTCAGGTATGTCCTCTATACTCCTACCGAGTCCTACTATGACATCCGTGATTGCTACAGTTCTTTCACAAACTCTGTACTATGGTGAACCGTTTCTGATATACAGAACAGACATAGTGGTGTTAGGGGGCACTAGGGACACATGTGAGGTGGCACTGGAGTAGGTGTTGGTCCATTTCTCATGATTCTGCCCCATGGTCTTTAATGGCAGATATTTTTGTATTTGTATGTGTGTGACACAATGCAGCAGACAGGTGTATGTGCACACTACAGGTATGCCAGGTATGTCAGATATGTGTAGATGATATGTAGTTGGTTATGGCACTACTTGGGTGGCATTTGATTTAGGTCCTGCCAGAGGCTTGCACACCATGATTTACATGAGACTATGCCTATGTTTGACTTTCTTTAAATGACCATGGCCTATGCCATTGACATGCCTGGTCCATTCTTAGTTTAGTGTAATGTGTATGTGATCTGTATTTAGTTTTCAACCTGGGGACACTTGTAGAGGTTTGTGTGAAGCTTCTGTATGCAAACAGGGCTTGGCTCCACCTGTCCACACGTGTTGTGCCAGTCAGTGTGTGGCTGTGTTATGTACATGTGGGTGTATGTGAAGTGCAATGTATGCGTTGTATTGTGGCATATTGCAAATGTGTTGTTGCCTGTACATCTATGTACCCCTGCCCATGTGTATTTAGTGTGATGTTTGTCCTAGATGGTTGGTGTTTTGTGTGTGTCATGATTGTATGGTGGCTTACCTATGAGTAGACCATTGCCATATTAGACATCCTGGAACCTGTCATTGATGGTGCGATGATGAAATATGTATGCATCATGGACGCTGCTGGGATATTTTCGCAAGGACGTTGGTGAAGAGCCCAAGGTGGTCCACAATGGCCTGCACATTGATTGAATGTGTGTGCTTGTGGTTCCTATAAAGGTGTTCAGTTGCTGCAGGTGGCACCAGTTGCACATGGGTTCAGTCCATTGCGCCCAGTACATGCGGAAACCCAACAATTTTATAAACCTTGCTTGGTCTTCTGCTGCAGATGCTGGGATTTGGGAAGCAGATGTGGTGAGGTGTGAGGTGTATGATAGAATCCAGGACCTTAGGTATGAGGACCGAGAAGGATGGCTGGGACACCCCAGCCACTTGTGCACCCGTTATCTGAAAAGATCCAGATGCCAGCATATGGAGGACAGCAAGGAGTTTGGTCATGGGTGGAATGGCAGTGGGAGTTTGCACCCTTTCTGTAATGTGTGGCGCAATATGGTGCAGCAGGCGTACAATGGAATACCAGTTGAATCTGTACATCCTGATCACATCTTGTTCCATGAGGTCAAGGATGGTTGTGCACTGTATGAAGATCGTCTCCTGACTTTTGCTCTGCCTTTTTGTCTGCTATGTTGGTGTTTGGGATTGTGCGGTGGTGGTGGAGGTACCTGCTGTCTTCGCTGACATCTGCGGCATGTGCCATGCTGGAGCAGTACCATTTCCATGTTCTCTTGGAGGTTTCAAATGCTTCTTCTGTGTGTTTTCTTTGAGTGGTGGTGTGTGGGCCTCTTTTTAACGCCTGGTCTGACCAGGTGTTAAAATTTGGTGCTAATCCGATTTAGTGCCATTTTTTACGTCCGCTTCCTTGGTTTGCATCGTTTTTGGGTTGGTTAGTATATATGGCATTAGAGAACTAGCATCATTTTTTGGAACAGAATGCCTACCTTGCATTGCATTGTCGCAATGAGATGCAAGGTGGACTCACCTTGTGCGCACTGCACAACACTTCACACTTTATATATTGTACTTCACACAAGCACACATACACCCAGCACAGGCTTTCATTGTGCACACACTACACAGCACTACATCTTTTGTGTCATGTATTACTCACATAAATACATACATACAATCATCACATGCATTAATCTCACATGTACTACACAGTACTCCTCTAACCCTGTACAATACCTCTCCCAGGCACATGTACAACCAACACAGAGCCAGTTCTCCTGTGTCATGCAGCACTCTACGTCTACCTGATGTAGGCCAAGAGTGAGTTAAGCACACAGCTGCAGAACTTTTAAAATGGAGAATAAGTCTATGGGCCTCACTCCCGTAGCATAGTAAAATGGTCCTATTTACTACTACAGATCACTTCACAGTATGCTGACACCACTGCGCTTGTGCTGCATGACTCCTGCTGAAGGCAGCAGCCTTCCACCATTATGAGGGTAGCACTTTGGGTGTCCCTCCTGGTCCAAATAGACGCAATTCAGGGGTACACATCTCTTACCATGTAGAGGACTTTTGCATCCCAACGTGGCCAGACGTACACCCCCAAATAAAAGTCAAATTTCTTTTACTCCCAGGGACATGCAAATGAAAGTTCAAACACAAACTTCACAACATCTACATGTCAGTGACAAACAATGAGATCTATTTATTCAGACCTACTTTAGCTTTGGGTTTTGAGGTGAAAAAAGATTTGAAGAGCTGGACTTAACATTTCCAATGTTCACTTATTAGAAGTTCGTCCTGAAAAATGTATTATTGAGTTTTTTGCGACAACACAATTTAATTTTCAAGAATTCATTTCCTGCAATACTTTGATAATTACATAGCCACGGGTTTATTATCTGCAGCTGTGTTTCAGCACTTGAACGAATCTCAGGTTTGAATAAGAACGTCTTACTTACAATTCATTGATTTCTTTCTTAGAACCTCCATTACTCTCTGTTTGCTGTGCAGTAAAGATTCACGTTTTAATGGATCTTCCAATTATAGAGGTGCACAAAAGATGCTCGGGCATAATTCCTACAAAACATAAAAAAGTTAAATTGATTCTGTCCTCCACAGAGCATGTGATGCGTTAAGGTTAAGTAAAGAATTTGCAATTGCAAATTCGAGCTGTCAATATTTTTATTGTTTGCAAGACTCACGATTGCCCTTGGAAAATGCCTTGTGGTTATGGCACTAAAGCTCGAGCCTTCTAGAAACCGGAAATGGCACACCATGAAAGCTTTCAAACTACTGTTACTTGAACATAATGTTGTGATGGGGTGCTGGAGGGGGCTCCTGCAATGCCTAATGTGTAAAAGAATGAGTCCCGGTGCCAAAAGCTCTGCTGATATGCATGTAGCTGGCACAAAGAAATGTCAGCGTGCCGATTCCCAAGACTCACAATCTTAAATCTACCCTGCACCTCTCTAAGGTACTTCCTGACACTCCTTGTCCCCTTATCTCACTTCTTTCTGCTTTTGAGGCGTCTTTTCTGTCTTTTGTTTTTCCTACCCTTCCCTCTTTTTTTGTCGAATGATGATAAATACGTGATGGCACCCACAAATGAGAGATGGTGGCCCCGACCGGCATTCACTGGGTCAAATTCAGCACTAGGATCCTGCGATGAGCACGTTCTCCAACAGTGGGCCTCCCTCCTATTATCTCTTCCTTTGTCACATGTTTAAGACGGATATGGGTTTGCCAATCAGCTATAATTGACCTGCCATAAATAAGCTTTGTTAGAGGCTGCTTATCAGTCTGGCTAAAGGCCATTAATCAACCATTAGCAATAACTAACTCCTCTCGAAGATCATAACCAAGACTTTAAAAAACGTATACAATAGAATCAAGCAGAATTCAGAGGAATGTTAAATGTATGTGCTTACTAAAATGGGAAGCATGAAGTCCAAAAGTTTTTTTACAGTCTATCATGCAGTTTGCAAGCTATTTTAGGAATAACCATTCCATTGGGGTATATGTTGTTTTATTCGAAATAGTCTGTCCAGTGCTGTTTAGGAATGAGAATTTCTCTGTCGTGTATGCGTACTTCATTATACATAGATATTCTTGTTTTCATTTTTTTTTATTGCCAATAGGAAGTCAATATTACAAAAAGATGGAAACGTATTCATTAGAAGTCCACTGTTTCATTATCTTTATTGTTTTACTTCTCCGGAATATAGCAGAACATTGGCTTTGGGATTACCAAATTGTCTAAGAATTCCCATTTCACCTCAAAGATACATATATACTTTTCCAGCAATATGGCAGATGACTTCATGAACCTAAAAAGTAACAGTGTAGTGTGGTTAGTTATACGTATTCATTGCGCTTTAGCTTCAGGCTTTAGGCCTTTGTGCACTTTGCCCTGAATATATTTTATTCATTTGCTGACAGCTTAGAGCCTCTGTGCACTTTGCTCTACATGCTTTTTATTAGGCTTCGTACTGTTATTTTTCAAATAGCCAGTTCTACGGTGTTGTTTTTTATTCATATCACACTGTTTTGCCTACTTCAGCACTGGAGTTCTCCATAACATATTTACTCTGTGCTTCAGTCAAGGATACAGTCTGGTACATTGCCGATAGACGCGGTAGGAGTTTAGACTTGGCATTCCTGCGTAGGGACATTTTGTGATCACAATGACATGTTAGTTATAAAATCACTTCCTTGTCCCAATGCACGCAAGAGGGAGATTCCGACCAGGGAACCACAACTAGACGCTGACTGCCTCGTTGCAGATGCTGAACCAAGATCACAGGTCTTTGCTCAGGTATGAGGGCTGATGTCTCCACAGTGATTCTAATAGGCAAGCTAGAAGCTTAACATGCTGTGCTCTAAATAGAACAAGCAGAGGGAGAGTAGAAACTGTTAGACAATATGATAGCTTTGTTCTTATGTTTTACTCTCCTGGTGACTATTTCAATCCTACTGTGTTGTATCATTCTGGTTATTGCGGCTCACGCCTTAATATCTAAAATACAGTCGTTTTATTAAAAACATTATATAAAACTTATACTGTCTTTGTCATTTGTATATGAGATCATATTGGAAATAAGAGAGTTGGTTTGGATCTGAGTAACCACGACTTCCCTGAGAAGTTCCAAAGATGTCATGCGCTCGGCTGCCAAATCATTCCTTCCACATGGGAGAAATGAGGCACTGCTAGTTAGCCGGAGCAAAAACCGGATTTAGGGTGACAGAGTTCTTTACACGTGGGTCAGACTCAGTCCCCCACACTGTTATAGATCCTGCTACCTAGAAATCCAGTAGTCTCATTTAGAATAATGAGAGCCCACGCGTCATGGCGCCGCCAACGTTTGGTCTGGCTCTAATGATTAGGTCCGACTGACTCTCTTGGTCTCATATATATTTTGACTCCTCGATTCCGTATACGGAGACGTCCGTGGGGCTGAGGGTTTCCGCCGCCACGGCATAGGTGCTTCCTATTGCTTAGTGGTTGGTTGTTCAAGCTTGAACTTTGAAAGGAAAACCCCGATATTGGTGTGCCTTCTCTGACCTGGAGCTATTTTTTATAAAAATGGCGAATCCTAATGTAGTGAATATAGCAATTAATATGCGTCACCCGCTCACGGGACATCTGTTGACACATGGACTGACAGTCCAGGGGGGTCCAGTCACTTTTGTGGTGGACGCCCATGCAGCCTATAGAACGGAACTTTTTTATTCTTGGGTCGGATTTCCAGCAGTGGATGGGGGAACAAATACTTTTCACGAGTACACTGTTGCGAATGTCCCTGGACAATACAGGGCTTACGCTTATTTAGAAATACCTCTATCTTATCAAGAACACCATAATTGGCTTGATGGCGCCCTCCCACACTCAGTAGCACAAGTTAGGTTAGGTCCACTGAGTAATGATGGTCCTACCTGGCCTTTATTGGCTACATATACACCTCATCCTGCGGTTGCTCAATTGGCAGTGGTTGAAGTTTGTCGTTTATATACTGAATTAACGGCTACATATAGACGATTAGTTCAGTTTGTCATGCAGACACTAAATACGAATGCAGCGCGTGCTGCTACAGCGCACCCACAGGCTGTGGTTCCGGGTATTAATCCGGCCACTGTGCACTCAGTTATGGGTAAAGTACCGGTTAAACGAGAGGAGACTCCATTTTGGCTGGCGCAAAAAATTAATACGCTGGAAGCAGTATTTCCCCATACGGGACCTCAGGATAAACATAGAATTTTGACTATGTGTTTGCCGTACGGGATGGTTCCTCCGGTGGACCTTTGTAATACCTGGGGCACGGTGTTTGCCGCGCTCTACACTACGGCACACGGTACACCGACATTAGCTAATTTACCGGACGTGCTTAAACAGATTCAGGATGAATATGGGGCTGCCCCTGCCTTAGATTTGGGCATGCAGTTGCTGGGCAATTTTGCCACAGTTTCTTCTATTATTTTGAGTAATCTCAAAGGAGAGGCAGTAGCCCTAGCAGTGCGAATGCGTCTTTGGGATGTTCCGCTGCTTAATCAGGAGCGGGAGCTTCCGAGAATAATGGCGGAAACATATTCTAGTATTGGTCGTGATAGCCTAGGGGCTAGACCACAAAAACTCCAGTTACAGGGTAAAAATAATAAAGATAATGCTAAACAGCAACAACCTGAGGGTTCAAAGAAGCGCTGGGATAAGAAACAGCAAACACCTAAGAAAGATGGTGGGCAGTCTCCGCAACCGGAGACCCCACAGAATAAGTATAATCTCAGGAACAGGGATACTTTGAAGACGCCTGATAGATATCAATATACTGATACACGCCAATCTCGTTCCTTTCAGGACTCCTCGGAAAAGAGAAGTGAGAGAGTTGCGCGGTCAGAGCGGAGGACGGAGTACGTGAAACCGAGACAGGATTCACAACGCTCAGCGGAGGTTTCTATTAAACAAGAAGAGAAACCGCTGCAACAAAAACAGCAATTTAAAAAGAAGAAAGTGGCAGCAGTCTCAGTTAGACATGCCGCTCAAGAAGAGAGTTCTCTTGACGAACAAGACATGGGCGTTAGCACTGTTAGACAGTGCGGCAGAGGTCACAATAGTTCGCCAGAGTCTTCTAGAGCATCTGGAGGTGAAAGCAACTGATGACTTCATACAAGTCGAGACGGCGGATATGCGAGTCTCTGATCCTGATAGAGTATATGAAGTGACTCTGCGATTGGAAGTGGACATTGACCGTATTATAAACGCCATTTTTTGGGACCATGTGGTAAAATCATATGATGTTCTGCTGGCCGAACAAGATTGGCCACCTGACTTTGTTCGTGACTGTCCGGTTGGGGAGGAGGTTATTACACCTTCCTTCTCACCACTTGTTCCGAGAGAACTAGCGGAGTCCTATAGTAAATCATGGGCTCTAGCACAGGTTCCCGCCTTGTATAGAAATAACGTGGGGTGGGACAGACAATCACCTTATCATGTAATTCCGATAAAGGGCGAACCTCAGCCACAGCCGCAGTATCCTATCAAATTTGAAGCAAGGGCATCGGTTAGAAAAATTATTACACAATTGGAGTATCAGGGTGTACTTGAGCCCTGTGTCTCGCCGATGAATAATCCCTTATTTCCGGTTGCTAAACCGGACCATTCATATAGGATCGTGGTGGATTATAGACATTTGAATAGTCATACACGCGCATATACAATACAGAATTCACACAGCGCAGGGCTTATGAATAATATAGTGCGTAAAAAATACAAGACAACATTAGATATCTCAAATTGATTTTTCTGCCAGAATATAGCGCCCCAGAGTCGGGACTATACCTGTTTCAGTGCGTTTGGCTCTCAGAATTTTTTTTGTCGTTTGCCTCAGGGGTATAAGAATAGCCCAGGACTGTTTTCGGCTCGTGTAACTGAAATACTGCATGAGTTCGACCCTGAAGCATTATCATATGTTGATGACATATATCTGACAGACGATGAGATTCTGCAACATCTAAGGCGTGTATCGCGCATTGTTGTGGGGTTTGCTGATATTGGCTATAAGTTTAATTTTAAGAAATCGAAGATTGCCTTCCTCAGCGTCATTTTCCTGGGATATGAGTTGTCGAGTGAGGGCAAGAGCTTAGCGCCACATTTTTTGGAGAAATGTGCTTTATTGCAGCCTCCTAATACGGTTCGGAAGCTCCAGTCATTGTTGGGGTTTCTGAATTTTGGCAGAACTTACATTCCTGATTATGCAACGCGTATAAAACCCTTATACGAGTTGATTCGTCCGAATTTTTCGAGTAGATTTTGGAAGATTGAACATACACACATACTACGAGAATTACAAAGTGATCTCTTAGCAGTTAAACACTTACACACACGGGACAATAAGACACATTTAGTCATCAGGGTGATACCTGGGGCTGTTGGGTTTACTTATGTCACCTTTAATGAGGGGGAGACAGTCCCGATTGCATACAAGTCTCACTTGTATTCTGCTGCAGAACAACGTTTTGCACAGACTGAGAAAATTCTCACAGCAGTACAGATGGCTGGTATTAAAGAAAGACTGCTGGCCCAGGGTCAACGCATAGTTGTCGTTTCCCCAATTCCGGCCTTAGAGGCAGTTACAAAAGCGAGTGTTCCAAATTCGAAGGCTTTACACCCGCGATGGATACAATGGGCTACGTCTTTGACAGCCACTGATGTAGATTATGTATTTGACCCTAAACTGCAGACTCAAGAATTTCTTCAATATGAAATGGAATACCCTGTTCCTGCTGGTACGTTGCCTATTGACCAATATCAGGTGGTCATGTATACCGATGGCTCTGCGCAACCAGCGGTTGGGACTAAACAACAGTATTCTGCTGCATGTGCGGTGGTGAGCGGCACTATGGAGGGGGACGTGTTTTGCCCACGACATACTTATACTAAAACCTTGGGAGATTGCACGGCACAGCTGGCTGAGCTCAAAGCTCTATTGTTAGCATTGTAGCACGCGGATCCGGCAACTTTAACCTTGCTGGTCTGTGACTCCTACTACTGTGTTCAGTCTTTCAATGAATATCTACACTATTGGAAGATGAATGGGTTCAGAGATTCTAAAGGCAACACCATTAAACATAAAATGTTGTGGGGTAAGGTTGCGGATCTGAAGGAAACGCTTCCTAAAGTCCATGTTGTGCATACACTTGGACACCAGCGCATTGGAATACACGTTGCTGGGAATACTTTGGCTGATGAAGCCGCGAAATCGGCAGTGGCTGTCGCCACTGTGGCCGCAGTGACTCGTTCGAGTACCAAACCAGACACAGAAATTTCGGCTGCCATAAAGGCTACGGTTGATGGCACGCCCTTTCCTAAAGGATTTCCTTCAAAATATAGTTACTGCTTGAATGGTGCGCTGAATGCTACTGTTAAAATTCCAGGCATTGGTGTACGTGAAATTCCCAATAAAATTGAGAGACCTCGATTGATTTCTGCAGCACATGAGGGGGTGGCTTCTGCACATGCTGGGGTGGCTGCCACGATTTCACTTTTACAGGCTCGTTACTGGTGGCCTGGTCTCTATAAAGAAGCTAGGAGCTTAACATGCTGTGCTCTAAATAGAACAAGCAGAGGGAGAGTAGAAACTGTTAGACAATATGATAGCTGTGTTCTTATGTTTTACTCTCCTGGTGACTATTTCAATCCTACTGTGTTGTATCGTTCTGGTTATTGCGGCTCACGCCTTAATATCTAAAATACAGTTGTTTTATTAAAAACATTATATAAAACTTATACTGTCTTTGTCATTTGTATATGAGATCATATTGGAAATAAGAGAGTTGGTTTGGATCTGAGTAACCACGACTTCCCTGAGAAGTTCCAAAGATGTCATGCGCTCGGCTGCCAAATCATTCCTTCCACATGGGAGAAATGAGGCACTGCTAGTTAGCCGGAGAAAAAAACGGATTTAGGGTGACAGAGTTCTTTACACGTGGGTCAGACTCAGTCCCCCACACCGTTATAGATCCTGCTACCTAGAAATCCAGTAGTCTCATTTAGAATAATGAGAGCCCACGCGACAACAGGAAGTAACTGTCCTACCTCACTAGGGTAAATGCACTTCTTACTAATTACATTTTACACTGTGATTGCTTTCTCTTTCTGGAGTGCTTTGGATACCTTTCAACGGAAGAACTTTCCGTTTGGCCATGATGACTAGAATCAATTAGTGCATTTTATTATGGAGTCAACTGCAATTCAGATTTGTACTGTCACAAAGTGTGTGCACTTTGGTCCCTCAATTTTAGCCACAGAATGACATGGTTGGCTTGATACACATCCAGTTTATCTGTGTTTATTTAAAAAGCTGGTAATTCACCGAAGTTCATTATTTCATTAATAAAAAGAACTAAGGGCCTGATTTAGAGATCAGAGTACGGTATTTACTCCATATTTAGAGTTGTCTGCCAGGTCTGTAGATGACATTCGTCATCAACATCATAGTTCCTGTCAATGGGTTAAAAGTATGCCAAATGACTCTGTTAAACATTACAGCCTCATGTCAAACTTTTAACTTATTTCTATTTCTTCAAAAACAAGATCTCAAAGTAGGATTTTATTTTTGAAGAAAAATGACCCTCACACCATGGGAGTTTCTCTCATGTTGTGGGGGGTCTTATACATGTTTTTACTGTCCCTTACTACACTGTGTTTCACAGCAGTATAAAAAGTAAAAAGTGACCATTTGATGTGCACGCTAAATCAGATGGGTAGTTGAATGTCCAAACCTTCCATGGCCATTATCACATTTGGCCATCAGAGGAGTATATCACCGACTGAGCTGGAATAGGCTGCATTGCATGCTTAAGGCTGAGCTGACTGTAAATGGGTGGAACTTCAGTTTTGCGGAGAGGGTACTCTGTCTCCGTTACAATGGAATATCTTCTCCCATAACTCTAAATCAACCCTTAGATTAATCAAGGCAATATATCAAGCATAACCGAGGTAATGCTCTAATGCATTTTATTAATGTTTCATTCTATTTCAGGTAAACGTAAGTATTAACATCACATTAACATCCACCGAAATCATTAGTTTGTATATTCCATATAACTAACCAATTTCACTACTAGTTTGAGAACAGGAGATGTATGAAGTTATATGGACCATGCATATTCTTCTAAAACTAACCATTATATCTTTATATAGACCGCAATTATTTCAATGATTTGACTCAATGGATTGATAGATATCACACCTGATGATATGGTTTTTCAGGATAGAGACACATCACATGGACTTTTAAAATTAACAAAACACATTACATGGCCATAAATGTGAAAAATACCTAATTCAGGGCCAGATGTAGGAAACTGTTTGCGACTCGCAAACGGCAATAGTCGCAAACCGGAGCTTCCTATGCAGAAATGCATTTTGCGAGTCGGGACCGACTCGCAAAATGCATTTCCGAATCGCAAATAGGAATGGGTGTTCCCTTCCTATTTGCGATTCGCAGTGGAATGCAATTCCATTTGCGACCGCGTATGCGGTCGCAAATGGAGTCGCAGTTACCATCCACTTGAAGTGGATGGTAACCCACTCGCAAATTGGAAGGGGTCCCCATGGGACCCCTTCCCCTTTGTGAATGGACCACTAAATATTTTTTCAGGGCAGGTAGTGGTCCCTTGGACCACTACCTGCCCTGAAAAAATTCAGAAACTAAAGGTTTCGTATTTTTTTTTAAGTGCAGCTCGTTTTCCTTTTATTGATAAGCAGTCATGAACATGGAGGTCTGCTGACTACAGCAGGCCTCCATATTAGCGAGTGCCCATAGTCGCTATGGGGCCGCAATTTGCGACCCACCTCATTAATATTAATGAGGTGGGTCTTTGCGACCCCATAGCGACTCGCAGACGGTGTCTGAGACACCGTTCTGCATTGCAAATTGCGAGTTGCAATTTGCGAGTCGCTCGGACTCGCAAATTGCAACTCGCAATTTGCAATATTGCTACATCTGGCCCTCAGTTCTTAAAGCTCTTTTCTCCAGAAATGTGTATGTTAACCCTTCGAATGAAAAGGCTTACAAATAATGACTATTACATGTAATTTCAATATGAACACCCATTATTGCACAATGCACAATATAGATAACAAGATAGATAAATTCTTTATTGTGCCTTTATTCAGAATCATTACAATAAAACCATGAATGCATTTTTGTGTCAGCAATATAACAGTACTTACAAAGGTCTGAGAGACCTAAAACCTGGGTAAATTGGAGATCACTAAAATTTGAAAAAATATGATAATAAAAAAGTGTCCCTTTAAAGGTTGCATAAATATAACAGATATTATAATACACAAATAATCTAAAATGCAATTTTTACCCCTTAATGGGGTACAATACTGGCCCCATGACTGCACACAATACCTTTAAGGTGGCCTCAAGAGCTAACAGGAGGTCTACTAAAGAAGGTGCTTATCAATACACAGTACCTCCTAACGGGGACCCGGTTAAAGTGCAATTACTGAATGATTTTTGTAGATCAAAACCTTACATAAATGTCTAGTCAAGAAGGTAGCCTGGTCAAAAAGAGAGAAAAAAACTTGCGAAGTTGAGCATTACAAAATTGTGATATCTTTAGCAGTTTAATAGGGTGTAGTGTCTAATGCACATGTTGGTAATGCCCAAACAGCTTTCAAGAACTTCAGGAATCGAGCTGCCAGCTATGAGGACTTGCTTTTCAGACATGCTTCAACGGCTGCACTACAGGTACTAACATGTAATGAGCGCCATATTGGGTGCAGACAGAATACTCTGAGAGGGAGCAGCTTTTCACAGATGCAAAGGATATGGATTGATTACTCATACATTGCACAGAATCAATCAATCAGGGAGGGTCTCAAGGCGCTGGGGAGGCTGCTACTGCTTGAACAGCCAAGTCTTGAGAAATCTCCAGAATCAGAAGCGTCTGTCCTGCTTATCAGAGTTTCAACAGCCATACCAGTATGTTTTTAGTAGAATTAACCCAATTAGCTCCTGCTTGAGCATCAGTCTAAATGGCAGGGAAAGATAGATCGCCAGGGCCCCTGGCTCACACAGTATGGATGCCCAACTGTCATGGGCCAATTTCTTGGTAATCTTAGCATCCTGTTCCCTTGAGATTGTTTTTGCTTGCTTGCGTATCAGTCTGGAGGCTATTGACATTTGGAGACCTCTTTACCAGATCTCTTGAACCTCTAAAGTGTCCAATGCATAGTGGAGATACTTATGCTAGTTAACAAGGGGATTTTTTTTTTTTTCCCAAATTATGCGTTTTAGCATATTTCCTTTTGCTTGTTTGGCTTTTACACAATATATTAAAGATATATTAAAAATTTAGTTTTGAGTGCCCATTGCTGAGAGATCAAGCAGAACTCCAGTCGAACCTGGGTGTGTGCCATTCAATTGGGGAGGTAAAGACTTTCACAGGGCTCCCCTCAATGAACCAGGACTCACTTTTTTCTGTTTAGATGAAATTGTCAAGACTTTTGTTTTTGTGACATTAATTTTCAGGGTGTTGTTTTGACAATAGGCTGCAAGTGCAATAAGGAGTCATTGCAGCCCAGTAGTCAAATCAAGGAGCACAGTATCATCTGGATATTGTAACAATTGTATTCTGGTGTCTGTCATTTTTGGTGGAAAGGCCCTTGCCATCTTTAGATGGGTTGGCAGGTCAACCAGATAAAGGGTAAACAATAAATGTCCCAATATACATCTTTGTTTTAGGCCCTGATATGTCTTAATTGCTGCAGTCGTGGCCCATTCAGCACTGACTTTTATTTTGACCCGCATGTGGACAAGCACAATGATGGATTTGAGTAAGTTGGTTGAAATTCCCCAGACATTCAGTTTTGACCAAAACTTCGATCTTGTAATGTTATCAAAAGCTGTTTGAAAATCTATAAAGCCAACATAGAGGGCCTTGCCCTTTGCGGCCATGGTTGCTTCTCTCAGGTGGGAGAGGCAGAGGAGATTTTTCCCAATGTGACATCCTCTTTGAAAATCTGTTTGGCTGATCAAACATAAGTTAATTCCCTCACCCCAGCCTTGGAGCTCCATATTTAAAATATTGATGAAGCAATTCCCTTCTGTGTCAAGGACCGCAATTAGCTTATAGTTCCCAGGGGATGTGTAGCGATACCAGTGAGCCCTCCATGACTCGGGAATGGCTGACCCGAATAGATATTGCTGAAATAAGGGTGCCTGATAGAGGCCCATTTAGTTGGGGCTCATTTGTATACTGCTTCCGGGATACCGCTTGGGCCAGGAGTGCCACTTGTTCGCATTGCTTTGATTGCCTTCATTAGTTGCACAGGGCTCATTGTTATCAGATTGCCAGTCAATGAGCTAGATGGTCTTGGATGCTGGTAGACGATCTTGCCAAGATCCTTGCTTTCATTTTTATTTTAGTTTTTGTCCCCCGCCTGTTGCCTGTCTAGACTTGTAACATACGGTTCCCAATTGGTCGAAGCGACATTGCCGCTTGGGGCTTTGGAGTATGACTTTTATTGTTCCAACTCCAGGATTTCCTTTGGTTCCTTTTTTTTATTCTCCCCCTTGTCATCTCTAGGGATCTTCAAAGCTTTAGTTGTTGTTTTAAAGCACAGATTTGTTTTTCACAAGTTGTTGTGGTCATGACCTGGGGTGATTCCATGCTGCTGGCATTTCTTGTGAGAGTGCTATCTGTCTCCTTTAAGGATGTAGCCAGAAAAGATTTAAGTTGAGAGGTTCATTGCCTGTGATCAATATCACCTCTAGGAACTAATCCACACATGTTCCATGCCCCTCTTGGTTATCCATGTTGTGCATTGCCCTGCTTATAATTCCTTTGCCATTGCACATTCATTGGCTGAATGTCCCAGATCTCATCGTTAAAACCTGTAAAGCTGTTGTTCAAATCACTTTGCATTAAGTTGCTGTTGAAACCGCACGCAGTCATTGACATAGCATCTGGATTTGAAGTGCTGAGATCCCAGCGGATTGGAAGCAATGAATGCATGATTGTACACATATGGCTGATGGAAAACTGTTTGATTTGGCATCTATGTAGGGTTACCTCCAAACATTTTGCCTTCTCCCATCCTGTTTTCTGAACTTGTTTTTGTTGACTTTAGGACTCTGTGCACTTTACTAGTGCAAGCCAGTGCTAAAGTGCTTAAGCTTGCTGCTCCAAACCAGTTAAAACTGGCTCACACCAGGTTGACACATTTAATTTACTTGAACCTGTACGCAGGGCCTTGGTTAAATGCTACTATTGGGACTGCAGCACTCATTGGGCCAACCCACCTAACTGGCCTTTTTAAACATGCCTGAGGCCTGACATCACAGCGTGTGTGCAGTTCTAGACTGTCAAATTGACCCAGCAAAATACATGTTTTGCCAGGCCCAAGCCTTTTTTTTAAATATAAGTGACCTATAAGGTAGGCCCTACACAGCCATTAGTGCAGGGTACAATGTATTAAAAAGTTGGACTTGTAAGTTTAAGTTTCACATTTCCTGATAGTAAAAAAACTCCTGAATTCATTTTCCACTACTGAAAGGCCTACATCTCCCATAGGATAAAATTGGGATACTGGGTTACATTAATTAAGTGATAACTTTTGTTTGTGAGCAGGAAAAAATTTCATATTTGGTGTCTAAAGAATTCTAATTTACAAACCTTGTAAAGGTAAAGTTGAATCTTAGGTCATAATTCTGAAACTAGCACAAATTTGGCATTTTCTTGTCCTAACCATTTGGTGCCTGCATCCTGTTCCTGGGTCAAAAGACTAGGTATAATGGAAATTGGCCTTTGTAAATTCCTTCTAGATAGTCACACACAATAAAGTGATTGGGTTTGGCAGTGTAGGAAGCCGGCTGTCTATATAGTATACAAAAATGACATGCACTGTGCAGAGAGTCCAAGCAACCCCACTTTGGTATCCAGAGGTAAAAAGCAGACCAACTAATGCTCTGTATTTGCGGTAGTGTGGGTAAGCAGTTAGGCTTATCTTGTAGATGTGCTAAGCATTTA
The DNA here is from genome assembly GCF_031143425.1 of Pleurodeles waltl. Taxonomy (NCBI): domain Eukaryota; kingdom Metazoa; phylum Chordata; class Amphibia; order Caudata; family Salamandridae; genus Pleurodeles; species Pleurodeles waltl. Next base: position 808,983,749 of record NC_090445.1, on the reverse strand, counting down.
CTGTACTCACATTATCAATAACTGTGGACACACACTCAGAGAAATAACTTAAGGCCAATTTACAAAAATACTTCAGATTTTTATAAACATTTTAAGAGCAAGATCATCAATTTACATTAAGTACTTTCTTAGTTATTATTTTTCAAAGTTTAGAAAATGTTGCTTTTCTGTGCATAATTACGCACTGCAGGAATCAATGTGAAAAACTTTAAAAATGTATCTAAAAAGTAGGCAATGCTCTCATAAATTTCAGCTACTATTTTTAGGTCACAGTGGTTGAAGGGCCCAATGGGCCCATTGGAGAACTTCGGGTGGTTCCCAGTTCAAGCGGGAGCAGTGGCTGAAGGTCTTGGAGTTGGCACTCAAAGGAGAAGGGGAACACTCAGAAACACACCGCAAAGTTGGAACTAAAGGTAAATCCCGTGAGTATCATTGGAGGGTGGAGGTCGCAAAGGTTTAGGGTCCCCTAGAGCACAGCTGGTTTGTCGATGTAGTGGCCAGGGAGGCTGGATGAAGTGCAGATCGGTCAGCCAGGAGTCATGCGTCTTGGAGTCCTTGGAGTCAGGAGCAGGAGACTTTGAGGAAGGTTTGCAGGTCAGCAGGGCCACTCTAGGGGGTGGTTCTTGGGTATCCTGAAGTTCCATGACCGGTGCTTTCTTCTGGGCTTTTGAGTGTCCATCGTTGTGTTTCTGGTACCCTAGTTAGTAGGATTCCGCAGCCCCAGAGAGTCACAGTTCCACCAAACTTGGCACTGTAGCATGCCTTGTCCTTAAGGGTTATTGTATGAAATTTAGTTTGGCTGCTGGGTATGGGTCATTGGTCAGCAGCTGATCAATTTACCAGACTTTGTGGGTTCCTTGCCTGCTGGGTGCAGGGAGTGGTATCTTCACTCAAAGGAAGGTGCTTGGCGATTTTTAGAAGGCTGGAGGTGCTCTGTTTTTTTTTAGAGTCCTTTGGGTTTCCAGGCAAAACCTCAGTGGCGATTATTGAGTCTTTGGAGAAGTTGGCAGAGTTTTGTGTCTCTTTATTTCTGCAGCAAGGCTTCGGTTCTCTTGCCTTGGGTCTTCTTTGTCCTGGCTTTCTTTGTGTCCATCAAATCTAATCTCTTGGTCTAGGGATGTCCTCTTAATACTGCAATTAGGGGGCATAATGGGGAGTACCTGGTAACGGCAAGTGGGCCACCTACCTTAGGGTGGTTACACCAACTAAGTGGTCACCTCCTGTGGGAAGAGGTCACACCCAGAACCCTAATTGGCTATTTTCCTGTCACCCAAGATGGAGGGAAATTAAATGGAGTGGCCACCTTGCCTGCCATATCTCAGGCGTGGTGCAGGCTGACCACTCCTCCTTTCCTTGCTAGGTTTCCCACTGGTGTTCCCACCTAAAGCAGGAGAAAACTATTGGGCAGCCATCTGCTGCTAGCAGCAGAGGCAGAGGTCAGATTTCAAGGCAGTAAAGCCTTTGAAGCTAACCACTGGTGGAAGGTGCCTGGCTGGAGGAGGAGGTGTAACACCTCCATCCAGGAAAGGTTTTGTGCTCTTGCGCCTGAGAGCAAATGGCTGTTTCTACATGAGTACAGAATTGTGTCTGGTGGTAGCGGGCTGATTAGGACCAGTCAACAACCATGCCAGGGCTCTTAGGTATTGCAGGGGGCACCTCTAAGGTGCCCTCTGGGTACTTTTTCATGTAAATCCAACACTGGCATAAGTGTGGGTTTATTATTCTGTGTTTGAGTTGTTTGATGCCAAACAATCCAGGGTTCAGAGAGGCCATCATGTAGATGGGGAGCACATATTGACCAATGTCCAGCACATGCATTTGCTATGGCTCCCCTGTACGCTTACTATGTCTTAAGAATTAGCAAAGACACAGTAGGGGCATATTTGCTCATGCACACATATGCCCTCACATGCATAATAGTGCACCCTGCCTTAGGGCTGTAAGGCCTGTCAGAGGAGTGAGTTACCTAAATTGCATGCAGTGTTAGTGGACGTAGCACTCTTGGTGAGTACCATGTTGAGTTTGCAACTTTGGATGCACCTGGTCATGTACTTCCATTGCAGTCTGCAGGAGGCTGGTGTGGTGCATGTCATAGTGCCACAATTGGTGTTGCAGGTCTGTGGGCCCTCTTCAGTACCTGTGCCCTAGGTATCAAGGGTACTATTCACAAGGGAATGGCAAAGGAGGCTGAAGTACCATACCACATAGTACAGTTTTGGGAAAATAGACCTGGCCATAGGAACCTGTTTAGCAGGGGTCATGGGCACTTAAAGTCTGAAACAACAGAACTTTCCAGGCAAAAAGTGAGGGGCTACCATGTCAAAAGAGGCCCTTTCTCACAGGCAGGATGGCCAACCTGGAAGGATGGAGGGTGAAGTAGTGCACAACCCCACTTACAGTTCAAAGACATTGCCTTAGCTCAAAGATCTTTTCATTAACCATTTGTGACTCCAGACTTCCTAGAACCAGGGTATAGAAGCAGGATTCTTTGGATTCTGGATGGATACTCCATATATTTCTTCAACTTTACAGCTAACACCAGGTTTAAAATTAAGACCCTCAGGCCAACTCTTCAGTGCACACCTGGACCTGTGGATGCAACAGAAGAAGGTCTACCCTGCTGCCAGAGGAGTGCCCTGTTGCTTGAAGTTTGCTGCATTCTCTGGAAAGGAAGACTGGACCTGGACCCTTCATTCCAGGCAAAGTAACTCTACGGGTTCACTCTGATATCCTAACACCTGCAATAGCTGAGAATGCAAACCTCCAGTGGATCTGACTTTTCTCACTACAGCAACCACTAGTGACAACTGACAAAGCAATATCTGCACTTCACACTACATTATCAACAGCTCATGGAGCCCACCAACACAAAGCTTCAGCAAAGATCGTCTGCAATGCCCAACCGGATCTTTGCACAACAGCAATGATCATCAGTGATGCCTGACTTGATCTTTGAGCTATAGCGTGACCATCCTCGATGCTTTCCATGCTCTTCACCCCCTTCTCCTTTACAAAGTAGACACTTTGCTACATACTTTGAGGTTGTAACTTTTCAGTGGGTCTTCCAAAACTTGTGACTTTCTCCTGTTCCAGTATTACCAGATACCTGCTAGTGGCACTTTAGGAAATTAGGTTACTGGTTGAGGAGGTTAAAACCCCACTCAAGCAGCAACCACACTTCTTGTCAGTGTGAAACACAAGCAAACCCCAGATTAACCTGTGCTTAACCCTCTGGTTGCTTGGCAGTCAGGCTTCACTTATAGGCAAAATGTAAGGTATTTATTTGGTACTTCAAATAGAAATAACGTGAAAAAACACAATAAAAATCCTGCACCAACTTTAAAATAAAAGAGTAAAATTGAATAAATTATTTGAGACCAAAATGACAAAAATCCAATCAGTAGCTCCAGCAATATACCATTTAAAAATTTCAGATAAGTATAGCACCTAAAAGGACAAAGTGCCACATGTGGCTATTTGGTCATGCAAGATCAGGTGAAAGTTCATGACGGAGAGTGGGCAGGATAAAGGAATCAAGTTAGTCCCACTAAAAGTTACCTTCAAAAGTTCCGCGGGAAGAGTTACATTGTCAATGAAGGGGCCCGCAAGGACCCGGGGAAGCATTGTGCAAGGCCGTTCGTGTAGCTGAGGAGCAGGCAGGGTGTCACTCTCTGTCACGCGAAGATCCTGTTGGGCGTCGTGGATGGTTAATGCTGGAGGTTTGCACTAGTGGTCAGCCCGGGCTGCTGATGCTGTATTGCGGAGTGCAGGTCTCATGTTGCCAGGTGTCGCTAATGGATGCTATGGAGCTTTACATTGGTGGGTGGTGTGGGCATCAAGATCTTGATGTGAACAAGCCCATTTGTGGTTGTGAAAAGCCCAAAACGTCAGGATTTTTCCTTTTTTTGGTGAGAGCTCAACTGATGACATACAGAGGGGACACCTCTTGGGGATTAGGAACTCACTCCAGCAGAGGACTGCAGGACTCAGGCAGGTCCAGTTGCAGGTCCAGATGGACGTTTCAGGCAGTAGCTCAGCTGGACAGATGCAGGGAGGCCTCTGGAGCTTGATATGTCCCTATAGAACAGGAGATCAATAAGCTGACCATTAAAGTCACTGCACCCTGGGATGAAGTGTATAGGTCCAATCTTCCTTCTCAGCAAGTAAGGCAGCATGCATCAGGGCAACAGAGTAACAGGGAAGCAGGGTAGCAGTTCTTTTGGAAGCAGAGCAGCACAGGCCCTTCTTCTGTAGCATCAACAGGTCCAGAATTGTACTGAAGAGCTGGATCTGAGGGTCCAATATTTTTACCTGGTCCCAGCTTTAAAGTATACGAAGGTTCTAGAGGTTTCCACCCCCAGAGGTGCTTGGAATATCCTGCCTCCGTGCCTGGTCCCTTGCTTTTATGGGGGCACAAAAAGACTAGTGTCAAATCCTTTGTAAGTTTGCTGAGTCAGTATCTGTGATGGGCAAGTGTGGTAGACAACAGTTCTGCCCCCCTATCAAGTCAGATGTGGTCTATCCTGCTAAAACCTACTCCCCCTTTGTATCATTGTCTTTGGGCAATACACAAATACCAACTGACAGCTACTCCTAGTCATGTTACTTAGGGGACAGGATACATGCAGCAAGTGGTTGGGACAAGAGAGAAGAAAATGCCACTCAAAATGGCATTTTCAGAATTGTGACAAAATCTGACTTTCCAGTTAGAGAGGGTTTTAGATTAAAATTCTTTAGAAACATGACATTCCAATCTACTCCCAATTGAAAGTCATCACTTAGTAAATGTAATAAGGTAACCCAATATTATACTATGAGACAGGTAGGCTTTTTTAGTTGTTGAAAACAGATTGAAGGTTTTTTTTGCTACTGTGGCATGTAAAACTTAAACATACATGTCCAACTTCCTGCCACATGAAATTTCTATTTAAAACTGTACAATTAGGCTGCAATGCAGGCCTGAGCAGGTATTAAAAGGTTACTGAGAGGGTGGCACAATACGTGCTGCAAGCTCACTAGTAGCATTTAGTTTACAGTTGTGGATACATGTAGTAGCACTGTACAAGGGACTGACAAGTAGATTAAATAGGCCAATTGGTTGTGAGCCAATGTTACCATGTTTAAAGGAGAGAGCACTAGCACTATACCACCTTTAGCAGTGGTAAAATGTTCAGAATCCTAAATCCAGAGAAATTGAGGTAATCGAAAACAGAAAGCTGGAAGGAAAAAAGCTGGGGAAAACCATTCCAAGGATGTCAGGTCCATTAGGTGCTTCATGCTTTTAGGCATTTTATTTACCTAAATCTTTGATTTTGCATATCTCTGTTTCTACTGATTTTGCTATGCTATCAAATATTGTAATACATTTTACTCTATCTTTCTACACTGGTGTGGGTTTTTCTTGTGTTTTCACTCCATTGCTGTTTGTGTGCTGCATAAATACTTTCCACATTACCTCTTGCTGACTGCTTTTGTGATAAGCTACCAGAGGCTTAAGCCCAGGTTAATTTAGTGACATTTGTGGTTCATCCTGACAGGGATTGTGGCTACTGCTTGAGAAGTGTTCATACCCGCCTCAACCAGCAGCCCAATTTTTCACATAAACCATCATTAAAAATCATCAATGTGACCATTTTGCATGAAGAGTATCCAAACTTTTCAAATGAAATCAACATTTTCAGCATATTATGCAACACTTATTGCAGTAAAATTTGTTTTTGCATACTATTTATATGATTTACACCTAAAAACCATTTGGTCATCATAAACCAATAGGTGTACATTGCTTTCTCTTTCCAAATCCTGACTAAATGTCATGTGAAATCTGATAATATTTATGGCTTTTTCAGTTTTTTAATCTAAATTCCTCCATCTTCCTTGTGAGTGATTTGGCACATGGTACACATTTGAAAACCACACAAGAAAACCATCAATGTCCTGCTTTTATGTTAAGAAATGCATGGACACAAGATCAACAGAGGAAAAAGTCCTAATTATCTCTAGGTGTCCACATTCTGTTCTCCTCATCTTGTGATGGTACTAATAATACATAAGTATAATTCTCAATTTTAGTGTTGTATAATGTGTGCAGGTATACCTGAGAGTTTATACTAGCTCAGTTACCAAGAAGAGATCTACCAGACCTACGCTTTAAAGATTAACAAGGCAATAAGTTGTTTTTGAGCATGTTCAAAGCCTGACCGCTATAGGAGGGAAGTTCATTTTAGTGCTAGATCATCAGATAAGTGTTTATCTTTGAGTTTGAATATTAGGGATCACTGAAAGGATGATAATGTTTTATCATTTTGCTCAGGTAGGCCGTGCAATTTTGATAAAAGTCTTCATGTGCAAGGCATGATATCTTGAAGAGGGAGTGTTTATTGATAGGCAACCAATGCAGTTCCTTAAAATGGTGTTAGATGTGATACCTTGCCAGACGCTTGAGTGTCAGTCCAGCTGCAGAATTTGTAAATACTTGTAGACGATGAGTTATGTACTTAGAAATGCAGAGGTGGAGGGCATAATCGACCTGTGAGTTGATGTGGGCTTGGCACAAAGATTTATAGGCAACACAAGGTATCCAAGAAAACTCATTTTTAGAATTATGAAACAACTGGCTGCAATCTATTTGGCAAAACAGATAACCAGAATCTTAGCTGGAGGGGTAGTCGAAGGTGTGGAGCCTAGAGCAGTTGACCACCATAGTGGGAACCAACTGTGGAGATGTTTGTCAAACATTAGTATTTCAGTTTAGTAGATTTTGTGTTTGCATACAAAGGGTGGTTGTTTACATGCTACTTTGGAGTTTAAATTGATAAAATTGTGTTTGTCCAAATACAAATTTAGAAAATGTCAGTGCATTCTCACAATTTTACGTTTCTGCTTATATTTGTTATAGTCTCTATGAATGCATTATTTTTGTTAAGCATGTGAGTTGAATCACAACTGCATCCTTCTTGCTATATTTCCCAAGGCATTATTTTTTTAACTTCTTTTTATTTGAGAAACAATAGCGTTCTCAACACATGATACAAGCAGTATGAAGTGCATCAGCAGGATTGAGCAAATCACCTAATTGCATAGCAACAGAAGGGTCTCCCCTCCGTTCACAATCCAAAGACCAGACACACTCCCCAGGGTTTATTCCTTTCATACGTCTCTGTTCTCTAGCTGAATCAACTTCATTCCACTTAAATTCCATCATCACAATAAGCACACCATTTACCCCAATTCTTTCCCATTTTTTAACGCAGCCCCTCCCTTTTTATATTATTATTTTGGCCCGTTGGCACCAGTCCATATCCTTCACCTAGTCCAGAAGCCTTGGAGGCATTTGTATGCCCAAAGCTCTAGCAACATTGCTCTTGGCCACTCTGGCCCCAACCCTTAGCCACAGAATTATGTATTTTGACCAAGTCATCTCCCTCTTCACATTCAGGAGAAGCCACTTGATTGCCATCAGGACCTCCACCACAGCTACCCTGGACAACAATCTTGTGATTCCTTCCTAATAGGCCTAAATCCATGGACAGGCCCACTGATGGAGAAAAGTGCCCTCCTGCCCACAACCTCATGTGCACTCACTTGTGGGTGCCCTACCTTTTTCGTGAAGCAGTGTTGCAGCATATTATGATCTATGTAGGGTTCAGAGCTGCAGCAGGTGGAAACCAGGCTCACAGCTATGACTCTTGAGCCCTGCAATGCCTCACTTCACTCTTCATTGTCCATTTCACCAACATCCTCCTCCCATTGCTTTCTGAGAGGACCCAATATATTGGGGGTGTTATTTATCATTTTGTGTAGGGAAATAGCTTTTTCTGTCATTGGGTCAAGTAGTAATCAGTCTTCTAGGGGAGAAGATTCTTTCACCTGAGTTCCCCTGGGCAAATGCACTCTGAGGATGTGATCTAATTGCAGGTAGCGATAGTGTTGGGAGTTTGCCAGTTGGAACTCTGCCTGTACTGCCTCAAAAGACTGGGGCTCCTGTCCTCTCCAAATATCCCCCAATCGTTCAATATCTAGGTGTGCCCACTTAGAAAAGTCCTCCAGCCTGCCCACTTCCGACAGTGAATAACTGTCCCATAAGGGGGTTTGCTCTATCACTTTTCTGGCCCTTCCCAGATATCTAAGGGTCATTAACCATACCTCCACAGCTGTCTTCACATGCATTTGTAAATCTTGTTTCTGCCATTTCATATATAGAAGCCTAGAGTAGCCCCTGGGTCCCATTGCCTCCCTGGCTGGTTCCTGATGATCGACGTATACCCATTTATTTATGACCAGTAACCATGAAGCCCAGTAACATTTAAAGACATCTGTGATTGACAATCCCCCATCATAAACTCCCTTCTGGAGCTTCTGCAGTGCTATCTGTGCATTCCCCCCATTCCATAGCAGAAAGCGCACCTCCTGGTATGCTCTATGGAAGAAAGTCCACCTGAATGGTGTGTTTTGCAAGACTTTCAAATGTCTGGGTAGGGCCATCAGTTTATATAGGGCTGCCCATCCCATCAAGGACAAAGGCAGTGTCCATCAATGACCGATGCCTCGCTGGAGCCTATTTGAAATGTTGTACAAGTTCATCTGCAGGAATTCCATGGGGTTGGTTGTGCTATAAATGCCTAGGTAAGTGAAGCCCTCTATTTCCACCGGTAGCGGCGTCCCTCGGGATAACCATGGTATACCACCTGTCAATGGGAATAAACCTGATTTATCCCATATAGTTAGGTACCCGGAGTGTTCTCTGAATATACAGAACACCTGTAACAGTCTACCAATTGACAAATGAGGGTTCATTGAGTACAACAAAACATCATCTGCATAAAGACAAATGTGTTCTTCCCAATTACCCGCACCATTAATCCTCCAAATAAGCAGGCTGTCGTGGACCCATATTGACAAATGTTCCTATGCAAGTGCAAATATCACTGAGGATAAATGTGAGACCTCGCTCGTGTTAAACATTCAGGACAGAACTCCATTGACTCTGACCTGTGTTACTGGTTTCATATACAGAAGGCAGACCCAGTGCAAAATTCAGGGATAAATTGCAGAGAACAACAAACTAATAGTCATATTCAGTACTGTTAAATGCCATTTTTTGCGTCCAAGGAAAGGACCACTGTTGGTTCCCATGGGGATCGTTTGTCATGTGAAGTGCACTATATAACCATTGTTGATTGAGTCGTGTTCCCTCATATGGCATGAACCCGGACTGATCGGGGTGAATTAGTGTGGTTATCACTTTGCACAGCCTAAATGCCATCCCCTTAGCCAAGCCTTTGGCCTCGACATTTAGCAGAGATATGGGCCAGTATGATGAGCAGTCAGTTGGGGTTTGTGTTGTTTGGGAAGCACCACTATAGTGACCATACGCTGATCAATGGGGACTTCTCCCTCCATTAGTGCCTCTTGCTACATTGCCAGCATGTGTTCAGCTACCTTGGTGACCATTCCATTACAGATCTAAACCGGAAGGCCTTTGGGGCCCACTGCGCTTCCGGAAAGTAATGACCTCATGGCACCCACCAGCTCTTGCATTGTAATATCGCTCTCCAGAGTCTCCCTGTCATCATCCGACAGGGTTTGAACCTTAATGTCTTTAAGCAACTCAATACAGTCTTTCGATGTTGCCTCTGAGGTGGGTATGTATAGCATCTCATAGTAAGAGGTACAAGTATATGCGATCTATCTTGGAGGTCATGTCCCGCTGGTTCCCTTCCCTTCCACGTATGTTGAGTACCCAGCACCCGCCTTGATCTCTCTTCTCCAAAAATACCAGAAATCTATTTGTGGCATTGTATCTCATCTGGGTTTCTGTCACTTAAAGATCCCCTCCACCGGGAAGTGATCCGAGATACCCCTGGCCTTATGGTGGGTCTGTGTGAACCTGCGTGCATGAATATGTTGTGTCAATTGGTAATTTAAGGGAGAGTGACTGGAGTGTGCCACCGAATAAAATGAACATTGACACTCAACGGGGTGTTGTTCCCGCCAAAGGTCTATCAAGCCAAAGGCATCAACAAAAAACAGCAGCCTAGAGGTCCCACTGTCCCGCCTGTCCATTTGAATCTATCAGTATTAAGGTCCATTATGTCCCCTCGAAATAAGGACTCCAAATGGCATTTCCACTAACGTGGCACTTAGTTCTGACAGTGGTTCCGTGTGCATCTCTGGTGGAATGTAGACAGAGCACAAGTTCAGGGCACATCACTGCCAGTTACCTGATCGTGCTCCAAACCTCCCAGCCGGGTCATGCTACATGTGTTGCAAGATGAATGAAATTGTTTTTTTAACCAATATTCCCCCCCCCCCCGGAGTCAGTTGTGAAGCCTGCGTGTGCCGTGAGGGAATATCTCATCCTGTCCAACCCTTGGCATTTGTTGCCCTTTAAAGGGGTCTCTTGCAAGAAGACAAAGTCCAGGGAATGTTGTTCCAGATATTTAATATCATAGTTCTCTTAATTGTGCTCCCCAAACCATTAACATTCCAGTTCACTGCATGGTCTGGGACGCTTGTTCTTCCCCCTATGTGGCCGTCACGTGTTCCCTACATTTTGTCTCTACCCCAGTCAATTTCAGGCTGTGAAACTTTTGTGCATATACAAAGGAATAAGTGGAAATTGCCTGAATGCTAATCGGTAAATTTCCTGATTCATGGAGTCATCTTTCTCATTTCTTCCTTATTCATTGAGGTAATACACTTCTCAGTCAGGCCTCTATACCTTCATTTTAAAAATACACATTCTTTTGACAACTGCTTTCCTACCTTGTATAGGAATCACAAAGCAGACCTATATTCACTCAGACCAACAGATCCCAGGCAAACCTATGACTTCCCCGGAGGAAGGGAAAGGAATTTTAATTAAATTAAGTATCAAGCCAATGCCTCTGACCGCATTTATAGCTAATACACACATTACAACACACGATCAAATGACAGCACTCTCCTATAAATCTTAAAATACAATGTGTAGGAAAGTGGGGTATTAGTTAAGGAAGGGTAGCGTCCCACCACAGCAGTGAAAACATGACCATCAGGTCCAACTTGACCAACAGGGAATGGCATCTTCGAATGAGTGACTGTTGGAATTCCTGAACTGTTGGATTTGATAATCTGTGGACTGTATCGGACATATTACCAGTGATTGTTTTCTCTCACTGAGGCTAGATACTTTCCTTGAACTACGGTCACTACCTTTTTCTGTGACTGCTTGCCACTGGATGGCTAAGCAGCCTATGTTTTATGTATTACGGTGCCCGAATGGAATCGTTGGTTGTTTTTCTTTATGTGTAGGATTTGTATATATTTAGATTTTACTCTGTGTATTAGATTTTTAGGTACACAGGTAATTTGTTTACACTATGATTAAATTGCTTTAACTGTAATGAAAAGAAATAATTTTTCAGTGAAAAATTGAGGTCTTTGCTTTGATAGGTGGGTATATATTGATCCCTTCTGGATATTTTGATTGTTATATTGTTCTTGTCCCTGTTCCAGTGGGGTTATAGGGACTTCCCCTCCCTCTGCTGGTAGGAAAAAGCTCAGCACAGAAAAGCCTGGAATTCCAGGTCACAGAGGTCCCCGTCATCGATGGAGAGCCGGTCGCCAAAAATTATGGATAATCCACCTCCAGAGTGGGAGAGGCTATGACCTCTACTCAGGAGGTATGTTAACAGCTTACCTCCCAGGGTCTAAAGTCCCACCTTATTGCTGCTTCCATACAGCCATCATTGCCCTCTCCAACTAGCTGACTGACATAATAATCGTAGAGATTTTCTCAATGTTGGCAAATACATTTCAAGAATGGTATGACTGTAAACCTCCAGTCGTCACCCCAAGAAAGTAACCACCTGTAGGATATGGAAGAAGACATTAATAAAGCAAATACAAAAAGGATTGACAATAATAAGTAGTAGAAAATAGGAGTGAGCTTACAGGGGTAGTGTGGGTTGAATGATTTAGTCATACAATAGATTAATGCCTCAGTTACCAAATGGATTACATTAATTTAACCTTCTAAAGCCCATCCTGGGTGCTGCTGAGATACGAAAGGTGCACTTCTGGTGCAAAAGCAAGTGTCAAGGGAAGCCACTGAACAACAGGAGGCCTAAAAAGCAGCTGCTATGGTGGATGATGGCATAGCCACCACAGAAAGTTAATTTGCTGCTCTATACTAGCAGCACTCATGGTGTAGAAGGCTGTTCCTGAAGCAAGGTGTAAAGGCAGTGATGGTTGCTCTAGAGTTGGTCAGTCATCAAGCAATGTGTTTTTATTGAGATATTCATTGGCAAAGACAATATTACTGAATGTTCAAACACTGGAGATCTGCACAGATAAAAAAACTGGAGAGGGGAATTAGAAATGTATGGGTTTTTAATATGTGTGAGCTAGCAAAGAAACATATATGCAAGTGACCCTGGGAGGAACATAAGACATTGACTTGCACTGAGAGGGGGAATATGCAGGTTAGTCCCAGTTCAAGCTGCCCACTGTGTTTTTTGCTATGGCTATGAAATACTCTTTATTTGAAATGGTTTTGGGTTAATGAAACATTCAAAGGTGGTGAGAAAAGAGGAATTGACTCATAGGTCTGCTGTATGATACTACATTTGTTGGCTGTCAGGGAGGGTAAGAGAAGTTATAAAATGATTGCCAAATTATGTAACATTTCTTGAAATTAACTTGCTGGTAAATTGCATCACCTCTACTCTAAATGCACACCTCCCACTCAAAAGTCAAGACATACAAAAGGAAATGAATCTCTTTTACAAAATATGTCTCTGGGTTTCAGAAATACGGTTCTAGCAAAATGTTTTCTGCTCAAATCTGTCTTCTGCAAATTGAAATAGTCAAAATTATGCAAAATTTCACATCCATCAAATGTCACATTTCGGGTACTGTGTCACATTTGTGGGTTTTTGTATTAAAAAATTGCATTGGATATTAGGATGACAAGGAAAGGGTGATGGTAGAGCAAGGAATGAGCAACAAAGACTGCACACTTGAGGCAAGAAATGTCTGGTTTATAATCCACAGTTTGCTTGGGTGGGACACCATGATAGTCCTGGTACAGCTTATCGGGAACGCCTACAGCTGTATCTACACGAGGTCATGACAAGCTTCCACAAGAAACATATTTGTGTCCTGACACATGCGTCAAGAGGTGGAGAGTCACTGTTACCTTGAGTTATATAGTGGTCAGTGGGGATATATCAAAAGATCCCTTCCTTTTTAAAAATGCCTTAGCATCCCAGTTCAGAAGTTGGTAATTTGTCAATGTGTCGAAGCCAGATTCTGACTGCACAACATTGATAGACTTCATACTGTGACATATTTAGAAAGGATGCTTATAGCACTTCTACAATACATTGACTCAATATGGAATTTCAAATCCATTTTGATTCAAAATATTTTATTAGTTTTATGCTAGACAAGAAAGTGACAGAAAAGAGTAACAAATGCCTTACATGATGAAGTAGTGAGGACAGTACGATTAGAAATAATTGTGTAAGTATATAACCATGTTATAAAACTATACATTATAATGAAAATAAATAATAAGGACAATTAGCTAATATCTATATAAACAATGTTAATTCAACGTGCATTCATAAATATATCATGTTATGATGATGTCACACTATAAAGCAAGAGAGTCATAAAGGACTATGGGCCAGATGTAAGTATGTTTGGCTTTGCGAGTCGCAAATTGCGAGACGCAAACCCATATGTAGGATGGTGTCCCTGACACCATCTGCGAATCGCAAGGGGATCGCAAAGACCCACCTCATTAATATTAATGAGGTTGGTCGCAATTTGCGACCCCCTTGCAATTCGCAGCACTCACAGGGATGGTGGCCTGCTGGAGACAGCAGACCACCATGTCCGTGACTGCTTTCTAATAAAGCAATTTTTTTTTTTTGTATTGCAGCCGGTTTTCCTTAAAGGAAAACGAGTTGCAATACACTCAAAAAAATGAAACGTTTTTGTTTCATTTTTTCAGGGCAGGCAGTCAGGACAGGCAGTGGTCCATAGGACCACTGCCTGCCCTGAAAAAATATTTTTAGGGCCATTCACAAGGGGGAAGGGGTCCAATGGGGGTTAGCACCCATTTGATATGGGTGATAACTGCGTTTGCAGTCACAAAGCAATTCTACATCGCAATGTGAATCGCAAATAGGAAGGGGAACACCAGGTTACCGACTCGCAAAATGGGAGTGAGGATCGCGATGTGTGTTTTGCATGGCGCAAACAGCTAAATCCGCTGTTTGCACCATGCAAAACATTTCCTACATCTGGCCCTATGAGTTTCCAAAGCAGTTCATGTTTGTACAAGGTATGTATAGGTAATATTGAGGCTAGTCAATCTCTTTTTCTCATTAATATGATCCATTTGTGTTGATAAATGTTTAACATAATTTCCACAAGGCATAATAGATTTACCTGCCAAAGAAATTAAATAATGTAAAAGTGTTTGGTTAATTCTAGATAAATCAGAAGACATAGCAAATGTTTTACATATCATAATGGAATGTGAAATCTTATTGTAAAAAATTACAGTTTTATAGATAATGTCCCATACTTAGTCCAAAGTGAGAGGATGAGAGGACATTCGTAAAACAGATGTTTCAGAGAATGATTGTGAGTCTGGAAATGGCAGCAAATTGGGTTATCAATTAAGTAGGATTTAAATAGCCTCTAAGGGGTTCATAGACAATTATATAAAATTAACTAATTTGATTGGCATAAGGAGACAGATTTCCAATTGAATGTGTTATATGAAAGTATGTGTTGCCAAATATTATATCACTAAGTAACAGATAATTCAATGTTTCACAAATATCTAATGTGATCTAGGTGGTATAGTTTATTAGACAATGGTTTCTCGTATATTCTTGCTGTAACATGACCACCATAATGATAAACATTTAACGTTACTCCAATATCAGGGGTCTGAACAGTTGGAATAACAGAAGGAAACATATTGAGATGATAAATCCATAATATTTCATATTGGGTAAGATCTGTGAGGGTATTGCAAATGTTTTACTTCAAGTCAGTAAACGATAAAAAGGTATTATCTTGGGTTATATCTGATAGATAAAAATAAACACCGGCATCTATCCATCTTTTCTAATATTTTATGTTATGAGGATTGAAACAAAGATATATCCATGTATAATTTTTAATAGTATTGTTAGATAATGTATCATAGAATAGAAGAACATGATTATTTGCTCTCATAATAGGAGAAGGCTTAAGAAAAGTCTGGGTGTTGGAAAGAACGGGTATGGACATTAGAGGAAAGGTTCTAACTATGGCTTTCTCAAGCTCCATCCACAGGTAAGTATAGGATACAATAGTATTTTGAAACCAGTAAGAACCTAGTGGTCTTTCCATTCCATAAATAGCTGGATATTATTTTTGCAGTTGTTTTTTAAAAGAATACATTGAAATAGATAGGTAATATAGACAATATATATAATATTTGGGATCTAATCATCCCTTTGAATGATTATGTTTTCCTCCACAAATTAAAGTTCAGTGATGATCAATTATGTTTTTTATTGGTAATTGTGTGTATAATAGACTCACTGTTTATGTCAAGAGTAGACAGTACAGTATCCTCAAAGAAAACACCCAAATATTTCAATGTATGTATATTGTTTAATCAAATCTGGTGTACAGTGGACATCTAAAGGAAATAATTTAGTTTTGTGTTGCATGTACCCTAAAATATCTAAGTATTTGTTGATTGTAACGAGAATAAATTGAATCAGCGATTCTGGGTCAGGGATGAAAAATAAACCATCATCTGCATAGGCTGTTGTTTTAAATATTACTATGAATACTTCTATTGTGTAGGGTGTTCTAAATAAAATTGACAAGAGGTTCAACAGCTAAAGTAGAAAGAAGAGGAAAATAGGACATTCTTGGCTAGCATCACTATAAACGCAAAACGAACAAGAGATATGTCCATTAACTAAATATGTATCAGTAGGAGATGCATAAAGGGATTTATTCAAGTTGATAAATGGTAAACCAAAATGACATATTTCCATAACTTTAAATAAACATTGCCAAATGACTTTATCAAATGTCTTTTCCGCATTTAGTGCTAACAGTCCTGAAGGCAAATCTATACTAGATATTGATGTAACTAACCTAGTTTTGTGAGAAGGAAATGTATTGTTTGCAAAGGCAATTTAGTCAGCTTAGATTAACTTAATAAGAATGGCACATAATCTTGTAGCAAGAATTTTAAGTAGGGAAATTGGCCTATAATTACAAATAGCAGTAGGGTCTTTGCCTGGTTTAGGAAAAACTACATTTAAGGCATCAAAAAAATACCCAGCAGCCAAACCATTGGCGCAACATCTGTAAAAAGGGTGAAATTATAGGGTGCTATTCGTATATTAAATACCTTATAAAATTTGTCAGAGATGCCATCGGGGCCAAGAAACTTTCTAAATGTAATGGTTTTATTGACAGATTGTTCTTCAAAAAAAGAAACTGGATTTTCCATGAAGTCTTGATTATCTTAAGTGAGGTTAGGCATATTACATGAACGTAAAAGAAATTAAATGAATTCAATAAATGTTCTTAGAGAATATTAAAATGTGCCCAGTATTTGAACGAATAGCATGTATACATAATTTATTATTTTTATATTTAAATATTTGGTAAGCAAATTACTAGATCTACTGGCCTGAAACTAAAGTTTCACTTTATTGTTAGCGATTTATAAACTAGCATGTTTTTATTATATTTGTATCTCGATTCTTGTAGTCTAAAGTAGCAGAGTAAATAAACAGCCTTTTATATTTAGATATATCTTCCTCTAAGTATGTGAGCCTTGGAAAAAAATTATTTGTTCTTGTGAGCCATATTGGAAATAGCAATACTGCTTGTAGACCTGGCATTCTTGGTGTGGTCTCCCCTAGCTTTTTGCCTCTAATTCCCAGGTTGGTGCTGTGTGCTGGACTCTGTTTTTGCTGTTTTTCTTACTCTGGGCACTTTACCACTACTGACCAGTGCTAAGGGCAAGTGCTCCCTATGTGAAATTGTATGTGTAATTGGCTTTTCCATAATTGACATATTTGATTACTAGTATTTCCCTAATAAAGTGCACTAGAGGTGCCTAGGGCCTGTAACTCAAATGCTTCTAGTGAGCCTGCAACACTGATTGTGCCACCCACATGAGTAGCCCTGTAAACATGGCTCAGACCTGCCACAGCAGTGTTTGTCTGTGCAGTGTTTGGCAGCCAATTCGACTTGGCAAGTGCAATCATTTGCCAAGCCTAAACCTTCCCTTTTTATACATGCAAAGCACCCCTTAGGTAGGCCCTAGGTAGTCCAGAGGGACGTGTACTTTTGAGTTTTTAATGTGACATGTCCTAAAAGTGAAATACTGCCAAATTTGGTATGCACTGTTGCAAGGTCTATCTCTCCCACCGGTTAAATATCCTTAAAGTGCAGTTTCCCTCTGAGAGATGATGGAAATATGGAATTTGGGATCTCTGAACTCACAATTTAAAAATACATCTTTTAGTGAAAGTGGTTTTTAGGTTGTTAGTTTGAAAATGCCTGTCGTAGGTTGGCCGATCAAGTACACCAGACTGTTTGTCTTTTTAGGTAAGTAGGTTTTATTGTTCTTTTAAAGGGTAGTTCTCTTTGCTGTGGGGTGAGTTTAAGGTAGGGGTTGGTAGACGTCTTCTCTCTTCTGGATGCTAATCTCGTCTTGTTCTTTCTTTCCTTTCCATAGGCCTCTCGGGCAGCGTGTGGGAACAGAAGAAGAATAGGTACGGTGTTTTGTTTACAACTCTGTTTCTTTCTCTATCTCTTCTCTCCACTCTAATGTCTCAATAATTAGTTTCTCTGTCTCTCTTTGTTTCTACTGTTCTTATCTCGTCTTTTCTTACTGGTTCTTCCGTTACCCTGTTTTCCTTGTTCACTCTTCTTCCCTGTTCCCGGTGGGGAATTTTCCTCCTTTCTTTTTCTCTCTTCTCTCTGTCTATTTTCTGCTTTCTGTTGTGTGTTTTTTTTCTCTTCTCCTGTCCTTTCTTTTCTTCTCCTTTTTTCTTCTCTTTACTGTCTGGAGTTTGCCTGTTTCTTAATACTTTTCCTCTTTCTTCTCCTTGGTCTGTTTCTCTTTCCTTCTCTCTCCTTGCTCCTATCTTAGGCTCATATGCTCTCCCTGCATCTTATCCTTTTATCTCTTCCCTCTTTCTGCCCTGTGTACCCCACCCGTCCGTGCTCTTTGGGTTCGTGCCCGTGTTTCCCTTTCTCCTCCCGCCTTCCGCGCCTTTTCCCTGTGTCAAAACCCCATACCTGGCGTGGCCACGCTTCTCCTGAAGCGTGGTGGGTTCACTCATGTGCTCCCCGGGGCCAGTGGTCCTCGCCTCTGAGTCGGGACTGTAAAGGTGTAGGCTCCGGCTCCGGTCCGCTCTTCTGTCAAGCGTCTTCGGTTTCTTCTTCTCTGTGGTCACTCCGTTTCTCTTCTGTCCTTCCACCCGTCGGATCCTTCAGAATTCTCCTCCGGATCACTCTACTCTGGTATGGTGGAGCCACCCCTTTTACGGCTCCTCCTTCCAGCGGCCCCGGCAGGGATCCAATGGGAAGGCCTGCACCTCGGGCTGCTTCCGTGCTGCCAGGGGCAGAGGCAGCAAAATTTGTAGTGGTGTGCGGGTCGGCCTGGTCCGTCCCGTCACAGGCACTCCCCCTAGAGAGCGTCTGTCGATGACGCTCAGGAGCTGGATGGCGGGAGAGGTAATCAGCATTCATCATGTGACGGCCCGGAGAGTGGATCACCTGGAAGGAAAAGGGTTGCAAAGAGAGAAACCATCTTAGAACCTGAGCGTTCGTATCCTTGTTGCGAGTGAGCCAGGTGAGAGGTGCATGATCCGTCAAGAGGGTGAAGGTACGCCCACTGAGATAATAACGTAAAGACTCAACAGCCCACTTAATGGCCAGACATTCCTTCTCAATGGTGGGGTAATGTGTTTCCCTCAGGAGTAATTTCCTACTGATGTACAAGACGGGGTGGATAGATCAGTCCGTTTGTGTTTGTGATAACACAGCCCCCAGTCCCACGTCAGAAGCATCAGTCTGTAGAAAAAAAGGGCTATGGAATTCGGGACAGCACAATACCGGGTCGGTAGTCAAGGCATTCTTGAGATGGACAAAACTGTGGAGGGCTGCCTCGGGAAGGGTGGAGAATGTTTTAGGAGTAGCATTTTTCAGTATGTTGGTTACAGGTTCGGCTACTGTTGAGAACTGTGGTATAAACCTTCTATAGTACCCTACCAGACCGAGGAAGGCACGTACTTCTTTTTTTCACTTAGGTATCAGGATTTGTTGGATTGCTTCTACCTTCTCTATTTGTGGACGGACCAGTCCCTGCCCCAAGACATACCCTAAATACCTAATCGTGGTAAACCCCAGTCTACATTTCTCGGGGTTAGCTGTTAACTGGGCTTCCCTCAATGCCTGTAGGATCGATTTCAAGTGATTGAGATGTTCAGTCCATGTCTGGCTATATATCACTATGTCATCTAGATATGCAGCCGCATATGGTTGGTGTGGACGTAGGACCTTATCCATTAGTCTTTGAAATGTGGCAGGGGCACCATGTAACCCAAAGGGTAGAACAGTAAACTGACACAACACGGAGGGAGCTGCAAAGGCGATACCCCTTCGTCAGGTCCAGAGTAGACATGAACCTGGCTTGTCCTAATCTTTCTAACAGCTCATCCATACGGGGCATTGGGTATGCGTCAAAATACGTTAGTTCATTGACCCTCCTGTAATCCACACAAAACCGAGTACTCCCATCTGGTTTTGGGACCAACACGACAGGAGAACACCACGGGCTGTTGGATGGCTCTATGATCCCCACATCCAACATATTCTGGACCTCTTGCTTGATTAAGGTTTTCTTTGCCTCTGGGACACAATAGGGTCTTTGTCTTGATATAGACTCACTCTTGGTGCGGATGCTGTGTTCAGCTAACGGGGTATGTCCGGGTTGTTTTGAAAACACATCCTTATAGGAATTTATGACCTGTGAGAGGGATATTACTTGTGGATCCGGGAGGGATGTACTGATCTGAGGTCTGGACACCTCCTGACCGTGTGGGAGGGAAAGGGATGGGTACGGGATATCTTCTCTATTGTCAGTAGTGATATGTTGGACCGTTTGGACACTATCAGGTTATTGCCATTTTTTTAACAGGTTTATGTGATAGATCTGTTATCTACCGTGTCTATGAGGGAGAGCCAATTTATATGTTGTGGGGTTGATCTGCTCTACTACTTCGTTTGCCTCTGCCACCGTGCTAATAATTTATTCTCGCTACTGGGAAAGAGGACCAGTGCCTTATCTCCTACGTTAAGAGTACGAAGCACATTACCAGTGTCGTATCCCTTCTTCTGTTTTTCTTGGGCTTCTCGGAGACTGGTGTGGGCCTTTTCCCAGACCGATTGTAAATTCTCCCTCAATTCTTTAGTATATGTAAGGAGGTCTTTTGCTTCCCCGTCCGTCTCTTCCCATTGTTCGACTAACATTTCGAGAAGAGTCCGGTGTGGCCGGCCAAATAACAATTCGAATGGACTATGACCTAGGGAGGATTGAGTATGGGTGCGTATTGCGTAGAGTACAAGGGGTCGTTTTTTCCCAATCCCTTCCATCCTCAGAAAAGGCTCTTCCTGAGTAAAGATTTAATAGTTCGGTTGTATCTTTCCACGAGACCATCAGTCTGAGAATGATACACTGATGTTCTAATTTGTTTTATCCCCAAGGTTTTACTTACTTCCCCCATAAGCCGGGACATAAAGGGTGTGCCTTGGTCAGTTAAGATCTCTTTAGGAAAACTGACCCTTGAGAAAAACTCAATCATTGCTTGGGCCATTACTTTCGTGTGCATGCTGGGGAGGGGAATAGCCTCGGGATAGCGAGTGGCATAATCAACCAACACCAGGACGTACTGTCTACCTCTACTGGACGGAATGAGGGGACCGATGATATCCATGCCAACCCGGGAAAAAGGGGTCTCTATAATTGGGAGTGGCTGTAATGGAGCAGGGGGTTGTGTGATAGGATTATATAATTGGCATTTCGGACAGTTCAAGCAATATCTACGAATATCCCCGAAGACCCCGGGCCAATAGAATCTCCGGAGTATTGCCTCCTCGGTCTTCTCCCTACCAAGATGCCCTTCCCCTTGGTCCCCGTGAGCTAACTGCAGAACCTGTTGTCGGTGACTACCAGGGACTAATAATTGTTTCTGCCTGCCATTAGTAGACAGGGGAAGTCTATATAAAAGATGATTTTGGATGTGGAATTTCGGTCCCACCCCAGGCTCCTCGTCACTCAATGCCATTTCCCACGCATTCTTTAAGGAGGGATCGTCCCTCTGACTCTGTCTAAAATCTCCTGCCACTGTGCATACCTTGCCTACAGCTCCTGGTTTCGTCTTGTGGTTTCCATAGTCTATTCCCGAATATTGCTGTTTTTGTATCCTTTTCTGTCGTTTACTTAGACGGATTCTGGGTGGCCGACTCTCTACCTTTCCCACGTCATATGGCACTTCTTCCCACCATTTTTTCATGACGTGTTCCTGTCCTGCTTTGGTCAACAAAAGGGAAAAGGCCGCATAGTCGGTCCCAATGATAATATTTTCTTCAAGATGAGGTAATACCCCCACCTTGAGATTTTCTTCCTCTCCTCTCCGCTGAAAACTAATGTTTACCACCGGATAGTACGCCTGGTCCCCGTGGACACAGGCGATTGATACTTGTGCGGGGGTAACCCTTGTCCGGGTTCAACCAGTTCCTGACGTATAACACTCTGGCTGCAACCCGAGTCTACCAGGGCTACCCTTTCCTTTCCATTGAGAAGGATAGGGAGGGTGTATATAGGTTTTGTTTCTCCTGGCCACAACACCCTTCCTTTTGTGACTCCTATTTCCATCAGTTCTTCCATGTCCTTTTTCTGGGGGCAATGCCGTGCAATGTGACCCCATTTCGAGCAGTGATAACACTGAGGTCCAGTCGTGGGAAAAGAGGATTGGAGAGGAAGGGGTATCCGTAACCTGTCGGGATCGTGTGTACCCTGAGGTCGTGGGGTGGCTCTTTTTCCTATACTGGGACGCACAGGGGAGGGAACCGGGGTTCTGCTGGGGTTTGCTTTAAAGTCTGGACTCCTGTGAAATGCGCAGGCTAGCTCAATGGCCGTTTCATTGCTCAACCCGGGGTGTTGGCGGACCCAATTACGGGTAGTGTTGGGTAGGGCGTCTAAGAATTGTTCCAATGCGATTACGTCAAACATCTCTTCTCGGGTCTTTTCGGTGGGATGCAACCATCGACCAGCAGCATGTTGTACCCTGTAGTATAGGGTACGCGGGCTCTCCTGTGGAAGCCACTTCATGTGTCGGAACTTGGACCGATAACTCTTGCTGTCAAGTCATACCCTTTCTAGGATGGTCTTCTTTATATCTTTATATGGGAGATTACCAGTAGGATTGATAGCTTGGTATGATGCTTGTAGTTGTCCCGTCAATAGTGGGGCAATCTACTGCCCCCACTTCTCTTCTGGTCAACTAGCCGAGCTTGCCACTCTCTCGAAATTAAGGAAAAAGGAGTCTGGGTCTTCCTGGTCCTGATATTTTTTTAACACACTACTTGGTACGTTGGGATGTACCTTAGTGTGGGCGATGGTCTCAGTTAGCTTACCAAGTGCAGTTTCATGGACTAGTTGGTTGTTAGCCATGATTGTGGCCTGACTTTTAAGGGCAGTTTGTAAGGCCTCACGCTCCTCTTGAGCGTCCTTCATCTGTTGTTCCCACATTAACTGGAGATGGCGTTGTCCTTCAGCTAACTGCGCTATAACATCCGCCATGGTGGGTTTTTCTTCCATTCTGGGGATTTAGTTGGATTTTAAATCCCACTTCTGACACCAGTTTGTCATAGGTTGGCCGATCAAGTACACCAGACTGTTTGTCTTTTTAGGTAAGTAGGTTTTATTGTTCTTTTACAGGGTAGTTTTCTTTGCTGTGGGGTGAGTTTAAGGTAGGGGTTGGTAGACGTCTTCTCTCTTCTGGCCGCTAATCTCGTCTTCTTCTTTCTTTCCTTTCCATAGGCATCTCGGGAAGCGTGTGGGAACAGAAGAAGAATAGGTATGGTAAGTGTTTTGTTTACAACTCTCTTTCTTTCTCTTTCTCTTCTCTCCACTCTAATGTCTCAATAATTAGTTTCTCTGTCTCTCTTTGTCTCCACTGTTCTTATCTCTTCTTTTCTTACTGGTTCTTCCGTTACCCTGTTTTCCTTGTCTCACTCTTCTTCCCTGTTGCCGGTGGGGAATTTTCCTCCTTTCTTTTTCTCTCTTCTCTCTGTCTATTTTCTGCTTTCTGTTGTGCATTTTTTTTCTCTTCTCCTGTCCTTCCTTTTCTGCTCCTTTTTTGTTCTCTTTACTGTCTGGAGTTTGTCTGTTTCTTAATACTTTTTCTCTTTCTTCCCCTTGGTCTGTTTCTCTTTCCTTCTCTCTCCTTGCTCCTATCTTAGGCTCATATGCTCTCCCTGCATCTTGTCCTTTTGTCTCTTCCCTCTTTCTGCCCTGTGTTCCCCACCCGTATGTGCTCCTTGGGTTCGTGCCCGTGTTTCCCTTTCTCCTCCTGCCTCCCACCTCCCACTCCTTTTCCCTGTGTCAAAACCCCGTACCTGGCGTGGCCACGCTTCTCCTGAAGCGTGGCGGGTTCACTCATGTGCATGGGCCAGCGGTCCTCGCCTCTGAGTCCGGACTGTAAAGGTGTCGGCTCCGGTCCGCTCTTCTGCCGAGGATTCCAGGCGTCTTCGGTTTCTTCTTCTCTGTGGTCATTCCATTTCTCTTCCGTCCTTCCACCCGTCGGCTCCTTCATAATTCTCCTCTGGATCACTCTACTCTGGTATGGTGGAGCCACCCCTTTTACGGCTCCTCCTTCCCGCGGCCCAGAAGGGATCCAATGGGAAGGCCTGCACCTCGGGCTGCTTCCGTGCTGCCAGGGGCAGAGGCAGCACAAGTTGTAGTGGTATGCGGGTCGGCCTGGTCCGACCCGTCACAATGCCACTTTCAGAAAGTAGACATTTTCTTGCTTAACCATTCTGTGGCTCTGCCTGGTTATGGAGTCCTTGTGTGAGTCAGACTGAAAGTTGGGCTGTTTGTGCATGTCCTCTAGACAGTTACACAAAGGGTGCTGGGGTATAACCTGCATATCCTGATGGGACATCGGGGTTACAGTGGAGGGACGAGTGGTCACTTACACCTAAAAGGGTTGTGTCTGCCCTCACACAAAACAGTCTCCAACCCCTTAGTGTGCTAGGCCTGGGCAAGGCAGGATCCTGTAAACAACACAGACTTTTCTTTGAATTTGGGCAACTTCAATGGCAGAAAGGGGTATAACTATTGGAACCAAAATCCCAGACTTTAATTCACTTGAAGGATTCAAGAGGAAATCCAAGTGCGACGACTTCAGACGAATCCGGACTGATGTTGCTGCCAGATTCCGTGATGCTGTCCGCAACTGAAGCCATGGTTCTCGCTGGTGTGCGACGACTCGGCAGGCCTACCACTGCTGCAGCCTTGCTGAATTTGATGACTCCGGGAGTCCCGAAGTGCTCTGTCACCAATGTCCTTGACACCTGACTTTGATACTCCACACCATGACCACTGGAAGTTCGTAGATCCAACACTTCACACCAACCCTGCCTCACCTCCGCAGCTCTGCAGCAAGGACTCGACTCCTCACACTGACACCTCCGCTCCTTTGCTCCATAGCACCAGCACTGATCCCTTGCCAGATCTAGTGATGCCTTGATCCCAGACTCCTTTCACTGACTTGTTTCCTCATTTACACAAGGTACTGTACCTGGGGGTCCATGTGACTCCATGATCCGCGCCATTAGCGTTGGATTGTTGGGAACAACTCCGTCACGATGCCTTGATATCACCAAATCATGGCACTTGTGTTTCTAAGCACTATATTGAAATGTAATCTTTAATAATTCATAACTTTGCTTGTGTATGTTGGATTTTTGTCATTTTGGTCTTGTTTTACTCAGATAAATATTGGCTAGTTGTCTAAACTGTTGTGGTGTCCATTTTGTGGTGTTCTCACTGTGTTACTGTGTGTGTTGGTACAAATACTTTACACATTGGGTTTGAGATAAGCCTGACAGCTTGTGCCAGGCTGCCAAGGGGGTGAGCAGGGGTTGTCTTAGAAGTGTAACTCCCTTACCCTGACTAGACTGAGGGTCCCTTCTTGGACAGAGTGCAATATGACTGCCAACCAGAGACCCCATTTCTAGTACTGCTGATATTGGCTTTGAATGCCTAATGTCTAGTAGTGTTTGAAGTATCATTGTTTATGTTGAGTGTAAAAAATTATCCAAAAGCATTTAGCAATTTGGTGTCATGTTCATCTTGAAGAAGACTCTCAGCATTAATTCTCCAACTGGAAATTATATCTTGGGACGGTCAGAAAGGATATGTTTCTAATCAGATATTTTTGGTTGACATAAACATCTGGATTTCACAAGGTAATCTATTCTGGCGTAGGATGAGTGAGGAGTAGAAAAAAAGTTAAATGTTTTCCTAGTTTCAAAATGAAGTCTCCAAATATCCAACAATTTATTTCTTTTTAGAAATGATCTGAAGCTATAGAACAATTAAGAGGTTTAAACTGGGATGCAGAAATCTGTCTAGCAATGGATCAGATGTTAGGTTGAAGTCTCTTCCAACAATTGAAGGCACATTTCCTAATTTAACAACTTCAGCACTGAAAGTTTCCCATAAACGATATCATCTACAGAAGGACAATCAACATTAAATACTCTCAAGATAACTTTCTCAATTTGTATTTTAACAAATACAATCCTACCATTAATATAATAATTTGTATGCAGAATATGTGAAGGCATCGAGAAAAGTATAGAACTCCATTCTTCTTACCAGCTAGTGTTGAAATACCTCTTAATCATTAAGGATAAAATCTTATCTTTCTCATGAGCTTCCTGTATCATACAAAAAAGAAAGTAGTCATTTCTCTGCACTTACTGCTCTCTGTGCCTTACAGTCTGTCCCCAATCCACATTTGCTCTGTGCTGGTTGACAGCTCCCCTTGTGCATTCCACCCAGACAGCCATACACACAGGATACTGAGCTGTATTTGCATTCATTTGCATACTTATGTGTCTTCCTGGGCAGGAAGGGTGGAGGATCTTTTACTTACACTTCAAAGTCTAGTGCTCTGACTCCACACAGAGGACTGACAACTCTCCACAGATCTACTGACAGACAGTCTAGACAGAAAGGAGAACTGGTGCACTTCATAACCACTCTTTGAAGTTTCCCCCCACTTCAAAGGCATCTCTGGGTATATATTCTTTGGTCTGTGACCCCTATAATCAGACTTTTCTGGACCTACAGCTGGACTCTGTCAGAAGGACTGCTGTTCTGCCCAAAGAACTCATCTGGACTGCTTTTATGAGAGGACTGCTCTCCTATTTATTACCCTGCTGCCTGCTGCTCCCTTACTCTGCTGGAAGGACTTTGCCTTCCCCCCACAAATGATCCCCAAGGGTCTGTCAGCTTGCCTCCGGTTAAGAAGTCTCAGGGCTATCAAAGACTTCACCTAAGTAAGAAAATCCACCATGTCAGAAACATTGACGCAGCATCTGTAGAATCAATGCAGCGCCTGTCTCGTGGATGTGAAATAAATTCAGCACCAACAGAATTGGCACAGTGCCTGTGTCATCATCACAGTGTGTTTGGATTTTCCACACATCACACCTGGGCATCAATTTATCATCAAAACCCACACTGTAGTAGGGACCAAGGCTGCATACCTAGAAATCAACGCATCACCTTACCTGCAAGGAAAGAATTAATGCATTATTTCTGCTGTGCCAAAAAAATCGGTGCATCGATTTACTTTCTGATGCCTCTCTGATTCTGCGGCCTCCAGCGCAGTTATTTTTGACGCATGCCAGGTACTTTGTGCTAAAGAGATACATTCATTGTTTTCTATGGAATAGGGCTTAAACCTTCAAAAAGTGATATCTTTACTTGTGCATATTGACTTTTTATTGTTTTGATCTTGTTTTATTCAGATAAATAATATCTATTTTCCTAAACTGGTGTGGAGTTCTTTTGTGGTGATTTCACTGTATTAGTGTATGAGTTATTGAACAAATAAATTACACATTAGCTTCTTAGCTAAGCCTGCCTGCTTTGAGCCAAGGTACTGGATGGTGAGCACAGGATAATTCAGGTTGTGTTGGGGCTTACCCTGGCTAGGATTGTGGTCGCTACTTGGACAGGGTGTATACCTCTGCCTATTACAGACCTAATTACTAACAGTGGTGGTGAGGAAACCTGTTCCTTTTCTTTGAAGACACATAGGGCCTCATTATGACCCTGGCGGGCGGCGGAGGCCGCCCGCCAGGATGCCGCCCTCCATAATACCGATCCGCGGTCAGAAGACCGCGGAGGGTATTATGAGTTTTTCCCTGGGCTGGCGGGCGGTCTCCAAAAGACCGCCCGCCAGCCCAGGGAAAAACTCCCATCCCACGAGGATGCCGGCTCGTAATCGAGCCGGCGGAGTGGGAAGGTGCGACGGGTGCTACTGCACCCGTCGCGTATTTCACTGTCTGCTACGCAGACAGTGAAATACTAGCGGGGCCCTCTTACGGGGGCCCCTGCAGTGCCCATGCCATTGGCATGGGCACTGCAGGGGCCCCCAGGGGCCCCACGACAATCCCTACCGCCATCCTGTTCCTGGCGGGCGAGCCGCCAGGAACAGGATGGCGGTAGGGATTGTCAGAATCCCCTCGGCGGCGCAGCTCGAGGATTCTTACGGGCAGTGGAAAACCGGCGGGAGACCGCCGGTTTTCCCGTTCTGACCGCGGCCAAAGCGCCGCGGTCAGAATGCCCAAGGGAGCACCGCCGGCCTGTCGGCGGTGCTCCCGCCCCCGTTGGCCCTGGCGGTTCTCTACCGCCAGGGTCATAATGAGGCCCATATTCTTTGTTATCTGGTGCCATATTTCTGCAGTAGTGGCCACCAATAAAACTACAGAAATAATATAGTCTGTGTTTCAATTTGGCCAGAAATAGGAGAAAAAATTACCAATATTTACATCATTTTCAGAAAGGTTTCATAGTGAATGAAGAAGTAAAGTTGCAGTTCATGATCAAGTCTGTTTTGATGAACCTTTGTACCTTTTTTGTGAAGAGGAGGTAAAGGCCTGACCTAGACACAGTTGCACTCTTTCCTGGAAGGACTGCTGCATGTCTGACAGAAACAAAGCTGTCGGTGCACTGTCGGTAAACACAATCCTCTGACAATGCAACCCATAGGACACCAAAATACAGCTTCACAATTCTTATAGATAGAGACGATATTAGACCAACTTCTCAAGGTATGTAAATGCCAAGACCTCCTTCTCGGTGGTAAAATATCTCATTATTGTAAGATGTATCGGGAGAGCTCACTGCGCCGTTGCCATCTTGATCGAGAATACGCTCAGAATTGCAAAGTCATTTTTGCAATTGGTGAAATGTACCAACTTCTAAAATGTGCCAGCTTGTAAAATGGCTTTAGTACCTTTCAAAAAAGTGTTTTTGTGGTTAAAATCAGCCATTCAGACTGTTTGCAACCATACAAACATAGTACATCTGACCCTGAGTGAATTATGACACCGCCATGCTGACTGCCTCCAACATACTGCCGGAGCGGCGGATTACCGCTACCCATATTATGACACACGCATACCAATCCGTCACTATACAGCCACACACACAAGTCCGCCAGCCCAAAGGTCAGTGATAAACTGGTGGTAGCAAAACCCACACTGTTACGCCAACAGAAATAGACTGGACTCTATCCTGAACTTCCTCCACCATCACCCCAGCCCATTGCACATACCCCTCTACTTAGTGGCACTTAAATAAATACCATTAAAAAAAATACAAGTACGGAGTCTGGCAAATGATTGAACTGTGTATTCATTAAACAAGCTTTAAACACTGCAATACAACTGTACAGGAATGTATACATAAGAATGAACTGTAGTAGGCTGCAGTCAACACACCAGGTGCCAGAGTGGGGCACAGATATCTGAAAATAGAAATGCCAAAGGACACAGTGAGGGGCCTTAGAATTGGGAGAATCTGCCTGCCATGTACAATGTTGTACACAAAACTGTCAATGTAAAGTGAAGTTGCAGTGTCTTACCTGTGTGTCCCTGGAAGTACTGTTGTATTACTGCTGTTCTGTTGTCCTCTGCCTCCTCATCTTCACTGTCCACAGGGTCCACTGCTGCCACACGCCCATCTCCAGCCTCACCCTCCTGCAGAAAAGGCACCTGGTGTCTCAAGGCCAGTTTATGCAACATGCAGCATGCCACGATTATCTGGCAGACCTTCTTGGGTGAGTAGTACAGGGATCTACCTGTTAGATGGAGGCAACGAAACCTGGCCTTCAGGAGGCCAAAGGTCCTCTCGATAATCCTTCCTGTCCACCCACGTGCCTCATTGTAACGTTCCTCTGCCCTTGTCTTGGCATTCCTTACTGAAGTCAGTAGCCATGAGAGGTAGGGGTAACCAGAGTCACCTGCAAATATCGAAGGACACGTGTTAGACACACACTAACCCTTATGGCCAACACCGTACTCATACACCAACATCCTCTGGGTGGGAACCAGGGCTCACCAATTAGTCACACCCGGTGCCTCTGGAGTTGAGCCATCACTTTTGGGATGCTGCTATTCCGCAGGATAAAGGCATCATGCACAGACCCAGGATACTTTGCATTGACATGGGAGATATACTGCTCAGCCAGGCACACTATCTGCACATTCACGGAGTAAAAGCTCTCTCTACTTCTGAATACCTGTTCATTTTGCCAGGGGGGGGACAAATGCAATGTTTGTACCATCAATAGCCCCAATTAAGTTGGGGAAATGTCCCATTACATAGATATCAGATTTCACTGTGGCCCAATCCTCCACTTGGGGGAAAACAATGTGGCTGCACATGTGTTTTAATCAGGGTATACAATACTCTGGTCAGCACTATTGAGAACATTGTCTGAGACATTCCTGCTGCTACACCCACTGTCACTTGGAAGGAGCCACTTGCCAGGAAATGGAGCATAGATAGGACTTGCATAAGAGGGGGGATCCTGGTGGGGTGATGGATCGCAGATATCAGGTCAGGCTCCAGTTGTGCACATAGCTCTGTGATTGTGGCCCTGTCCAGTCTATAGGTGGGGATAATGTGCCTATCCTCCATTGTTGCCAAGTCCACCAAGGGTCTGTAGACAGGGGGATGTCTCCATCTCCAATTCATCCGCAGCGGTTGTAATCTAGCGGGCAAAACGGTGAGCAGCTGGTCAGTATTCCACATTTCCAAACACTACACTGTATTGCATGTTGTGACTGTAACACAATATTGTTGGATAGGCCCAAATGGTGCATATGTGTACTGTGACTCAGTTAGGTGCCATGGCCTGCCCCCCCCGAAATGGCGTCTGCCTGTCCTGTGTGAATGGACATGTGGAAATAAGGTAATTCCGCTGACATTGTGCGCCATTGTGGGAGGCGGTTGAATAGCGCTGTGCAACTCCTCATTGGTTGTCATTGGGCCCTATGGGTTACAGTGGCCAACGGTGATGTATGCAGGAGGTGACGGTACGCACCGCCGTGGACGTGATTGCCATTTTCTATCTGTTCACTCACTTGCTACCTGACATTCAACAGGAGAGGACCTACACTACAAGTGTTGCTGTGACCTGCGTCTGGAACCGATCATGACTTGTGTCACTGGGGAAAGGGCCCCTGCCTTCACCGCTGTGGAGCTGTAGAGACTGGTGATGGGGTCCTACCCCAGTATGTGAATGCTGTATGGGCCTCCCGACCAACAGGTAAGTACACTGTGAGCACGATGCATGGGGCATGAATGCATGGAGTGCTGTGGGTGGGGGCCTCATGTGGGGCGGTTGGTGGAAGGGCCCTGGACAGCATGCTGCATGTATGGTGGGCAATGTCTGTGTGTAAGGGGATGTGAGGGCTGTTGTGGGCCATGAGTGTAACAGTCCGGACGGTCTGACTGATACCTTTTTCTATGCTTATTTTTCTGAAGGCCAGCACCCATCAGAAAAAGGGTATATGGCATGCCATTGTCAACGACGTGCACACCCTGGGGGTCTACGGCAGGCGGAGCACACACTGTCGCAAATGGTGGGAGGACCTGAGATGTTGGGTAAGGAGGACGGCAGAGGGCCAGCTGGGGATAGCCTCCCAACGAGGAACCCTAACCCCCTGATGGCCCGCATACTGGCAGTGGCCTATCCGGAGCTGGATGGGCGCTTGGGGGCATCACAGCAGCCACAAGGGGGTGAGTACAGTTTCCCAATATACAACATGCGTGTGGTGGGGTGGTCTACGGGTGGGGGATGCTGGCCTGTGGTGCCCCTTGGCCAGGCCGGACATTGCAGGGTAGATACCGTGTTGAGCAGGGTATGATATACACCACCTCCTACCAAGCTAGTAGGCATCCACTACTGGGCAGGGGTCTGTGGGTCTCAGGTATGCTGCTATTGGCGTTGGGTATTCCTGTCCATGTCCTGGTGACTAGCATTGTGACTGGTGGTGCATTACGTAGTGCTTAGGGCTGGTCTCTGTGTGTCATGTATGCCAATGGTGGTGTTGGAGCAGCCATTGACCAAGTGTATCCTTTGTCTCTCCCCCCTTTTTTGTTTTGTCACCCTGTCCTTATGTGCATTATCATCAACTGGCGGAGGAGCAGAGGCACCAGCGACGGAGGGAGCTTCCCACAGGGCCCATGAAGCCGAATCCACCGATGGTGAGGGCACCAATTGGACGGAGGGCGAGGGGAGCACCACTGTGGAGACAGGAGGGGACAGTTCGGACAGTGATACCTCCTCCGATGAAAGCTCCCTGGTGGTGACGGACACCTTTGTGGCCACCCCAACTACAGGTACAGCTGCCACCCCCATACCAGCACCGCCCTCCCAGCAGCCCCTCAGCATGTTTCTCATGCCCGCTCACCAAGGAGGGTGGGCATCTCCTTCGCCCCAGGCACCTCAGCCCCTGCCCCAGTTAGCCCTGCCGCCCTGAGTAAGGAGGCTGTTGACCTCCTGCGATCCATCTCAGTTGGACAGTCAACCATAGTGAATGCCATCCAGGGGCTGGCAGCCCATTTGAAACAAACAAATGCATTCCTGGAGGGCATTCACTCTGGCATGGCGGCCCAACAGAGATCAATCTAGGCTCTGGCCTCCTCTCTGATGGCAGCCATTGTCCATGTTGCTAGCCTCCCCCCTCCAACTTCCTCTACCCAGTCCCATTCCCCTCAACTACAATCTATGCCAAGCACACAGGCAGATCAGCATGCACACAAGACAACACACAGGAGTGGCTCAGGCAAACACAAGCACCACACATCATCCCACAGGTACTCGCACAAACACCATCCAGATGCAGACATACTAACATCCACTGCCTCCACTGTGTTCCCCTCCTCCTCGTCCTCCACCTTCCTCCTAGTATTGTCTCCACTCACACGTGCATGCACTATATCCTCATCCACTACCTCCATCACCATCACGCCTATCACTACACACCCCTCACTGGCAGTCACCACCCCCACATCCATGCACACATCTCCTGTGTCTTCTCCCACTGTGTCTGTGCCCCATCCTCCCAAAGTACACAAATGCAAGCACTCACACACCCAACAACTATCCACCTCACAACAGCATCCAGCCCATGCACCTGCACCCAAACACAATAGACAGACACCTCCTACAACGACTTCCTCTTCCTCCACTCTCAAACCTTCACCCTCTTCCTGTCCCAATGTCCCTAAGGGCCAGGGTGGTCAGAACCCGGGTGAGCACCTCAGACACCCAGTCCACAGCCACAGTAGTGTCGACAGTTACTGCAGGTGGGAGAGGATCCAGGGAACCAGGCAGCAACACTGAAAGTGTGCCTGCACCAGGTGCATCAAGGAAGGGCAAGGAGGCACCTCCAGCTGAGAAAGGGAAGGGCAAGGAGGCACCACCATCTGCGAAAGGGAAGGGCAAGGAGGCACCACCAGCTTCCAAAGGGAAGGGCAAAGAGGCACCAACAGCTGCTAAAGGGAGGGGCAAGGAGGCACCACCAGCTGCCAAAGGGAAGGGCAAGGGACTTGCACCAGCAGGAAAAAAGGACAAGAGGCCTGGTGCTGGGACTCATTCAGAGCCCCCACCAACCATGGGGGTTCAGCCGTCCGAGGCTGCAGGAGAAGGGCTGGAGCCTCCTCCCACCACTGCTAGCAGCAGCAGCCCCAGTGGGCAGCCATCCGAGGCTGCAGGGAATGGGCTGCAGCCTCTCCCCACCACTGCCAGCACCACCACCAGCACCACCGCCAGCAGCAGCAGCCCCAGTGGGCAGCCGTCTGAGGCTGCAGGGGATATGCTGGAGCCTCCCCCTACCACTGCCAGCACCGCCACCAGCACCGCCACTAGCACTGCCAGCATCACCACTGCCAGCGTCAGCAGCCCCAATGGGCACCCATCCGAGCCTGCGGGGAAGGGCTGGAGCCTCCCCCCACCACTGCCACCCTTGACACCACCCCTGCCACTGCCACCACTGAGAAGCCATTACCGCCGGTGGGCAGTGTGTAATCCTGCCTCCATGGGCTGTAGTGCATCCTGGGCCCTGCAAATCCTGTAGATGTGACACCCAGGTGAGAGACTGTGACCTTACACTCCCCAAGATTTGCATCACAGGGCACAAGGCCCCCTCCAGAAACAGTGGAAGAAGCCATCCACTCACCCCATCCTCCACAGGATGAAGCACACTGGGCACAATGCTCCCTCCAGAACCAGAGGAAGAAGCCATCTACTCACCTCTTCCTCCACAGGATGAAGCACACTGGGCACAATGCTCCCTCCAGAACCAGTGGAAGAAGCCATCCAATCACCCCATCTTCCAAAGGACGAACCTCACTTGGCACAATGCCCCCTCCAGAACCAGTGGAAGAAGACATCCACTCACCCCACCCTTGCCAGGATGAATCACACTTGGCACAATGCCCCCTCCAGAACCAGTGGAAGAAGGCATCCACTCACCTCACCCTTGCCAGGAAGAATCACACTGGGCACAATGCCCCCTCCAGAACCAGTGGAAGAAGCCATCCATTCACCCCATCCGAGACAGGATGAAGCACACTGGGCACAATGCCCCCTCTAGAACTGGTGGAAGAAGCCATCCACTCACCCAATCCTCACCAGGATGAAGCACACTGGGCACAAGGACCCCTCCAGAACCAGTGGAGAAGCCATCCACTTGAGAGACTGTGGCCTTGCACTCCTCAGGACCAAGCAGTGGGCAAACCACCCACTAGAGAGACTGTGGCCTTGCACTCCCCAGGACCAAGCAGTGGGCAAACCACCCCTAGAGAGACTGTGGACTTGCACTCCTCAGGACCAAGCAGTGGGCAAACAACCCACTAGAGAGACTGTGGCTTTGCACTCCCCAGGACATCACACAGGGCATGTAGCCCCCTCCAGGACCAGTGGTATTGTACCATCTTCCGGCTGAGGTGCTCCCCCATTCCCCATCCTCCTGAGGTGCCTGTGTATTTTCGACCTGATGCCCCTGCAGTGTTCTCTCCGTGTTGTTTCAGATCTGAGGTAGGGTCTTGGCCTATGTGTTGTGGCCCTGTGGTCCACGGACCTTGAGGACTGGGCAGTGTCCCTCCATTTGTAAATATATATATACTATTTGATTTTAAAGCACATATTTATACTATTGTATCTTATTACACTCACTTTAATCAATTAATTTTGTCCTTGCATTATTCCTGAGGGGTATAGGGTGTATATGTAATGTTACTGCATATGGTTGTGTGTATGGTGTTGGGGGTGGGGGTGTTGCATGTTGCGTGTGTGTGTCACTCTCTTTCCTCCCCTCCCTTGTGTGCTAGGCGGAAGTACTCACTGTGGTCGTCTTCACCGGCGTTGATGTTCGTAATGCAGGAAAAGGTAGACAAGCATCGGCAAGATGTGCAAGATGTGCAACTCAGGCTCCATGGCGTTGTGGTTGTTCCCTGAGTCTCCAGAGGTGAGTCCTTTGAATTCTGTGTTCTGTTTCCATTGTGCTTTTGATGTCTTTGGTACAGCCCCGGAAAAGGTGGCGGATTGGCCTGTCTTAATACAGTGGGCGGTACTTTGTCTTCCGTCTGGCTGTTGGCGGTTACCACTGTGGTGCTTGTTGCTACTGATGTGGCGGTTGTTGTGTTAAAATGGCTGTCTGTCTAAGCGGTTTCCGACCTGGTCATAATTCAATTTTTGTTACCGCCGGCCTGTTGGCGGTATTACTGCCTCTTTATCACCGACCGCCAGGGTTGTAATGAGGGCCAAAGTTCGGAATTCTCAAAGGTGCAAGCATATGCTTAATGCTTACTTCTTCTGGGATTGCTTACTGCTACCCCTGATTAACAAAAGACAAAAGAAAACGTTTTGGAAATGTACAACTGTTGTGGACTTCTAGGAGTATCCATTCAAGTCTGAACCCCACAAATATGCAGTTAGTTGAGAAGCAGGAACTGCCTCTCTTCCATTCTCTTTAAATTCGAGGGTATTCTATGCCTATCCCATTCTCAAACCACACATTTCTTTTGTGAGATAGTGTTTCAGAGTCTTATGTTGGTGGGATAGTACAATGGGGAACCATATTTGTGAGTGCCCATCAATTAAGAACTTTGTGGAAGTGCCAGACATTTCCCATGACTAATATTCTGCCTTCAACGACTACAAATGCCCCATTTTCTCAAACCTAACCATCGCTTGCTCTTGCTCACTATTTCAACAGAAGAAACTAGATTTTGACACGGTTATCTTGATTCAGTGAATCAATATTTCTGTTTAGCAAGAAGAGTTATGTTTGGTAATACCCTATGGTGCCAACATTTTGCGCATGGTGCAACGAATGGTAATTTATAGTAAACGGTGACAACATGTGGATCATTTAAGGTTGCAGGTACATTTTTTCGGGTAATACCTTACATATTCGAATTCCATCTTAATGCTGTTTTTCCATCTTTAAACAATCGAACCACGATAAAGAAACACATAGAGAGGCAGTTTCTCATGATGTAATCCAGTTGGCCTACTTTCTGGATGGCATAGCAGTCATGCGTGGCCTCTTGCTAATGAATTAAGTAGGCATTCTATTGATGTGAATACCGAGAGCTTTTACACACGTTGAAGCAATAATTATTAATAATAATCTTGTTTTTTCTCAATAACAATGCAATATTTTCAGAACTTCCCATTAGCGATGGAATATAAGAAATATTTACCCTTTGCCTATTGTTCCCTCCTTGTGTTGCTTATTTTAAATATCATGATTCCACTTCAGCTGCAGCGTCTTTTAACTTCAGCTTATATTATTTGTTTCTTTTATGTTCCAGTGGGTATTTCATCCGTATACACGAAGCCTATGTTCCATTTCAAGCTCTCCTTGATGCATATAGCTTCAGGATATTTTCCCGCCGCTTAGTTAATTGCTTTCCAACTTTAGTCCCTAGAAAAATGTTATTTTACTTTCATAACATGCGCACCTTCTTTATTATGCTGTTGTTTGCATTCTTCGGCGTACCTAGTTCTAAACAAGTGGATTCTATTTTTTTACATGATGCATTTAGATATGTCCAATATTTTAATGTTAGTCATCCTAATATTACCATAGCGCAGATGCATCGTGCTTAACATGCGCTTACTTCACACCCTCATACAAAAATGCAATTGCTGGAAAAGGTAGTGACGCAAGCCTCACTTATTCACCCTGAGGGTGGATTATGCCAATTTACTGTTGTCCTCTTATCCACCATTACATAAGCTGTAATGACATTTATGAAACGTTCTTCGTCAAGTATAGCTGTACAGATGTAAACATGTTTATAATTATAACCTGCTGGAAGGATGAACACCAGGAAAAATGGTTAGCGAGGTTCCTTTTTTCGGAGATTCAGGTACAATTTACAAAGTATTGATCTAACCACAGCAGGCTGTCTGACTTCACAACACGAGGAGGGTTCGGAGGTTACTAGCATTCCAGCGTTGATGGCAAGTTACAATACCATACGTTCTCGGCTACAAATGCAAACAACTTACCCTATTTTATTTTTATATATGTTTCTTGTATGCATCATCACAGTTTGTCTTCTTTCTCAACATATCCACTTTGTCCTGTTTTCTCACTGTCTCTTTTCTCTACTTTTTTCTCACTTTAGAATGTTTTTTCCCTAAAACCTGTTTATCCCACAGGTACCTGTAGTGAGTCAAATGGGCACTTTGATTGAACACTGACCTACGCATGCAACATAAATTAAAGGGGACAAGCTGCGTGGGGCTCAGTCCCGGGCTCTTACCAAAGTATGTCTCTGTTTTTGATACTGTGACCGAGAGGGCCTAATGGAGAGTGCCTTTCAATTGCAGCATGACCCTTCCCCAGTACACTGGCAATGAGGAGTGTTGGACGTGAGAGCCTTACCGTGGTCATCACCCAATGCCTCCCTCCACTTTTCTAACACTGTTTTTGACACTCTTTTTGCTGGTTTTAGGACTCTGCACACTTTACCACTGCTAACCAGTGCTAAAGTGCATATACTCTCTCCCTTAAGCATGGTAACATTGGTTCATTCCCAACTGGCATATCTGATTTACTTTTAAGTCCCTAGTAAAGTGCACTACATGTGCCCAGGGCCTGTAAATTAAATGCTACTTGTGAGCCTGCAGCTCTGGTTGTGACACCCACATAAGTAGCCCCTTAACCATGTCTTAGGCCTGCCACTGCAAGGCCTGTGTGTGCAGTTTTACTGCCACATCTACTTGGCATTGAGAAGTACTTGCCAAACCTTAAACTCCCCTTTTTCTACATATAAGTCACCCTAAGGTGGGCCCTAGGTGACCCATAGGGCAGGGTGCTATGTAGGTAAAAGGCAGGACATGTACATGTGTGTTTTATGTGTCCTGGTAGTGGGAAACTCCTAAATTTGTTTTCCACTACTGTGAGGCCTGCTCCTTTCATAGGATGCATTAGAGCTCCCCTCATATACTGTTTGAGTGGTAGATTCTGATCAGAATGGGGTAACCAGGCCATATGTAGTGTGGCCAGAATGGTAATAGAAAATCCTTCTTATTGATGGGGTTGGATTATATATTACTATTCCTATTTTAGAAATGCCACTTTTAGAAAGTGAGCATTTTTCTGTACTTAAAATCCTTCTGTGCCTCAGAACTTGTCTCCGATAAATGTCTGGGTTGGTTGACAGCTCCCTTTTACATTTCACCCCAACAACCACAAACACAGGACACTCAGTCACACCTGCACTCACCTGCATACTGAATGGGTCTTCCTGGGCTGGAAGGGTGGAGGCCCTGATACTTACATTTCAAAGGCTAGTGGCCTGCCCTCACACAATGGACTGCCAAACCCCCCTACTGGGACCATAGCAAACATATCTGTACTGAAAGGGGAACTTGTGTACTTCAAAACCACTCTTTGAAGTCTCCCCCACTTTAAAGGTATTTTTGGGGATATAAACAGGGTCCCTGACCCCACCAAATCATCAGACTCTTCTGGACCTGAACTTGCAACCTGTCAAGAGGAACTGCCTGGCTGCCCAAAGGACTCATCTGGACTGTTTTGCTGAGATGAACTGCTGCCCTGCTGTCGCCTTGCTGCCTTGCTGCCCTCTGACTTTGCTGAGAAGTGCTCTCCAAGGGCTTGGATTGAGCTTGCCTCCTGTGTTCTGAAGTCTCAGGGCCAAAAAGGTTTAATCTCTTCAGGAAACTCCTTGTGTGCTGAAAATTGACGAACAGACTGCCGGAAATGACGCACAGCCGTTTTGCAACCAAGAAATCGCCGCATAGCTGGGCCGGAATGACGCAGCCCGACTTCCTGAGTGAAGAATTGATGCAGTGCCTGCCTTGCGGATGGAAATGCAACACAGAGCCTTCTGGACTGATGCACAACTGAACCAGAACAACACAGCCTGACTTCCTGAGTGAAGAATCGACGCAGCACCTGCTGTGCGATTTAAATTTTGAAACACCGCCTACCGGATCAACGCAACACCTGTGACTTGTTCCTGTATGCCCAGGATTTTCACCCTATTATCCCTGGGCATCAAAAGGATCCCCGCATCACAGTGAGGAACCAAAACTGTGTGAGAGAAATCAACGCAAAGGCCCTTGCAGCGTGGAAAGAAATTACACATCGTCTGTGCTGTGCTGGAAAATCAGACTCAGACCTATTTTTTCCATGCATCTCCTCCTCTGCGGTCTCTGCGCCTCTTATTTTTGACGCAAACCAGGTACTTCATGAAACCAAGAGATAACTGTTGATTTATAAGATTTAAGACTCTTTTCAATCCTGCAAAAGTGATATCTCAACTTGTGCTTATTGAAGTTTTATTGTTTTGACCTTAATTTAACGAGGTAAATATCATATATTTTTCTAAACCTGTGTGCTGTATTTTTGTGGTGTTCTCACTGTGTTACTGTATGATTTATTGCACAAATACTTTACACATTGCCTTCTAAATTAAGCTTGGTTGCTCAGTGCCAAGCTACCAGAGGATGGGCACAGGATAATTTGGATAGTGTGTGACTTACCCTGACTAGGATTGTGGTCCCTACTTGGACAAGGGTGTATACATCTGCCAACTAGAGACCCCATTTCTAACAAGGAGGAAAACTGCTAGCTGTAGTAGGATCCTTGTCTGGTGTGGTATGGGACTGCCGCTGTGTGTGAGACCACCCCTCCTTCTACTTGTGTTGCTGTTGTTGCAGTTGGGGGACTGTTTCAAGCCCATGCTGGGCAATTGAGGATTGCAGGCATCAAGAGGAGTGCCTGCAGATGACATATGCATCAAGGAGTAATGAGACCCTACTGCATGACTGCTTTCCCAGCGAGAAGGTCCATGCCCATGCTGTGCCACAGCACCACCTGGTGGAAGCTACGCCTCACAATACATGTTGAAAATATGGGGGTTGCAATTAGTATAGGAGTGTGTCGACAGCAATAAAGAGTAATGCAAGTGAGAGAGGGATTAAACTGAGATTGGGTGCCTGTGAGAGTTGCACAAACACCAGCAGTGCCTCCAAGGCTCGTGAGTCCCCATTACCTGAAGGACTAAAGAGAAGGTGCGTGATCGTCAGCCACGTAGCTCCAGTGCGGATGATGCACAAGCAGGTGGGACCTGGGGAGCTGGACAGGGCCTCATTACAGATGCTGTGAGGGCAACTGTGAAAGCCCATTCAGCCATCAGCCCTTTAGCTCCCTTCAGTGAACTGGTGGACCTGGCCACAGCTACCCCCAGGTGAAAGGTCTGGGTGGGCTGGCTGGAGGACTACTTCAGGGCCACAAGGGAGAGAGTCATTAAAGGTAGGAGGTTGTTGCTTTTTGTGGGGTGAAGGTATATAAACTGTTCCAACACCTCCCAGGCACATGGGAATTTGATGACTATGACACAGCCATAACTGCCTTTAATGCCCATTTCGACCCCCAATTAAACCTCTTTGAATGCTTTAAGCTGCACCAAGCACAGCAGAAGGGGAGTCAATGGACAATTTCCATGCCTGCCTGAGAGCTTTAGCTAACACCTCTACAGACAATGGTCAGCAGAAAGAGGTCAGGGCTCAGTTTATACAGGATCTGCAGTTCAGGCAATCTCTGGAGCCACATTCTCCAGAAGCCAGGGATCAAACTTGAAGGGTTGCTTATTCTGGCCCGCACGTGCGATTGATCGAGATCGGGCTCAACAAGTGGCCTGGCCACACCACCACTCCTTAGCTTCCCATCATCAAGTATATAACGACTGATGCCATTTGCAGAAGGCCACTGCTGCCAAAGAGAATGATGCACCAGAAAGCTGATGCCTCCTGCAGAACCCAGGGCTTGGAATACCACCCGGTGGAGAAGTGCCAGGACGCATGTTCTCTGTGTGGAACAAGCCTAACCACTTTGTGAGGGTCTGCTGACAAGGACTGTACACCACCTGACTGTGGGTGAACAACTGTTGCCCAAAAGCAGAAGTGGAGACTGATGGAGCGAGGACTGAGTGTAAAAATATGACTATGGGGAGGAAGAAGTCTTCCTCTTCTCCTACAAGGCTCCAAGTACCAGAGGCCAATGTTGTTAACCGGACTACAAAGTGATCATCACTGGAACCATGGAGCCAGCTCTGATTGATAAGGTGGCCTTGGTCAACGTGATGACCAGCAATAAATATTGCTACATCCATGACCGCTCATTCAAACATCACAAACAAAATAGATGCATACAAGAGTAAGGAACTGCTCTGCCTGGTATAGACTGTGGATGTGACAGTCCAAAATGAGGAAAGAGAGATCTGAATGAAATTCCATGTGCTGGTGGATGGAGAAGGAATGCAGAGTGTGCGACACAATGCCGAACACCTGGGTCTTGTCTTCTTTGCAAGGGAAATCATCCATTTGAGCAATTCCTGGATATGTTACAAGGGCTCAGGTGCAGAAATGGGCCCCAGTCAAACCACATATCAAAAAGACAATCTTGGAGACAGCCCTCTGACACTGTTGAGTGCCATTCCACTGGCGCACCTACGTGAACCAAGTCAAAGTGGAGCTGTAGTAACTAGAGCAGATGAATGCAAGAGAGAAGGTTTCTGGGCCCATACCATGATTGTCCCTGTGATAACAAACAAACCAAAACAGCCAGGGGCATTTCGTCTCTGCACAGACATGAGGCTTCCTAACCGTGCCATCTACAGAGAGCACCACATTACTCCCACAATGGATGACATCAAAGATGACCTCAATTGTGGAAAATGGTTTCCAAGTTTGCTTTTAATGCAGGGTACCATCAGTTGGTACTTCATGACATTGTAAACACACCTAGGGCTCAGAAGATACAAGAGACTAAGGGCCTGATTTAGATGTTGGCAGTAACGGGTCGGCCGGCACTTTTGCAACAGAAAACCCATCCACCGTCTTCACGTGACACCCACCCGATTAAGATGTTGGCAGTCTGATAGACGATAACCAGCCAAAATCCCGCCAACTCTGCCAAGGATACCCATCTGCCACAACAGCACTGTAGGAAATTGTGGATGGTGGTGGGACCCCAACCACACATACCACTATGCCGATTTGCATGTGCCTTACCATCAAGCAAAATGTGTCGGTCCGACCTCCACTTCTGACTTGGCAGGTTGGGTGTGGGGGGGGAATATACCTTTTTTCCCCACTCCACTGTTGTTTCTGGCCGACACGACTGGACAACACCCTCCATCGCTGCTGCCACTGGCCACTGAGAAAACACAACCCCAACATCGCTGGACATGAAGATAGGGAACCCGCATGGGTTGTGTACTTTGGGGGTTCACTGCACATGATCTCTGTACCACTGAAGACATGTACATGTCACAGTAACTTTTAAAATTACTGATACATGCATATGTCGGGGACAGAAGTGGGTCAGACACGGATAGGGACATGCTGGTACTCAACACATATCACACACATACACAGCTGTCATTTTGGTGTCAGTATTCATTTCCAAATGAATGCTGGCACGACAATGATGGGACACTCATACCTGTAAAATGTGTCCATGTGTGCACATTGCAAGGGGAGATGTACCTGTCATTTTATGCTTCCAGTAGTGTGTGTGTGAGATTCAATACATGTATATGTATGCAATGCGAACGGCTGGGTGAGATGGAGAGAGCTGAAGTGGGTGATGTGGATGTGTGAGTATGTATGCCACTTGCATATGGCATTAGATGTTGTGTATGCTGTGTTGTGGGTTGTGTTGGTGTGTGCCATATTCAGGTGAGTGTTGTTGAGTGGCGGTTGTTGTCATTATGTTGTAGTTGTGATGTGTGAGTGTGTGTATGAGTGTGCAGTTGTGTAGGATGTTGTGATTATGTCAGGTGTGGGTGCAGTGTCAATAGTGCTTGTATGTTGTGTCATCAATGCACATTAATGTGTGTTTGCGGCATGTGTGTGTTGCATTATGGTAGTATAACAGTGGATAATGGAATGTATGTGGTGTGTTGTGTTGTGTGAATGCAGGTGGACACATATGGCCTAGGTCAGTTGGATCCCGCACTGCTCTTCCTCCATCAGCAGAAAACCACCAGTGTAGCGCCTACAGGGCTGTAACATCTAAATAGGGCGAGTGGAACCCTGTTGACTTGATAGTCTTCTCAGGTCCATTGCCGCAGCAGTATGGCGGTGCCACCGCTAAGATCTAAAGCAGAGGTTCCCAACCTGTGGTCCAGGGACCCCTGGGGGTCCGCAAAGCCTTCTGAGGGGGTCCACAACAGCTTAGAAAATTAAATAATATTAACAGATTAGGTCCCTAGCTTTCAGTAATGACTCACTGGGGGGGGCCACGGATTACAATAATGAGGGGGGGGTCCCCGGGTTGTAGTAATGATCAAGTGGGGGTCCTCAGAAGTCAAAAGGTTGGGAACCCCTGATCTAAAGCATGCCCTAAATTTTGGGATCTTTTCAGTTCTGGAAGTGGTTCAGCAAGCAAACAATAAGACGCGTTTGAGGCTCAAAGGGCTCCTCAACATTAATGATGATATCTTAATCTATTCTACTACACTGGCTGATCGTCATATACGCCAAATGGTCATGCTTCAGAGGATGAGGACAATGGATTGACCCTACATAAAGACATTTGCTCTTTCTTCGAGGCAAGGATCAAGTACTTTGGTTTGGATTTTCAAGGGAGGGGCACAAGTGGAAACTTCGAAAATCCACAGTGATCAAGGAAGCCCCATGCCAAAGAATGCAGCAGAGG
The DNA here is from genome assembly GCF_031143425.1 of Pleurodeles waltl. Lineage (NCBI taxonomy): Eukaryota > Metazoa > Chordata > Amphibia > Caudata > Salamandridae > Pleurodeles > Pleurodeles waltl. The sequence goes on along the minus strand of NC_090445.1, from coordinate 808,939,844 downwards.
TTTTCAGCTTCCTGGGCACGGCAACTTAATGTGGCCAATTCCTGTCCACCTAGCCATGTTTTTGGAGCCCCTCAGGGCACTCACTAAAGCTGGAGTGAGGTAGTCATGAGGTCCACTGGAGCAGGAGGCTCTGGACAGAATAAAGAACTCTCTCTTAGCAGATGCAGGAATGGCCTATTTCATCCCTGACAAGGCAGCAAAGTTGGAAGTGGAAGTGAGCCCAGTAGGCTTAGGAGACATTTTTACCCAGGAGTAGGGGGCTGGGGTGTGGGCCCTACTTGTGTTTGCTAGCAGATTGCTAACAGTCACGGAAGCCCGATGTGTGCAAACTGAATGAGAAGCCCTAGTCTTTAAGTGGGTCTGTCACCATTTTCACTTGTACTTAAATGGGCAGGAGTTCAAGGTAATAACTGAGCACAAGCTACTGGTGAGTTTATTTGTGGATACAGTACCTCACCCACACCCCTCGGATCAAGCAGTGGGCTGTGCAGTTACTGCCCTACAGGGTTTGTATGATGTATCGACGGAGACAGTCCCTCATGGACTTCCTTTCCTGGCACCCTCCTGTACATGTGGATGGGCTGAACAGGAGCAGTGAGTGGGCAGAAGAGTTTGCATGCATGGTAGCAGTGACAGTGTACCCCAGAGCAATGACAATAGAGGACATCAGGAAAGCCACAGTGGCTGATGACAGCCTCCAGAGAGTGGCAAAGGCAATCAGCAACCATGCATGGAAATGTTTTCCTCCAGGATGCCAACCAATGAAAAGACACAGCTATTGCACCTGTAGACAATAGAAGAAGAGTTGAGGTCAATGGCAGATGGCACATGATGCAAGGTCACCACATTGTTATCCCCAATTCTATATAGGGCAGAGTGATCAACTTGGCACATGAAGGCTACCAAGGAGCTGACCAGGCCAAGGTCAGGATGAGGGGAAAAGTATTGTTCCTGGGCATAGATTCCAGGATAGAACCAGCAGTACAGCTGTGCCTGATGTTACAGGTCCTGGGAGCCCCACGGTGGCAGCACCGGTGGTTACAGAATGCACACCAATGGCCATGAGGGAGAAAGTGAGCTTGAACTTTGGGAACTTCCTGGATGGGAGGATGACTATGGTCATGGGCGAGTTCCACTCCAAGTATCCTGTTGTGGGGCCAGTGGCAACAACGCCATTCTGTTATGTCAGACATTTTTGGAGAAAATGTCTGCAGCCTATAGCATACTGGAGACAGTCTGGACAGATAATGGCCCTCTGTTTCAGGGAGCTGAATTTTGAGAAGACCTGGTGGAGTTGGGGATCTCACACAAGAAGATAATACCACAATAGCCCTAGGCTAACTGCATGTTGGAGAGGTATATGCAGGCAACATAAAAGGCTCTCCATGTGCCGGTGGAACAGAATACTGAGCGTGAGTGGGAACTACACTGATTCCTAGAACCATATCACAATATCCCTCACTGCATGATAACAATGCACTTCCATGCACCTCATATTCAAAAGACACATTAAGAACAGTATACAGACTGGGCCAGGCTGGCAGCCTGAGGTGCTGGATGAAGTGGGCAACCAATTGAGGCAACGGAAGATGAACAAGAGAGTTAGCTGGGCCCGGTCAGCTGCGTAGAGGCACCTGGAGGTTGGGGGCTGTGTCCTGATGAGAGACCGCCACCCCGGATGGAAGTTCCACACTCCATTCGAGAGAGAAGCATGGACGGTGATGGAGGTGAATGGGACAATGATAACCACCCGAAGAGGACAGGAGGTAATCCCAAGAAACATATTATAGTTCAGATCAACTGTGTCCCCTTTTAGGAAGGAAGGAGAGGATAACAATATGTCACTGGCCACTGAAACACTAACACCAGAGGTTGGGAATGGGATGATTATTGCGGGATGGCCTGTAGTTCCGACACCTCAAAGCTCCATGACCCCAGAGTGCATTCTGCTCCTACAGACGAAATCACACCCAAGGCCAGTGTGGAGGAGGAGTGCACAGACCCATTGAGTGGGAGGAGCCAATGTTATGAACTGAGGCCGAACCTGGCACCCAGCTAAAGGCTTTGTGACCTTGTGTATGCCAATGTGGGGATGGTCCATGCCATCTAACATTCGGTGGGATGTAGGCAGCAACACCCCAGCTCGGAGCAGTCGAGGTGATATATAAAAGTGAACTAGGCACTCAACGATCAGTCTCAGCCCTTTACCATAGTGTATGTGTCTGTTTTTTGGTGTGGCAGCGAAGATGGCCTAATGCAGTGTGCCCCACAATTGCAACGATTCCCTACCCGGTACAGTGCCCCTCTTATATGTGTCTTTCTGATAACCCATTGAAGTCAAATATTAGTCTGTGGTGGCTTGACTCATTTCACATTTTTAGAACGATCAGTCATTGAACAACCGAGATTGTTGCTTTTATTATCCATTTCAGAACGGCATACCAAATATAGATACTGAGGTTCTGAATGGCTGGCACAAGGGAAACAATTCTCTTGTGGCTGTCATTGTAGAAGGCAGATATGGTTCTCATATTAAAAAGATATAAGGAAATATAAGGGGGTGGAGTAAGCACACTCTGATCAACAGGGAATAGAATGGAATCCAAAATGGGCCATCCAAATTGAGAAAATGTTAAAATAAAATTCTGATCAAATGCTGTAGTTTGCATGCTGTTTTGTGAGGATGGACTACAGAGACCTAGCACAGTACTAGTAATCTTTGTTGTGACAACTGTGCTGCATGCTTCACACATAAGGTTATGCTGGAAGTCCTTGACCTCAACAACTAGACTGCAGACTTCAGGAGCCATCATAAGAGGTGTAGAATCCATGGTCTAGCTGTCACGACTGCAGACTACGGCCACAATTTCATGTGTGATGAGGATTTCAAAAAAGGGTTGCAGTGTGCCCAAACATTTGTGAGCTGTTAAAAAAAAAAATTAATTATGTTTTCCTTCATAAAAACATGCTAATATGAGTGTCACAGCTTAGTTCTCAGTCATGAAAGCCATTTAAATGTTCCTGTTATGGTAGGAAATGCACACAGTGCATGCCATCAATGCTATCACCATCAACTACCGTATTTAACGCTTGCTTGATTACCAACTTTCCTGTTGCAAATGGGTTTTTATTTATGGTGAGAAATGGGAGTAATGGCATGCGTTATGTGCATTTTGTGGGGTTGAGACAGAACTACAACTGCTTTACTGTGCTTTTTCCTGAATGCCCTTGTTTTTTTACCCTGCTGCACATGGATGTTGGCTGCACATGGTGAGGGTTTGTCACAAGGTCTGCACCCAATTCTTTGCTGGTGGCCAATGCCCGCACCCAACCTGCCACTTGTGCCCAACAACTACTGAGCATGGTCTTTGGCCAAGCACAACAGGGAATGTCCAAAGCCCTCCACCCAGCACACTAGGATTTCCATGCCAATGACCTCTGCCACTGTGCCGGGTCAGACATGTGTTCCTGTCCCTTTCCTTTCCTGTGATTTTGTTTCTTCACAGGGCACAAGTTGGAAAATCTAACTCAATTTCCAACTCCCAAAATGAGCAGAAAATATCCAGACAACTCCAACAGCCAACCATAGTTATGTAAAAATTCAAATTTTATAAACCCAAGAAAAACTCAGCCAGGCGTATCATGGAATAAGGTAGGTGGTGTTTTGCTGGCGTGGCGCTGCTGCTAGCAGCAGCGCCAACTTACCGACCGTCCATGCCATTATGTCCGCAGCCGGAATTCTGCCAGAAGGCTGGCAGAATACCGGCAACGGTCATGGCAGCAGATGGCGATAAGGTGGCGCTGCTGCCAGCAGCAGAGCCACGACAGCAAAAACACCACCAACCTTATCATGTTCCATGATTCGGCCTGGCTGTGTTTTGCTGGCGGACACTGCTGCTAGCAGCAGCACCATGTCCTGTCTCCTGCCGGAAGACCCCCTGCAAGCAGGTCAGTCGGGTTCGGGGGTGTTGTGTGCATGTGTGGGGGTGTGTGTGACTGTGTTTAAATGTGTGCATGCGTGTGTAAATGCGTGTGTGCATGAGTGTGTGTACGTGTACATGCATGTTGTGTTGTGTGCTTGCGTGCCTGCTGGATGTATGTTTGTGAGTTTTGCAGTGAGTATGTATGAATGTATGCATGCATGGGTGAATGTGTGTATGCATGTGAGTATGGGTATGTATCTGTGTGTGTGTGTGTGTGTGTGTGTGTGTATATGGGGGGGCGGGAGGACTCTGTGGAGGGGGTGAGGGGCGGGGGAGACCCCTATCAGTGCCAGGGAAGGAAGTCCCTGGCACTGATAGTGCCTACTGCCATGGGTTCCATGGCAGTACATAAACCACAGAAACCATGGAGGTGGGCGGGTTCAAAATGCCATGGGGGCGAAGTGACAGTCGTTATCACCATGGCGGTCGGTGTGTTATTTTGGCGGTTTGGCTTTGGCCAAACCGCCTCTGTAATAATAGTGGAGGTAGGTACCACCTCCTCTCTGTCAGAAATGAGACTTAATTGTTTTAAAACAAAGTCACTTAATGTTAGCCTATGGAGCCCATTGACTACAATGGGGAAAAATGAATTTATCTGTTGAAAAAACATAGAAAGTCACTGAAAAAAACAAAGGTTACAAGGAGGTTATAGTTAGGTTCTGAATTTACTCATACAAAACCATAGAAATTCCGCATTTGTATTTAGAGTTCTTTCAAGTTACTAAAACTACCCCCTAAGGTAACTATAATTCGAGCCCTCACCTTGCATAGTTGAATAATAATTGTATTCCAGTTGTTGCAGTGAGAATATGAAAGATGGCATAGAATATGTTATCAATGATATAACATGTGAAGTAATTAGCTAAGCATGTTGAAGGTTCAACTTATAGTTATCTTAGGGCTTAAGTTTTAGTTACTTGAAAGGACTCTAACTATAACTGCTGAATTTCTACGTTTTTTATGAGTAAAAACCTAACTATAATGTCTTTGTGACCTTTGTTTTTTTCAGTGAATTTTTATGTTTGTTTAACATATGGGCTGTAATTACAACCCTGGCGTCGGTGATAAAGCGGCAGTAAAAAAAATGGAATCATGACCACGGCGGAAACCGCCAACACACACAGCCACTTTAACACACTGAACGCCACGCCGGTAGCAACAAACACCCCGGCGGTAACTGCCAACAGCCAGGCGGAAGACAATGTACGGCCCACAGCATTACAACACGCCTATCCGCCAGCCTTTTCTGGGTGGTACCAACGCCATCAAAAGCATGGTGAAAACAGTACTCTGAAGGGAAAAGACTCACCTCTCGACACTCAAGGAAGAACCACAACGCTATGCAGCCTCAGCTGCCCTTCCTTCCAATGCTGGTGTACCTTCTCATACACCAGGAACACAAACGGCGGCGAAGACGACCACAGAGATGATCACAGCACCTAGCACACAAGGGAGGGGGAGGAAAAAGAGAGTGACACACACATGCAACACCCCCACCCCCAACACCATACACACAAACAGATGCAACAACATCACATATACACCTCGTAACCCTCAGGAATAACGCAAGGACAAAAGGAATGGACTAAAATGAGTGTAATAGTACAGTTTTAGATATATATACGTCCTTAAACAATAAACAGTATGTACAATATATACAAAAGGAGGGACAATGCCCACTCCAAAATGTCCGTGGCCCACTGGGCCATAACACCTAGGCCAAGGCCACACTTGACTCGTGCCTCAATTCAGAGAGAACACTGTAGGGGAATCAGGTCGAAAAAGCACAGACACCTCAGGGGGATGGGGAATGGGGGGGCACCTCAGCCGGAAGATGGTACAACACCACTGGCCTGGAGGGGGCTCCATGCCCACTGCTTGGTCCTGGGGAATGCAAAGACACAGTATCTCAAGTGAGTGGTCTGCCCATTGCTTGGTCCTGGGGAGTGCAAAGCCACAGTCTCTCAAGTGGGTGGTTTGCCCACTGCTTGGTCCTGGGGAGTACAAAGCCACAGTCTCTCAAGTGGGTGGTATGCCTACTGCTTGGTCCTGGGGAGTGCAAAGCCACAGACTCTCAAGTGGGAGCTTTCCCCACTACTTGGTCCTGGGGAGTGCAAAGCCACAGTCTCTCAGGTGGGTGCTTTGCTCACTGCTTGGTCCTGGGGAGTGGAAAGCCACAGTCTCTCAAGTGGATGCCGTCTTCTACTGGTTCTGGAGGGAGACTTGTGCCCAGTGTGTTTCATCCTGGCAAGGAGGGGCTGAGTGGATGCCTTCTTCCAGTGGTGCTGGAGGGGGCCTTGTGCCGACTGTGCTTCATCCTGGTAAGGAGGGGCTGAGTGAATGGCTTCTTCCACTGGTGCTGAAGGGGCCTTGTGCCCAGTTTGCTTCATCCTGGATGGGGCAAGGTCACAATCTCTCACCTGTGTGTCACACCGACAGGTGTTGCAGGAGCCAGGACGCACTACAACCCATGTAGTCACCACTACACATTGCTAGCCGGCAGTGACGGCTGCTCAGTGGATGCCAGTTGCACGGCAGGTGGCGGTGCTGTCAGTGGTGGTGGTAGCCTCCAGGCCTACACCTGTAGCCTCGGACGGCTGAAGTGCCATGGCTGGTGTTGTGTGCCCCTTCCTGCCCTTGGCAGATGGTGGTGCCTCCTTGCTTCTGCCAGCTGGTGTCTTTTTCTTGCCCTTGCTGGCTGGTGGTGCCTCCTTCCCCTCACTGGCTGGTGTCCCCTTCTTGCCATTGCTAGGTGGCGAACCCTTCTTGGCCTTGGCAGGTGGTGCTGGCTCACTGGCTGGGCTGACGGGTGCCTCCTTGGAGCCTCTCACACCTGCAGTAGCTGCAGAAACCACAGTGGCCGTGGACTGGGTGGCTGAGGTGCTGGGCCCCAAAGGACGGGGGAGGAGGGGTAGGGAATAGGTCAATGTTGGCGAGGAAGAGTTTCTTAAGGACACTGGGGCGGGAAGAGGGTGATGGTTTGGGTGTGGAGGAAGAGGGAGTGGTTGTAGGAGGCGTCAGTCTGCTGTGTTTGGGTACAGGTGCATGGGCTGGAAGCTGTTGTGAGGTGGATGGCTGTTGGGTGTCTGAGTGCTTGCGTTTGTGTACTTTGGGAGGAGGGGTCACAGACACAGTGGGAGAGGACATAGGGGAAGTGTACATGGATGTGGGGGTGGTGACTGCCAGTGATGAAGGTAGTGGATGAGGATGTAGTGCATGCATGTGTGAGTGGAGATACTACTGGGAGGGAGGTGGATGAGGAGGAGGAGGGGGACACAGTGGAGGCAGTGGATGTTGGTGTGTCTGCTTGTGGATGGTGCTTGTGTGAGTGCCTGTGAGATGAAGTGTGGTGCTTGTGTTTGCCTGAGCCTCTTCTGTGTGTTGATTTGGGTGATTGCTGGTCTGAAGGTGTGCTTCGGATAGGCTGGGGTTGAGGGGATTGGGACTGGGTAGAGGACGTTGGAGGCAGGAGGCTGGAGCCAGGGACAATGGCTGCCATCAGGGAGTTGGCCAGAGCCTGGAATGCTCTCTGTTGGGCCACCATGCCAGAGTGAATGCCCTCCAGGTATGCATTTGTTTGTTGAAAATGCCCTGCTACACCCTGGATGGCATTCAGTATGGTTGACTGCCCAACAGAGAGGGATCTCAGGAGGTCAATAGCTTCCTCACTGAGGGCAGCAGGGCTGACTGCGGCAGGGCCTGAGGTGCCTGGGGCGAAGGAGATGCTCACCCTCCTGGGTAAGCAGGCACGGGAAACACGCTGAGGGGCTGCTGGTATGGGGGTGGCGACTGTAACTGTAGTTGGGGTGGGCACAGAGGTGTCCGCCACCACCAAGGAGCTTCCATCGGAGGAGGTGTCGCTGTTGGTACTGTCCCCACCTGTTTCCGTTGTGGTGCTCCCCTCGCCCTCCGTCCCACTGGTGCCCTCACTGTTGGTGGATTTGGCCTCCAGGCCCATGTGGGATGCAGCTCCCTCCATCACCGGAGCCTCTGCTCCTCCGCCAGATGATGCTAATGCACACAAGGACAGGGTGACAAAACAAAAAGGGGGGGAAGAGACAAAGGATACACTTGGTCAATGCTAGCAACAACACTACCATTGGTGTACAGCCCTGTTCACTAGGCCATGCACTACCAGTTGCAATGCTTGCCACCAGCCCATGGGTACAATGCCTAACGCCATTAGCTGCACACTTGAAACCCACAGGACCCTGCCCAGCAGTAGATGCCCACTAACATTATTGGGGTTGGAGTGCATCTGAGCTTGCCCATCATTGAACATACCCTGCCATGTTCGCCCTGGCCTAGGGGCACCCACAGCCCACATCCCCCACCCAAGTAATACCTTAACGCGCGCAAACTCATGATTCTGAATCTGTACTCACTCCCTTGTGGCTGCTGTGATGCCTTCAAGCTCCCATCTAACTTCGGATTGGCCAACGCCAGGATGCAGAACATCAGGGGGGAGGGTACGATGGACACCCCTTCCTTGTTGGGAGGCCAGCCCCAGCTGGGCCTCAGCCGTCTTCCTTTCGTAGCGGCGCAGGTCCGCCCACCGTTTGCAGCAGTGGGTGCTCCGCCTGTCAAAGACCCCCAGGGTCTGCACCTCCTTGGCGATGGCATGCCAAATACCCTTTTTCTGATGGGCGCTGACCTGCAGAATAAAAACAGCAGAAAAGGTATTAGTCATACCGTCCGGACTGTTATACTTATGGTCCACCATATCCCCCCCGTCCCCTTACGCACATACATTCACCACCATACATGCAGCACTCTGCCCAGGACCCCTAAGACCCCCACTACACAAGGCTTACACACACAGCAATCCATACATTCATACCCAACGCATCATGCTCACAGTGTACTCACCTGTTTGTCTGGAGGTCCATAGAGTAAAGGGTACTGGGGTAGGACCCCATCCACCAGTCTCTCCAACTCCTCCAAAGTGAAGGCAGGGGCCCTTTTCCCAGACACTCGAGCCATTGTCACTTCCAGACACAGGTCACAGCAGCACTTGCAATGTAGGTCCTGTCCTGTTGAAGGTCAGGTAGCAAGTGAGTGAACAGCCAGCATACATCGCCATTGGCTCCTGGAACCCATAGGCCCCAATGATAAGCAATGCGGTATTGCATGGTGGTCATCGTCCGCCGACCGCAACGGCGCACAACGCCAGAGGAATTACCTCATTTCCACTTGCCTCTCCTCACAGGTCAGACAGCTGCCATTTCAGGTGGGCATAGGCCATGGACCCTAACTGCGTCACAGCAGACATTGGCACATCAACTGACTTCACATACTGTTTCTGTAAAGCAAAAATTGCATATTAATATATGGAAATATGTTTGAATATGACCTTCTGCTCACCGTTTTTCACCCTAGATTTCAACCACTGAGGATGAATAGGAGATGGAGACACCCGCTCGTGTACAGACCCCTGGTGGACCTGGCGACAATGGAGGACAGGCACATTATCCTAACCTACAGACTTGATAGGGCCACAATCCAGGAACTGTGTGCCCAATTGGAGCCAGACCTGGTATCAGCTATCCGCCATCCCACAGGTATCCCCCCTCTAGTGCAGGTCCTGTCAGTGCTCATTTTCCTGGCAAGTGGTTCCATCCAAGCGACAGTGGCCATGGCATCAGGGATGTCATAGCCTATGTTCTCAAACATGCTGACCACAGTGTTGTCTGCCCTGCTGAAACACATGCGCAGCTGCATCGTATTCCCCCAGGTGGAGGATTTGGCCAGAGTGAAGGCTGGCTTCTATGCACTGGGACATATCCCCAACATCATTGGTGCCATTGATGGTACACATATTGCATTTGTCCCCCCCACTGGAGAACTGAACAAGTGTTTAGAAATAGAAAAAGCTATCACTCTATGAATGTGTAGATGGTGTGTTTGGCAGACCAGTACAGCTCTATGTCAAAGCAAAGTATCCTGGGTCTGTGCATGATGACTTTATCTGGAGGGAAAACGATTTAGCTGTGCATGTGTTTCATTAGGGCAGACAACACTCTGGTCAACACGTTTGAGAACATAGGCTGTGACATCCCTGCTGCCATGGCCATTATCACTTGGAAGGAGCCACTTGCCAAGAAATGGAGCACTGATAGGATTTGCACAAGAGGAGGGATCCTAATGGGTTGACGGATATCTGAGATCAGTTCTGGCTCCAATTGGGCACTCAGCTCTTGGATTGTGGCCCTATCAAGTCTGTATGTAAGGATAATGTGCCTGTCCTCCATTTTTGTCAGATCCACCAGGGGACTGTAGACGGGGAGATGTCTCCATCTCATATTCATCCTCAGCGGTTGAACTCTAGGGTGAAAAACGGTGAGCAGATGGTCATATTCAAACACATCCTTGAGTAAAATGCCTTACGTGTTGTGACAGAAACAGTAGGTTAACATGTAGTACCGTAAATGTGCCTATGTCTTCTGTGACACAATTAGGTGCCATGGCCTGCTCCCCCCTTAAATGGCGGCCGCCTGACCTCCGGGAGCCGCTGGGTCTCCTGCAACTTGGCCAGTATCTGGCCCATAGTCTCCTAGGAATGGTGGTATGCTCCCAGGATGTTGGTGAGTGCCTTGTGAAGAGTCGGTTCCCTGGGTCTTTCCTCCCCCTCTCTCACCACAGTCCTCCCAGCTTCCCTGTTGTCCTGTGCCTCTGTCCCCTGAACCGTGTGCCCACTGCCACTGACCCCAGGTCCCTGATCATTCTGTGTTTCTGGGGTGGCCTGGGGTCCCTGTAGTGGTGGACACACTGCTGATTGATGTGTCCTGGGGACAGAGGTGTGGGCCTGCTGGGTGGGTGCTGTGGTGGTGTTTCCTATGGGGGGAGGCTCTGTGATGGGTTGGAAATGTGCCTGGGTAACCGACTGTCCAGAGGTCCCTGATGGGCCAGGTTGGTCATTGTGATCCAGGCGTGCAGAGCTGCTGTCATCACTGTGGGCCTCTTCTGGGGGGGGGACTGGATGTGGCTGGCATCTCCTCTCTGGTGACGTTGAGTGGGGGCTCTGTGGGGATGTAAATGCACTGTTATTGTTTCGGCATTTGCCATCTTGTGCATGGGTATGTTTCCCTCTATGGTTGTTATTAGAAAGGCACCTTTGGTTTGTGTGAGTTGTGATTAGTTTGGCTAAGTGATTGTCACTAGTGTGCATGGTGTAATGATGGGTGTCCATGCAGGTCTGTGATGGGGGTCCATGCATTGGTGTTGCATGCAGTGCTTGGTATTGGGATGGGTGGGTTGTGATGGTGGGGTATATGTGAGGTGGTGGCATGATGAGGGTGAGGGTAGGGGTTGTTGTTTGTGATGGCATGCAGGTAGGGTGGGGGATAAAGTAGGAAAAATTTGACTTACCAGAGTCCTGTTATCTGCTACTCCTGTCAGGCCCTCAGGATGCATGATCACCAAGACCTGCTCCTCCCATGTTGATAGTTGTGGGGGAGGAGGTGGGGGTCCACCGCCAGTCCTTTGTACAGCTATCTGGTGTCTTGCATCCATGGAACGTACCTTCCCCCTAGGTCGTTCCACCTCTTCCTGTTGTCATCCCTTGTTCTTGGGTGCTATCCTACGGCATTGACCCTGTCCACGACTCTCCGCCATAGCTCCATCTTCCTAGCAATGGATGTCTGCTGCATCTGTGATACGAATAGCTGTGTCTCTACCTGGATGATTTCCTCCACCAAGACCCTTAGCTCCTCCTCTTAGAACCTGGGGTGTCTTTGTGGTGCCATGGGTGTAGTGTGAGTGGTGTGTGTGAGGGTGTGTGGGGTGATGTGTTGGGGTGTGTGCTGTGAGGTGCGTGGATGGTGTGTGGGTGATGGTGTTTTGTGGCTCAGATTCAGTGGGTGCTCCTGGCTTGTCTCTCTCTCACTTGCCAAAATCTTTGGGTCGTAAAGGGTTGTAGGTAGTGTGTGTTTGTTTTATATTGGTGCTGGTGTGTGGGTGTGGTGTGTGTATGTGTGTCAGGTGTGTGTAGTTTGAATTGTCCAATGTGGAGTAGTTTTGTATGTGTGTGTGTATTTTGAGTGCGCCGGTCTATACCGCCAATGGTTTACCGTGGTTTAATGACCGCCGCGGTGATTCGTGGATCATGATGCTGTGGGCGTATTTCTGTTGGTGTAACGGTGTGGGTTTTGGTACCACCAGTTTATCACTGACCTTTGGGCTGGCAGACTTGTATGTGTGTCTGTATAATGGTGGATTTCTTTGTTTGGGTCATAATATGGGTAGCGGAATAGCGCTGCGGTCGCGGTATGTTGGCGGAAGTCAGCATGGTGGTAAGCAGCACTTACCGGCAATGTTGTAATGAGGGCCATAGTCATTTTCTTTACTATATGTGAATTCAACCACCACTGTGCATGGCCTTTGTCTGCTGGGCTTGGCCCTGAGGCCAACCCCCTATAGGCGCCCAAACTTGCACCATGCATGGCCTTCTCCTGTGTGCAATATGGGTTATCCCAAGGGCTGACCTTCAGCTAGTCCCTGCTGCCAACCCCCTAGTCAACAAATCAGATGCTGTGCAAAGCCCTTTGCACATGCACAGTGGAAGTTTTCTGCAGCCTCTCTGGGTGTGAGAATAGGTCTAAGAGGCTGTATCAGGCATAAGAGTGGCTGTCAGCGTGTCTGGGTGTGAGAGTTCATACATCTTTGTTTTAAGGGGTGCGTCAGTATGTGTGAGGGTCTGTGAGTGGGTGAACCAGGGTGTCAGTGGATCTCTGAGTGGGTATGGGACATCTGAGTAGTTGTGTGAGTGGGTCCATAACTGTGTGAGGGGGTCTGAGTGGGTGCTTGAGGGTCTGACTGGGGCTGTTAGCGAGTGCATGAAGGTCTGAGTGGGTGCATGAGTGTCTGAGTGGGTGTGTGAGTGGGAGAATTGATTGAAAGAGAGACAGAGAGCGTGAAAGAAAGTGAGAGGGAGAGAGATAGAGGTTTTTAGTCTTTGATGTCTGATATATTAGAATTAGTTATTTGTTTCTAATTTAAAATAAAAAAATGTTTTTTTCAAATGCAATAATAAAAAAAAATTAAACAAGTCCTGCCAGCCTCAAACCCACAAGCTACAGGGTTTTTTTTTTTCTTTTATTTTTTTTATCCCCTCATGAGCTATCTGGGACTGCGAGGTAGCCCTCAAGGTCTCCCATGTGGTCCCTATATATTTATTTGATTTTTTTTAATTAATTAATTTTTTTAAAGAAAAAGCACTTTAAGGGCTATCAGGGACCGGGAGGGCTCCCCGCGGTCCCAGTAGATGTATATATATATTTATACATAATTTTATATATTTTAATTTGACAAAAATGTCCCCATGGACTACCTGCCACTGCAGGAGACGCCTTAAGGCTTCCCTTGCGGTGCCAATGCATCAACAAGCACAAAGCTGCCTTGACAGCATCTCTGTGGTTGCTGAAGCACTTCATCTGATGAAATGAATGCTCTTCTCTTTGACAGCTGGGCCTGCCTTAAAGATCCCGCTGTCAAACAGCAGAGTGTTTGCTGTTGCTTGGCTACACAGCACACACATATATATATATATATATATATATATACATTTACCAAAGTGCACACTATTTCCAATGACAAACGAGCACCAGCAAGCTCAGGATCATAAAAACTTAGCCTTATTTCCAGTTCATAGTGTCAATATAATTAGAGGCTTGACACATTAAGGTTGACTGTGCAGCCTTTCTCAAAACCACCATAATCATGAACTCAATACATTATATAGGGTAGCCATGTCTCACCATTATGACAAATTGCCTGTCCTACGCCTGGCTAATAGACATAGACAACGGAACAATCCAGACTGAACCTGCTAGTTCCATTTTACACAGAAGAATGTAATTCAGATCAACTCCATATCAATAAAATACATACAGTGTTTGACATCACCCTTCAATACAAAATAAAATAAAAAAACAGTTTTCAAACTTAAATAACACATCACTGTCTTGTATTCTCGCCCATGGCACCTGTCTCCCCTAGATCTGGCAGCCCCAGTGGCCAAAAAATTACCTCCTAAATCCAAGTCACAGACACACAATATCAATTAGCCTAACAGGGTTCCCACTACTGTAAGATCACTGAACTGCTGAAATGCTAAAGTACAATGTATACACTCTTCGTATACATGGGCATAAGTATCAATAAACATTAGATTAAACATCAGACCAAATGAAACACAATAATGAAAAAATATTGAATACACTAAACCCCAGTGGGTGATTGCTTTCATCTGACAGTGAATCATCTATACATTTCTAATGTGAGACACAAACAATACCCTACAAAAACAAAATACCTGACCCTAAGTCAGTACCAGAGAATGTTTAAACTAGTTCACTGCCAAAAAATGAACATGTAAATCTTCATCAATGTTAATGCCTCTCAGGGCCTTAGTGTCTAACATGAGCCTGTACCTAGATTCTAATCTTCTCAACTGCTGTCCTCTATTGCCTCCTCGCATTCTCTTGGGCACAGCGTTAAAAACAAAATACCTGAGTTCACTCTCTTGTCCATCATGGAATTTCTCTACCTGTCGGGCTACAGGGTAATTTGGATCCCTATTTCTGATCACTCTGATATGCAGCAGGATGCGGGGATGGACTTTTAGCATTGTGCTACCTACATATAACTTCGGACAGGGGCATTTGAGGACATGATTTGCAAATTCAGTTTTACAATGCAAACTTTGACTGATACGTATTGAGAACTCCGACAATGGTGATGACACATAGCATGTGTTGATTCCTAAGGTACAAGCCATACACTGGTGACATTTCTTAAATTCCCGGCTGTGTGAAAACCAAGTCCCCTCTCTTATGCACTCTGGCCTGCTAACTACAAGGTCCTGCCTTGTGGGCTTGGCTTTACGAAAAGTAACTAATGGCCTATCAAGTTTAGTGTCTCCAATCATTGGATCATTCTTAATCAAATGCCAATTTCTGTTCAGGATGGCTCTCATCTGGGCATTTTGCAAACTATAACCTGCGATCATCTGAAGTGGTTGACTCTCTGTCTGCTCTGAATCCCTTCTTCCAAGAAGAAATTCCTCCCTAGACTTCTGGTTGGCTTTAACTCTTACTCCCTTGATCACTGCTCCACTGGGGCCTCTCTCAACAAATCTACTAGCCAGCTCATCCTCAGCAATCTTAATTTGATCTGTGTTGTTACAATTCCTGTGCATTTGCATCTTTTCGGCCTATGGAATGCTGTGGTTCAATTTAGTCGGATTAAAATTGCTTGTGTGTAGTATAGTATTGCCCACTGTGGCTTTGCGGTAGGTTTTTGGTCTGAACCCTGCCTTGCCACACAAATATTGTGAGGTCTAAAAAACATACCATATCCTTGCTTACAATGGCAGTAAAGTGGAAATTCAAATTATTGTGATTGATATGCTCAGTGACGCAGTGAGCTGATTATTTAGTCTCCTTCCATATGACAAAAAAAGTCATTGATGAAGAGCATCTATATATATATATATATATATATATATATATATATATATATATATATATATATTCAATTACAAAATCAAACGTTACAAGGACATTATAGGCTTACATTTCAAATGTACAAAATCTTAGAGCTTCAGCAGTTTAGTTATGGTTACCACAAGTCACTATAACTCATGCCCTAAGGTAACTATAACTTGTGCCCTCACCACGCACAGTTATATCATCAATGATTTTACTGCTACTGTTACATTGATATTTTTAATGATGTTATAAAAGGTGTTGTGTGCTGTATTATCTGGGTGTAACTAGCAGTGCATGGCAAGGGCACAAGGTATAGATACCTTACAAATTGAATTTCAAAGATTTTTTTTAATTCTTCTTCCTAACTATAACATTCTCCTTACCTTTGTTTTTTTCAGGGAATTTCTATGTTTTTTATTTTTTTTAATTTCATTTCCTAATTTTAAAGTACCTATTTTAACGTTAAGCAATTTTAATTACTTTACATGAATCAAACCACTGCTGCGCATGGCCTTCTGCTGTGTGCAGTGGTGTTTGCTCACAGGGCCAGGCATAATGTACATTCCAAATGTAAAATAATGTAAATAATATTTTTGTTATAAACACATCTGGGGTATGTTTTTAAACACAAATGTAGCTATTTAACCTGATGTTGCTTGTCATTTTGGCCCACATGCTAACTCTTGTTTGCGTATAAAACCAACTTACGAATGTGACCCTTGGAACATCGACTGTATCAGAATAGCAGTTCATGCTACGTCACCTGTAATATAGCTAATGTAACATCATGCACAATAGTGCAGGAGCATCACACCTGACGCAATATAGACCAGTGGCCTCTTTGGTACTACTGTCCCTTATAAAATCAAACTACCTGATGTATATTTGTTGTTTAGGTAGGCATGTGTCTGCTCAAAACAGTCCTTTAGCAGTGAACACAAATTAAGTGGTTTCTTTCCCCAAAATGTAATCTACAAAACACATCATACACCTTGGGCACAAAAGTACACCATCAAGAACTCTTGTTCTGTGTTGGACATATGTCAACCTTGTTGATGGCAAAATTAGTTGCTGTAGCAAAAATGAGTTATTTAACATGTTGAACTCACGCTAGAACTTAAACCCTTGATGCTGCTGTTGGGCCCTCAACTGTCCATCAAGGTCCGTATATGCCACTAAAAGTACAGTATGTGGGCCATTGGGGGTTTCAAGGTGCATCAATGAGTTTCCCACAGTTGGGGGACTGGACGAGCTGTACTTAAACTGACTTTCCAGGCCAGTGTTGTAGATCCTCGCCACCTCTTTCGGCAATGGACACTGCATCGGTGATAGACCTCCAGGGACAAGACGTTCTTGCAGATGACCTTCCACATCACCTTCGTCTGATGGCCGTTGACCTGTATGGAAAGAAAAAAACGTTTTCTGAGGTTTTGTTTGTCTGTATTTGTAACTCCTCTCACAAGCGTTTCTAAAAAGTCAACATAGATTATGTACCAATATTTTGTTTCCCTAGGAAATCCTAATTTCTAATGACCTGTTGAATATCCTCTACATTTTTGATGTCCTTATGTTATTAATTCAGGCCACAAACATAATCTAGGCTGGGGGTCTGAAACCTTTCCTGTAGTGAGAGCCACTCCTGAGCAGTACAAATCATTGTGAGCTATTAATGGTCAAACAACTTGTACAATATTAGAACATACCCATGCAGAGCTGCATTAGCTCAATGCCAAAGTTTATTAGGGGCATATACTACTGTTTGAAACACATACAATGACTAAGGGCTGTATGGAAGGACTACCATGTGTGTCAGTGAGAGCCTAGGGTTTGGTGATGTGTGAACAAGTGTGTATAACAATAAGGCATACTTGTATGGGGGATTGAGAACCTGTGACATTTATACTTGCAGAACAGGATATACCTTTCCCTTTATGTTGCACTATTACATCAGAAACTGAGATGTAGGTTAAACTGGTTTTCAAAACACTCTAACACAAAAAAGCTATAAGCTATATCTGGGCAGGACGCCAGAAGGCCAGATGCCATCACTGTGCTATACTGCTGAAGCTTTTTAATTTGTGAAAAGCTCCAGGTGGGAGGAAGAGTAATATATTACCCAGGAAAGGCCCCCCCATATCTAGTGAAGCTACACCTCCTGTCCCATTCATCTTGAAGTTGAAAATTACCAGGGGCTTCGATTTAGAGTTTGGCAGACAGGGTAGTGCATTGCAAATGTGAAGGGGTGCACTGTATGCAAACCCTCAATCTAGTCATCTCATTGAGAAAGGGCAGACCTCCAGCTCATTTAGAAAAGGCAGACCTCCAGTTGGGCCACATATATGCCTGTACACAGAAAATGCATACTTATACAGTGATAAATATATTAAAGACAGGTTCAAAGGTTCCTACCAATGACACATAATGAGAGAACATAGCTTGGGCAGAATTGTTGTTTTTATTGGATGGTCATGGAGGCTTCAGCTCTGCATATGACCAGCCATTAAAGACCAAAATTCAGCAAAAATGTTAAGCTGTAATGTTATGTTTCGTTCACTCTTTTGTAAAATGAACTTCTGACCCTGTGTTCAATATCTTAATTGAGTACTACCTGAAATGGGCATTACAGTTCTTGAGATTCAGCAGTTGGTCAAATATTTGGATTATCTTCCATTGTTTGTCAAGTTAAATAGATTAAGCTTTTTGTAACAGTTCACTATGGGGACATACTTGTCCCTAACGTCTATCATGACTCATTTTCATATTATATCCACCCAGCCTTGTGGACTTGCAAGACACACCCTAAGGGCGACGTGTCTAATATATATGTAAACACTTTTTTTTCTATTTAGCAAATTCTTTTTGCTTTGCAATGCAACCTTGCAGTGGTTTGACATGGCAGTCCAGCCCAAATACAATGGTGCTCTCTGGAATCATACATTATAGTCATTTATGTGGGTGGTTTAAATACACACTGCATCCCACATTTGATATTTACCTTCCAAAACACTAGTGTATTTTCCCGACTATCTACCAAGACCTCATTGAAAACCAAACTAATATAATTAGATGTTTTGATGGAAAAACATACCGTCTGTAACATTGTTTGAGCCCTGAAGCCAGCAAAACCATGCAAGACAAACTAAGTGGGACCATGCTTATAGAAAGTATCTGCATTCTATACCTAGACAGCAGTTTCACTTGGAAATAATGTAGGGGGTTGCACATTGCATTAGCCAGTGACAAGAAAAAAATATTTTCTATATTCCAAAACTGTAATAATTGGGTCATTTAAACCAATTTGGAGTGCCCATTGGTCCGACATTTTGGCAGAGGCCAGTGATTCACCACTATTAATGACAGTTCATCTTATCGAGAGATCCCTGTTTGTCTGGTTGGGATATCTGTGTCGCAAAATCGGTTCTGCAAATGGAGCCACTACTGCAGTTACTTCCTTAATAGGTCTAAAAGTTTGCAGAGAAGTTGCCATATGTAAAGCATCAGCTTGCAGACTGTTTTTATTAAGAGAATAAACATCCCGATGTAGGAGTGACATTCATCTCATCCTAAATAGAGAGATACCCATCATTTTGACCTAAGAACCCTGTGCTGGGCACATCATCAGGTCAAAGATTACACCTGTTTATTCGCTTGAGAGGGTGACACCCTCATTCCATGTCAGTATAGATGTCTATTCCAGGGGTGAACATTTTCCCTACAAATCTTTGTTTTCAGGTATGTTAGTCTAATTCAGTCTTCTCCAAGGAATTGCTCATGAGCTACTGGTAGCTCTCTAGCTACCTATAAGCTGCTCTCTGGTGTGCTGCTCAACCTACTTAATTAGAAACCTTTGGTTGATTTAATTAATATATGTGTACCACGTTTCAAAACAACAATATCTGTATTTTCAGAACTCTTTAGCTGATGTTTGGAGAAAATATTTCAAAACATATTTGGAGCTGATATTTTTAGTGATAAATAATGAGGTGCTGTGGAGACATTACTATTACCTTTGCGCGGGGGCATTACGGTTTTGTCTGTTAATACTTAATAAGATGGAAGCACCAAAGAAATTAGAAACTCAAAACTCTTCAGTTGCTTCAGAGCCGTTGATCAGTGAATGACATGGATCCAACTCAAACTGAATGCATACAAAACTAAAATGCTCCCAAGTGGCAGTTGGAAAAATTATGACCCACACTTGGCCTGGCATGACTTCTGGGACCATCTTCTAAATATCAAAAGAAGTAAGAAACCTTGGAATTACCATGGACTCCAAGCTATTGATGAATTGGATATGTTAGCAAGATCATGCTTCATTTTTATTAAAACTCTGCGACCCATCATCGGCAACCTAGGATTACCACACAAGGTCCAAGTTACTATCTCTCTTGTTCTGTCTAAACTTGACAACGACAATACACTACCACGGATCATCCTTATCAACTATGAAAAGACTCCAACAGATTCAGAACTCTGCCAGCAGACTACACCTACATGTATATCCACAAGACCACATCCTCCTGCCTTGAGGGCCCTATATTGGTTACCGGTTGCCAGTAGATCCACCTTTAAGCTGCTTTATATCACTCATAAAAGACAACTTTTCATCATGAAATTAATTATCATTAAATTCATAAAAAAAAGGAATCTCAGCTCCAGATTGGCACCTCCTCTCAAAACCACAGCATACAGGACAAAACACGGGTAGTACATCTTTCTCTGTTCAAGCAGCCAAACTATGGAATTCTCTAGCCCCACACATAAGATCCACTGAATACTATCTTATCTTCAGAAGATTACTCAAGAGTTGGCTCTTTCCTAAATGATTACCGCACTCGAAACATAAATATACAGCATACGACTGTGTGTTCAAACATGTATAATTTGCATATATGTACGTAGTTACATATGTGCCTTTTTTGTACATATATGTATATGAATTGAGGTTTAAAAATATATCAATATTCTTATAGGTCTGCTTGAAAAATGTATATATTGCTTATGCTTAAAATATATGTATTATTTTATGTTTAACATGTATATAGGTCACTGCAAACATATGAATCTCTGTTTCATTATTATGTTATCACTCAAAATGTGCAAATATGACCATAACAATTGTATCTATAAGTGTTTCAATATTGAAATAATGGGAAAATATAAACAAAAAAAATAAATATCAATAAATAAAGTAAAAAAGGAACACATGAGAAAAAAATAATAATTTGCCAAAAACAAATTATATATGAGACGTTAACTTTCTGTACAGTAACGTTTCAAAGTCGGAGTTTCTAATTATTTATATATATGTATATATAAGGAACTTTATATAATACAAGTTTTTAACTTTTTATTATTTTCCATATCTATGTATAACTTTCTATGGAGTTATGTAACTATGGCCCTCATTACAACCCTGGCAGTCGGTGATAAAGCGGCGGTAATACCACCAACAGGCTGGCGGTAACAAAAGTGGAAATATGACCATGGCGACCACCTCTCAGGCAAACAGCCACTTTAACAAGCCGACCGCCATGGCGGTAGCAACAAGCACCACGGCTGTAACCGCCAACAGCGAGGCGGAAGACAATGTACTGGCCACTGCATTATGACCAGCCTATTCCCCAGCTTTTCCGGGGCAGTACCAACAACATCAAAAGCATGGTGGAAACAGAACACAGAAGTCAAAGGTCTCACCTCTGGAGACTCAGGGAACAACCACAACGTCATGGAGCCCGAGTTGCACATATTTCCCGCTTGTCTACCTTTTTCTGCATTGTGAACATCAACGCCAACGAAGACGACCACGGTAAGTACTGCTGACTAGCACACAAGGGAGGGGGGAGGAAATAGGGAGTGACAGACACACGCAACACCCAACACCCCCACCCCCAACCAGATGCAGTAACATTACATATCCACCCTGTATACCCTCAGGAATAATGCAAGGACAAAATGATTTGAAGAAAGTGAGTGTAATATGATTAAAGAACATGAATATGTGCATTAAATTACATATGTATATTAAATTACATATGTATATACATATTTACAAATGGAGGGACACTGCCCAGTCCACAATGTCCATGCGCCACAGGGCCACAACACATAGGCCAAGGCCACACCCCACTCCTGAAACAACATGGAGAGAACACTGCAGGGGCATCAGGTGAAAAAGACATAGGCACCTCAGGGGGACGGGGAATGGGGGGGCACCTCAGCTGGAAGATGGTACACCTCAACTGGTTATGGAGGGGGCTACATGCCCTGTGCAATGTCCTGGGGAGTACAAGGCCACAGTCTCTCAAGTGGGTAGTTTGCCCACAGCTTGCTCCTGGGGAGTGCAAAGCCACAGTCTCTCAAGTAGGTAGTTTTCCCACTGCTTGTGCCTGGGGAGTGCAAGGCCACAGTCTCTCAAGTGAGTGGTTTGCCCACTGCTTGGTCCTAGAGAGTGCAACGCCACAGCCTCTCAAGTGGGTGGTTTGCCCACTGCTTTATCCTGGGGAGTTCAATGCCACAGTCTCTCCAGTGGATGGCTTCTTTCACTGATTCTCGAGGGGGCCTTGTGCCCAGTGTGCTTCATCCTGGGAAGGATGGGGTAAGTGGATGGTTTCTTCCACTGGTTCTGGAGGGGGCCTTGTACCCAGTGTGCTTCATCGTGGGAAGGATGGGGTGAGTGGATGGCTTCTCCACTGGTTCTGTAGGGGGCATTGTGCCCACTGTGCTTCATCGTGGGAAGGTTAGGGTGAGTGAATGGCTTCTCCACTGGTTGTGGAGGGGGCATTGTGCCCAGTGTGCTTCATCTTGGGAAGGATGGGGTGAGTGGATGGCTTCTCCACTGGTTCTGGAGGGGGCATTGTGACCAGTGTGCTTCATCGTGGGAAGGGTAGGGTGAGTGAATGGCTTCTCCAATGATTCTGGAGTGGGCGTTGTGCCCAGTGTGCTTCATTCTGGGAAGGATGGGGTGAGTGGATGGCTTCTCCACTGGTTCTGGAGGGGGCATTGTGCCCAGTGATGCAGATCTTGGGGAGTGCAAGGCCACAGTCTCTCACCTGGGTGTCAGACCCAGAGGATTTGCAGGGGCCAGGACGCACAACAGCCCATGGAGGCAGGACTACACACTATCTGCTGGCGCTGATGGCTGCTCAGTGGTGGCAGTGGTGGTGCTGGTGTTGGGGCTGGCAGTGGTGGGGGAGGCTCCAGCCCATCCTCTGTAGCCTCGGACGACTGCCCACTGGGGCTGCTGCTGCTGGCAGTGGTGCTGGTGCTAGCAGTGGTGGGGGAGGCTCCAGCCCATCACCTGCAGCCTCGGACGGCTGCCCACTGGGGTTGCTGCTGCTGGCGGTGGTGCTGGTGTCGGTATTAGCAGTGGTGGGGGGAGGCTCCAGCCCATCCCCTGCAGCCTCAGACGGCTGCCCACTGGGGCTGCTGCTGCTGGCGGTGGTGCTAGTGGTGGTGCTAGCAGTGGTGGGGTAGACTCCAGCCCATCCCCTGCAGCCTCGGACGGCTAAACCACCATGGTTGGTGGTGGGGGCTCAGAATGAGTCCCAGCGCCAGGCCTCCTGTCCTTCCTGACAGCTGGAGCAGGCCCCTCGCCCTTCTTATCAGCAGCCAGGGATTGCCCCTTGCCCTTCACACCTGCAGATGGTGGTACCGCCTTGCCATTCCTAGTCGCAGCTGGTGGTGCCTCCTTGACCTTCCTAGTCGCAGCTGGTGGTGCCTCATTGCCCTTCCTTGATGCACCTGGTGCAGGTACCCTGTCAGTGTTGCTGCCTTGTGCCCGGGATCCTCTTAAACCTGCAGTAGCTGTCAACACCACTGTGCCCCTGGATTGTGTGGCTGAGGTGCTTGCCTGGGATTTCTTCACCCTGGCCTGATGTGAAGGAAGGCAGGGGAGGGGTGGGGAAGATGTCAATGGTGGAGAGGGAAAGCTTCTTAAGGACCCTGGGGTGGGAAAAGGGTGAATGTTTGGGAGTAAAGGAAGAGGAAGTGGTTGTAGGAGGTGTCTGTCTGCTGTGTTTGGGTGCAGGCGCATGGACTGGATGCTGTTGTGAGTTGGATGGCTGTTGGGCGTCTGAGTGCTTGCGTTTGTGTACTTTGGGAGGAGGGGGCACAGACACAGTTTGAGTGGACACAGGGGATGTGTGCATGGATGTGGGGGTGGGGACTGCCAGTGAAGGGCGTGTAGTGATAGGTGTGATGGTGGTAGTGGATCGGGATGTAGTGCATGCACGTGTGAGTGTAGATGCTAGTGGGAGGGAGGTGGATGATGAGGAGGAGGGGGACACAGTGGAGGTAGTGGATGTTGGTATGTCTGCATCTGGATGGTGTTGGTGTGAGTGCGTGTGGGATGATGTGTGGTGCTTGTGTTTGCCTGAACCACTCCTGTGTGTTGTCCTGGGTGCATGCTGGTCTGCCTGTGTGGTTGGAATAGGTTGGGGCTGAGGGGAATGAGATTGGGCAGAGAAGGTTGGAGGGGGAGGCTAGAAACAGGGACAATGGCTGCCATGAGGGAGGAGGCCAGAACCTGGATTGATCTCTGTTGGGCCGCCATGCCAGAGTGAATGCCCTCCAGGAATGCATTTGTTAGTTGCAAATGGGCTGCCAGCCCCTGGATGGCATTCACAATGGTTGACTGCCCAACAGGGATGGATCGCAGGAGGTCAATAGCCTCCTCACTCAGGTCAGCAGGGCTAACTGGGGCAGGGCCTGAGGTGCCTGGGGCGAAGGAGATGCCCACCCTCCTGGGTGAGCGGGCACAGGAAACGTGCTGAGGGGATGCTGGGAGGGTGGTGCTGGTACCTGTAGTTGGGGTGGGCACAGAGGTGTCCACCACCACCAGGGAGCGTACATCGGAGGAGGTATCACAGTCAGTACTGTCCCCTCCAGTCCGTGCCGTGGTGATCCCCACACCATCCATCCCACTGGTGCCCTCATCATAAGTGGACTTTGCCTCCTGGGCCCTGTGGGATGCAGCTCTCCCCGTCGCTGGTGCCTCTGCTCCTCCACGAGATGATGCTAATGCACATAAGGACAGGGTGACAAAACAAAAAGGGGGGGAGAGACAAAGGATACCCTTGTTCAATGGCGGCAACAACACCACAGTTGGCGTACACAACACTAACACACAGGGAACAGCCCTACGCACTAGGCAATGCACTACCAGTCACATTGTTAGTCACCAGTCCATGGACAGGTATACCTAACGCCAATTGCAGCATACCTGAGATCCACAGTCCCCTGCCCAGTGGTGGAGGACTACTAGCTTGGTTGGAGGAGGTTGACATCAGACCCACCCCAACATGGGCCCTACCCTGCCATGTTCGTCCTAGACTAGGGGCACCCACAGGCCCATATCCCCCACACAGATAACACCTCACCATGTGCAATTTTCTGATTCTGAAACTGTACTCACCCCCTTTTGGCTGCTGTGATGCCTTCAAGCGCCCACCCATCTCCGGATAGGCCACCAGCAGCCTTCAGGGGGGTCAGAGTTCAATGGGCACCCTTTCCTCGTTGGGAGGCCATCCCAAGCTGGGCCTCCACCGTCTTCCGTGCTCAGCATCTCAGCTCCCCCCACCGTTTGCGACAGTGGGTGCTCTGCCTGCCATAGACCCCCCAGGGTCCACACGTCCTTGGCGATGGCACACCATATACCCTTTTTTTGATGGGCGCTGACCTGCAGTGAAATACTCATCGGAAAAGGTATCAGTCAGACTTGTCCTGCCTGTTACACTTATGGCCCACCATAGCTCTCCCATCCCCTTACGTACAGACATTGCCCACCATACATGCAGCATGCTGCTTAGGGCCCTTGCCCAAAACCCCCATACACGAGGCCTTCACACACTGCACTCCATCCATTCATGCCCCATTCATCGTGCTCACAGTGTACTCACCTGTTGGTCTGGAGGCTCATACAGCATTCGGTACTGGGGTAGGACCCCATCCACCAGTCTCTAAAACTCTGCAACGGTGAAGGCAGGGGCCCTTTCCCCAGTGACACGAGCCATGGTTGGTTCCAGACACAGGTCACAGCAGCACTTGCAGTGTAGGTCCTCTCCTATTGAACGTCAGGTAGCAAGTGGGTGATCAGATAGAAAATGGCAGTCACGTCCACAGCGGTGCGTACTGTTACCACTGGCGTACATCACAATTGGCCACTGTAACCCATAGGGCCCAATGACAACCAATGAGGAGTTGCACAACGTTTTTTGACCGCCTCCCGCAAAGGCTCACAACGTCAGTGGAATTACCTAATTTCCACCTGTCCCTCCAAACAGGACAGGCGGATGCCATTTCAAGGGGGGGCAGGCCATGGCACCTAACTGTGTCACAGTACACATAGGCACCATTTGGGCCTATACTACAATATTGTATTACAGTCAGAACATGCAATGCAGTGTAGTGTTTGCAAACATGGAATACTGACCAGCTACTTATCGCATGCCCCCTAGACTGCAACCGCTGCGGATGAATAGCAGATGGAGACATCCCCCATGTACAGGCCACTGGTGGACTTGGCAACAATGAAGGACAGGCACATTATCCTCACCTATAGACTGGACAGGGCCACAATCACAGAGCTGTGTTCCCTGACCTGATATCTGGTATGCGTCAGCCCACCGGGATCTCCCCTCTTGTGCAAGTCCTATCTGTGCTCCATTTCCTGGCAAGTGGCTCCTTCCAAGTGACAGTGGGCTTGGCAGCAGGAATGTCTCAGCCAATGTTCTCAATAGTGCTGATCAGAGTATTGTCTGCCCTGATTAAACACATGTGCACTGCATCGTTTTAACCCAGGTGGAGGATTTGGCCAGAATGAAAGCTAATTTCTTTGCCATGGGACATATCTCCAACATTATTGGGGCTATTCATGGTACAAATATCGCATTTGTCCCCTCCACCCCGGAGAAATGAATAGGTGTTCAGAAATCGAAAGAGCTTTCATTCCATGAATGTGCAGGTAGTGTGCCTGGCGGACCTCCCATGTCAATGCAAAGTATCCTGGGTCTGTGCATGATGCCTTTATCCTGAGGAATAGCAGCATCCCATATGTGATGGCTCAACTCCAGAGGCACCGGGTGTGGCTAATAGGTGAGCCCTGGTTCCCACCCAGGGGATGTTGGTGTATGGGTATGGTGTGGGCCCTAAGGGTTAGTATGTGTCTGACAATTGTCCCTCGATATTTGCAGGTGACTCTGGTTACTCCAACCTCTCATGGCTGCTGACCCCTGTGAGGAATCCCAAGTCAAGGGCAGAGGAACGTTACAATGAGGCACATGGGTGAACAAGAAGAATAATTGAAAGGACATTCGGCCTCCTGAAGGCCAGGTTTCGTTGCCTCCATCTAACAGGTGGATCCCTGTTTATTCTCACCCAAGAAGGTGGTCCAGACCACTGTGGCATGCTGTATGTTAAACAACCTTGCCTTACATCACCAGGTGCATTTTTTGCAGGAGGATGAGGCTGGAGATGGGCGTGTGGCAGCAGTGGACCCTGTGGACAGTGAAGATGAGGAGGCAGAGGATGAGGATGGGAACATCAGAAGTGCAATAAAACAACAGTACTTCCAATGACAAACAGGTAAGGCACTGTAATTACACCTTACATTGACAGTTTTGTGTTTGACATTGTCACTGGCAGGCTGAGTTTCCCACTTCTATGGCCACTTAATGTACCTTTTGGCATCTCTATTTTCAAATATTTGAGCCCCGATATCGCTCCTCGTGTTTTGACTGCAGCCAACTACAGGTCATTCCTATGTATACAGTACTGTACAGTTATATTGCAGTGTTTAAAACTTGTTTAACAAATACATGGTTAAATGATTTGACAAACCCCATACTTGTATGTATTCACATGGTGTTCATTTAAGTGCCAATGATTAGAGGGGGATGTGCAATGGGCTGGGGCGATGATGGAGGAATGTCCAGGATAGAGTCAGTCTATTTGTATGACAGGTGCATTGCCCAAGGGGGCATAGGAAGGGGAACAATGGCAGTTCAAAGTGGACAGGGTGACAGAGTGGGACACAAGGGTGACATTCAGGAGGATCTTATTTCCAGGCGGGGATCTTGGAATTGTTCTCTGGCTTCTGCCTGGACCGCAGGAACCGTTTGTGGGGTAATTCTCCTTCTGCAGGGGGTAGGGTGCTGGTGGCCTGTTGGTCCTGTGGCGGGGCCTCCTGTCCACTAGCGTCGGCAGAGGTGGAAGGCTGTTCATTGGTTTGGCTAGAGTCAGGGGCCCAGTGGTGTGCCACTGCCTCCCTCATGGTGTTGGCCATGTCTGCCAGCACTCCTGCAATGGAGACCAGGGTGGTGTTGATGTCCTTCAAGTCCTCCTGATCCCCAGGTACTGTCCCTCTTGCAGCTGCTGGGTCTCCTGCAACTTGTCCAGTATCTGGCCCATTGTCTCCTGAGAATGGTGGTATGCTCCCAGGATGTTGATGAGTGCCTCCTGGAGAGTTGGTTCCCTGGGCTTGTCCTCCCCTGTCACACAGCAGTCCTCTCAGCTTCCCTGTTGTCATGTGCCTCTGTCCCCTGAACCGTGTGCCCACTGCCACTGGCCCCAGGTCCCTGATCGTCCTGTGTTTCTGGGGTGGCCTGGGGTCCCTGTAGTGGTGGACACACTGCTGATTGACGTGTCCTGGGGACAAAGCTATGGGCCTTCTGGGTGGGAACTGTGCTGGTGTTTCCTGAGGGGGGAGGCTCTGTGGTGGAATGGGACTGTGTCTGGGTTACTGACTGTCCAGAGATCCCTGGTGGGACAGGTTGGTCATCGAGATGCAGGCGTCCAGAGCTGCTGTCATCACTTTGGGCCTCTTCTGTGGGTGAAGTGGAAGTTGCTGGCATCTCCTCTCCAGTGATGTTGTCTAGAGGACCTGTGAGATTGTAAATGCAGTGTTTTTGTTCCTGTGTGTGTCATCTTGTGCATGGGCGTGTTGCCCTCTATGGTTGTTATTGCCCTGGCAGCTTTGCCTTGTGTGAGTAGTGATTTTGTGGTGCATGCTTTAGTGATGGGTGTCCATGCAGGTCTGTGAGGGGTTTCCATGCATTTGTGTTACAAGCAGGGCTTGGTACTGGGATGAGTGGGTTGTGATGGTGGGGTACGTAGGAGGTGGTGATGTGATGGGAATGAGGTTAAGGGTGGGGGTATGTGATGGCATGCAGGAAGGGGGGGTGATAGTAATGGAGATTTGACTTGCCAGAGCCCAGTCCTCCTCCTACTTCTGCCAGGCCCTCAGGATGCATGATTGCCAAGACTTGCTCCTCCCATGTTGTTAGTTGTGGGGGAGGAGGTGTGGGTCTACCACCAGTCCTCTGTACAGCTATTTGGTGTCTTGCTGCTGTGGAACGCACGTTCCTCCACAGGTCGTTCTACCTCTTCCTGATGTCATCTCTTGTTCTGGGGTGCTAGCCCACGAGGTTGACCCTGTCCAAGATTCTCCGCCATAGCTCCATCTTCCTAGCAATGGATGGCTGCTACACCTGTGATCCGAATAGCTGTGGCTCAACCCAGATGATTTACTCCACCATGACCCTTAGCTCCTCCTCAGAGAACCTGGGGTGTTGTTGCGGTGCCATGGGTGTAGTGTGAGTGGTGTTGGTGAGGGTGTGTTGGATGCTGTGTTTGGGTGTGTGATGTAGGGTATGTGCATGGTGTATAGGTGATGGTGGTGTGTGTCTGTGGTCTTGCCTGTGGTCTTGCTATCTCTCTTGTGGCACTTGTTTGTAATTGTAAAGGGTTGTGGGTAATGTGTGTGTGTGTTTTATAGTGGTGTGGGTGAGTGTGTGTGGTGTGTGTATGTGTGTCAGGTGTGTGTGTAGTCTGAATTGTCCAATGTAGTGTTGTTTTGTTAGTGTGCGTGTATTTTTAGCACAGCGGTATGTACCGCCAATGGTTTAGCGCCATTGAATGTCTGTGGCGGTGATTCGTGGGTCATAATGCTGTGGGCGTAGTTCTGTTGGCATAACGGTGTGGGTTTTGCTACTGCCAGTTTATCACTGACCTTTGGGCTGGCGGACTTGTGTGTGTGGCTGTATAGTGACGGATTGCTATGTGTGGGTCATCATATGGGTGGCGGTAATCCGCTGCGGCGGCGGTATGTTGGCAGCAGTCAGAATGGCTGTAAGCTGTACTTACCGCTAATGTCATACTGAGGGCCTATATATTTGTTACTCTACTCCTACTGACGAAAACAATAAATAAATGAAAAATGAAATAAATAAAAAATTAAAAATAAATCTTTCAACTATCTCCACTACTCTCTGAGCCAGATGTACAATGGACCTAATTGCTATTTTTATTCATTAACCAATGCTAAATTGTCTTTCCGGATGGACAAAGGCAGGTAGGAAATCGCAAATTGTGATTTCTACCCAGTAGAAATTGCACTTTGGAATTCCCTAAATAGGAAATGGCACAAAGGAATTTCCTATTTGCGATTTCCTAAGCACATCCACAAAACAATTCCTAAATGCAAAATAAGCATGTTTGAAATTAGGTCTCTAGTTGGCAGAGGTGTGCACTCTGTACAAGTATGGACCAAAATCCCCATCTGGGTAAATCACAACATAACATAAATTACTCTGTGCTCATCCTCTGGTGCTTGGCACAGAGCAGGCAGGCTTAACTTAGAAGGCAATGTGTAAAGTATTTGTGCAATAAATCATACTACAGTAAAACAGTTAAAACATCACAAAAAGGCTCCTCACCAGGTTAGAAAAAGTAGATTAGGATTTTATAAATAAGACAAGACCAAGATGGCAAAAATCCAATACGTAGATCCTGAGAGATGCAATTTTAAAGTGGCAATCTGGTCACGCTGTAACAGGACAAAGTCACAAGTTCAAGGCAAACACGATAGTGCATGGACCGGCTAAAGGGACTCACTTGGGCCCCCTGAATACAGTACCTTAAATCATGGTATAGCAATTGTGCGGCATCTCTTTGTGAGGCTTTACATAATCCACCATCAGTTCCAAGAAGCTGTGCGGCAAGGCTTTGTGGTGCTTGATATTGCTTTGATCGATCCCGGGCAGCTGTGCGATGAGGCTTTGCAGGGGTTGGCATTGCTTTGCGTCGATCCTGGGGAGCTGTGTGTCAAGGCTTTGCATGGCTTGGTGTTGCTGTATGTCAGTCAGTTCCCATGGGCTGGAAACTGCATGGCGAGGCTTTGCAGGGCTTTGTGCCACCCAGTGTTGAATCTGGTGAGGCTGGCAGCTGTACAGCAAGGCTTTGCAGGCTTTCCATTGCTTTGTGGCAGTTCCGATGAACATCACAGAATGTAGAGCACCTTAGGGCCACTTCCAAGGCAAGGCACACTCACGGCTTGTAGAGTTCAAGTGCAGATGTCCCTGTCCAGACACTTAGGAACAGGAAACAAGCGAACAAGCCCTTGGAGATCATTTGTGGTGGGATGGCAGTGGCCTTCCAGCAGAGTTAGGGAGCTGGAGGTAGCAGGGCAACAAGCAGAAGGCAGTCCTTCCAGAAAAGCAGGTTAGAGTCCTTTGAGCAGCACCCCAGTCCTTCTGACAGAGTCTAGTTGTAGGTCCAGAAGTGTCTGGTTTGAGGGGTCAGAGTCTCAATACTTATACCCAAATGTGCCTTTGAAGTGGAGGAGAATTCAAGCAGTGGTTCTGAAGTGGACCATTTCCTCTTTCAGCCCAGTCCTCTCTGCCTGGCAATTTATGGGGGGTTATCCGTCCTGTGTGTGGGGTCA
Source organism: Pleurodeles waltl (assembly GCF_031143425.1). Taxonomy (NCBI): domain Eukaryota; kingdom Metazoa; phylum Chordata; class Amphibia; order Caudata; family Salamandridae; genus Pleurodeles; species Pleurodeles waltl. Next base: position 808,908,651 of record NC_090445.1, on the reverse strand, counting down.
GGCAACTATCTTTTGAAGTGTAAGTTAAAGACCCAATCTTGACATATGACAATCTTGAATATAATGACTCAAGGTGTCGTCAGGACAAACATGTTTCTGCCCTCATCTATAGCCAAACTGGTCTGGGGCATTCATCAGGGCCTAGGATCCTTTTTGTATATGGGGGTGGCCTGCTAAGTTAAAGAGAGAGCGCACATGTTGGCATGCACACTGGACCTACCTGTTTCATGAAAAGCCCTAGGAGAAAAGGCCAATTGCCTCAGGTCTGGGATGGGGTGGGGGAGTTGCCCCTTATAGTCACACTTTAAGGGTACTCCTAGTACAAAAGAGATCCTAGGCCCTGATGGTTGCCCCAGACCAGCTTGGCTATAGATGAAGGCAGAAACATGTTGGCCACTTAAGACCTGATGACACCTTGAGTCATTATATTCAAGATTGTCATAATTAGTTTTTAATCTTACAAACAAACACCACAATTAAAGGTTTAGACTAGACAGGTGATTTGTGAAGTACATTTTAACTTATATTCCCTTTCAACTGGATCCCTGCTCTATCCAGAATTATTAATCTCAGCACTCTCTCAGAGTTCTTTAACTTTGAGGTTGAGTCCGCCCAGGTGGCATCACCCTACGTGGGTGGGGCTAAGTGGTTATATGATGAAGCATGACACAATTATGTGTGTAAGATCACCTAGTCCGTAAAGGAAAGCCCCCGACTTTTCATTGAGCACCTGGTGACTACTACCACATTACATCTCAACAAGTAGACCACCAAGTTGGTGGACTACCAACCAGTGGAACAGGTTAACATTTCCTGTTCCGAATGTCCCCCATACACTTTTGTGTTTTTGATTCTTAGATCAGGGAGATTGTATGGGGATAATATGCTCCTGGAACTCTCTTTTGTGTGTAATATAAGTTAGAGACCCTCCACCCTTCCTGCCCAGGAAGACCGATCAGCATGCATATGAATGCAGATGCAGCTGAATGTCCTGTGCTCATGCCTATCTGGATATAATGCACAAGGGGAGTTGTCGATCAGCATAGACGAGATGTTGATTGGAGGAAGGCTGTAAGGCACAGAGAGCAGTAAAAGCAGAGAAATGGCTACTTTTCAAATGTGGCATTTTTTTAAAATAGCAATGTTGAATCCAACTTTACCAGTAAGCCGGACTTCTCACTACCATTCCAACAATACCAAATATGACTATGCCACTCCTTTCCAGTCAGAAATTACCACTTAGAAGTATATAAGGGAATTTCCAATGCTAACCAATGAGAGGAGCAGCCCTCACAGCAGTGAAAAATTAAGTAGGCTGTTTGTCACTACCAGGGCATGTAAAACATAAATGTATGTCTCCTACCTTTTAACTACTTAGCACCCTGTCCTGTGGGCTACCTAGGGCCTACATTAAGAGTGACTTAAATGTAAAAAAGGGGAGTTTAACGCATGGCAAGTAGTTGAAAAATGCCAAGTCAAAGAGGCAGTGAAACTGCACACCCAGGCCTTGCAATAGCAGGCATGAGTCATGGTCAAGGGCCTGCTTATGTGGGTGGCACAATCAGTGCTGCAGTCCTACTAGTAGCATTTCATTTAGACGCCATGGGCATATGTAGTGTACTTTACTAGGGTATTACAAGTACATAAAATATGCCAATTGGGTAGGAGCTAATGTTACCATGTTTTAGGAAGAGAACAAATACAGTTTAGCATTGGTCAGCAGTGGTAAAGGAGGCAGAGTCCTAAATTCAGTAAAAGCAAGATCAGAAAAATGGAGGGAGGCAGGGCTAAAGATGGGTGAAGACCAACCTATGGCTGTCAGGTCTAACAGGTTATTTGTGAAATCTATTAATATCAACTCCAAGTCGATGGTAACCATGTGCAATTTTAAAAAATGCACCAAAAATGCATTTTTTAAAGTGCCATAAAGCATGCACATGTTACTAGGGCATTTGTTTGCTTTACATGTGCACAACTTTCATTTGGGGTGCAAGGGAGGCAACCTTGGTTTTGCATTTCCTTATTTGCATTTTCCTATTAGGAAAATGCTAATTTGGAAATGCAAAACCATTACTACCGTAACATTTTCCAAATAGCAATTTCCTAATAGCGATTCCTACTATAATCTCCCTTATAATCCTTTATAAACTCTTCCCTCTTCTGTTCCTCTTTTGACTCATCCTAAACCACTATTTACTACTATGATCATACAAATAACACTCTGTACACACTTTCTTCCTCTGCCTTTCCTTTTTCCTATTCAAGCCAACTAACAAACTTGCATGTCCACCACATGAATTAACTTAAATGTCCCTATACTAATCCATAACTAATTCCCTTTGGGTTCTGGAGTATCATTGTAGTCACCAAAAAGTGCTTAGTAGGCCCTATATAACTTAAAATTACAATTACAACTAAAATGTATTACGCACTAAGAGGCAGTCTACGTTGACACATCCTTCTTTACAGTACTGCTTGTGGCCATTCCTGATAAACCACAGTGATGACTTGTAATAATCCTGCAAAAGGTGGCCACTAATATAATCTTGTTTGATCTTGTTGCTTATACAACACTATTACTATAAGTAGCTCTGGATAAATTTGATTGATCATAAGTAACTTTTATAACAGACACAGATGAAGACCCCTGGTCTAATTAGTTCAATGGAACAAAATAAGACTAAAACATCTAGAATGCCTTAGTTTATAACACAAAATTCCTGAACTGGGAACTGCATCCATAACGACTTTCATCTGACTCTAAATAGCATGCAAATGTGGCACTGTGGAGCCCTGCTGATTCCTCCGGTTCCACCAAACTCTAAATGATGACCTAAGTATCTTAATTAGATGCCATACAATAGGTATCTTGCATGGGCTTTCCTACTGGACAATTGATATGCAATGTGAAAATTTAAAGATAATCACACTTTTTCTGTTTAAAGCCTCGCGCATCATATGCATGGCCTTGTAAGTACAATTGTACCAACGTGCATCTTGATTGCCAGACAAGTTTCGAATATCAGCTCTACAATTCTCAAAAGAAAGGCAAATGATGGACTTATTGTGAGGAAGCAGGGCTTGTGCTCTAGAGTACCCTTGACCAGCCTCTAAGGTACAAACTACATCACAAAGATTTCAGAAAATACAGAAAACAGACATTTGAGAAGATACCTTGGTTGATAGCATGCCATAGTTCAATTATTCCTGGCTCCTTAGGGTTTAGAATGAATTATTATCATTTCTGAAACCTCATACATAAATCCACCAATAAAAAGAATGTATGAATGTATAATAAATGCATTTCACTCAGCTGCAATTCAATCCAGTTGATCAATGTATTATATTTGAATCTTTAACCGTTATAGATCGGTACACAAGTCTCCTTGCTGTGATAGTTTGTTCTTTCCTATGCCCATTTAAAACGTTCTCTTTGTACTGTCTTATATTTAATTGACATGTACACTTCTTTACTATAGTAACAAATTATGGCTTGTAAGCATTCACTTATATAATTAGGAATAGTAGTATTTGTCAGTGTTCTTCTTGAACAAACACAGAACTTCACCAATGTGCCAATTCACATAATGTTTAAAACATGCTGATGTCACCTAGGGTGTAAAACAGAATGTCTTCATGTGTAACACATATATCCGTGCAGCAATCTACTTGCCCCTGTAAAAATGACTATGTTGGTAGACTATTGTGTAGGAGCAGGAGTATGTGAGGAATATGGGTAGGAAATTGAGTAAATATGGAATGGCACTAGGTTGGTTTTAGAAAATGTTTGGAATGTCTGTCATAATTATTGCAGTTATGTACATTCCAGGTTTGTTTTAAAATATACTTCTTTCAAAGGTTTAAGCAAGTGACTTTTTACTTGATGGACTAGGGCATCAGTCATCCTCGTATTTAAAGAACCCTACAAGGGAAGATGGATCTTGAAAGTTAAAAATAGGATACAAATGCATTAATCCTAATCCTAAAATTGAGGGTTTTGAAGTTCTATTATCACTTAGTGGGACTCCTTAAATAACAGTCTGAATTCACAAGTAGGAGCAGTATTGAAAATATCCTTCTGTTAGATAAAGGCCGCCAAAAAATCTTCTATTTACCCCCTACCCCCTTCCCATGTCAGCCAATGGTAGTGAAGACATTGTTCAATTCAAGACCATAGTACAGAAACGTTTGTACCATGGGCTGTGTAGTAATGTTGTTCATTATATTAAGCAGAGTCTCCTTTATCAATATGTACTATGGAATCTCATCCTTAGTGGGACTCCTTAAATAAAAGTCTGAATTCACAAATATCAGTATTGAAAATATTCTTCTGTTAGAGCAAGGTTCTAAAAAAATCTTCTATTTACCCCCACCCTCTCCCCATGTCAGCCAATGGTAGTGGAGACATTGTTCAATTCAAGACCATAGTACGGAAACGTTTGTACCATGGGCTGTGTAGTAATAATGTTCATTATATTAAGTAGAGTCTCCTTTAGAAATATGTACTATGGAATCTGACCCTTGGGATTCCATATTCTCTTGTTGTGCTTGAGAGACAGATATTCAGTCTATGCCAGTTGGAATCAGGCTGGCTGGGAATAATCTTGTCTCTCCAGGCTGTTACGAATAAGTCGTGTTCAGACAGAAGACTGCTTCTCATTTTCTTACACAACATTTTGGCAACAATTTTAGCCAGCCTCAGCGATCAAGCAGCCTTGAGGGAAATCAAAGGTCCTATAGTGCAAGCAGAATAGCTCCAGTATACGGAGGACATGTGGAGAAGAAACTACTCCTTGAACAATCATATACCATTGTAAAGCAGCCATGAGTACATCTGTTGGCAAGCTGGCAAATTTAGCTGTGCAATTAATTGTAAAAGTGGTACTGTTTTAATTGCATAATTTATGATTGAATGTTGAGTGAGGTGAGTCCTTCAATCATTGTGATGCACAGGAAGCCTAAGAGACACAATAAACTTCATGTGCTCGCATTTACTGAAGAGATTACAAGTGGCAAAAGTGCACAGCTAATTAGACTTTTCTACAGTACGCATGCTGTCATTAAATGTCAATTGTTCAAAAGAAATTGTCTGACTGAGGGCAGGAGGAATACCAGGAGAGGCATGATCCTCTTCAGTCAAGAGAGTGTTCAACAAGTGTGGAGAGAGCACAGCAATACTGATATGCTTTCAGTGTTAGAGGAAAGAGTCTTGACAAGCAAAGGATATGCACAAGTTATTTAGAGGAATGTATATTAAGTAACTTGTTTGAGTGGTTGACCCATTCAGTGTTTTGTTTGTGCTTACAATCCTTATACTGTGCTCCAAAGAACTTGGCGAACTATATCTTCTTCCTCAATAGCAATCCCCCACCATTTTTACAGAGTCCAGGAACACCATAAATTCAGTTAGAGGACTGGATTAACCTTATTGAGAATTACATTATTGCTTTGGATGGGCAAGGATTCAAACCTGAAAGGAAGAAAGCCTTATTGTTGAGCACATTAGAAAACAATGGACATTACATATTCAAGTACCTACCATTGATCTTGAATGATGAAGGTAAACCTAGGAGATGTTTGCAAAGAATCAAAACTGTGCTTTGAAAAATGACTGAGGAACTAATTAGAGACCAGTTAATTGTCCAATGTAGGAATAAGAAAATGCAGGAACGATTATGGGCAGCAAAGAATCCTTCCTTAAAGGATGCCCTAGCAATAGCAAACGTTTGGGAGTAATCTGAGCAATGCAAGAAAGAGTTGGGAAATTATGATTCGATGGGTGATGGTGAGGTGACGGCTGTTGTTAAAAAGAAGGAAGCATGGCAAGATTATGTGGTGGCAATTAATCACAATACCAAAGGGGGAAGTTAAGGACTGAAAAGTAACAACAGTTATTCAAAACAATTATGCAATAGGTGTGAGAGTTTTTTTTATACTTCTGACTCTAAGATGTGCCTTGCTGTTAGTAAGGAGTGTAGAAAATGTGAACACAAGGGACACTATGCCCGAATGTGCAAAGATCTAAACAGAGTGCATATAGTGGTTAGTGGGGATATGGGTTATGAAGGGCAAAAAAAACAAAAGTCTTAGTAGTTGAATAAAATATGAAAGGAAAAGGGGGGAAAATAAGACCTAAAGCCACCTTTGAAATTGCAGGTCGCAATGATGATCTCATGGCAAACTCAGGGTCTCTTTTTACTATTGTGTCAAGGAAAATATGTGAGAAAGAATGGCCACAAATACCATTGTTACTGAAAGATATTAACCATAGAGAGTACCAAGGAGAAAGAATGGATGTGGTTGGATGGTTCCAAACTACTATTAAGTTAAAGTCCAGGCACGTGGAGGAAAGGTATATGTAGCAGTAGATGGTCTGCCAATATTGCGGTGGGTGCAACAGTACGACCTACATATAATTATTCATCCACAAAGCCAGGTCTTGATAGTTGAGGAGATGGGAGTGGAAGATGAATTGAGTGCAAAGTCTGATGTATTCAAAGAGGAATTGGGGCATTTGAATGGTTATGTACATAAAATAGTGTTATAATACGGAACCATACCAGTGAAGCACAAGTTGAGGAGGGTGCCAGTGGATGTGAGAAGTGGAGTGAAAAGTTTGATAGATGGCATGTTGAAAGAGGACATCATTGAACCAGTCGTAGCCACTAGAAGGGTATCTCAAGTGGTGATAATCAAGACAATTGATGGAAGGTTACCATTCTGTGTGGATCTCAGGAGTCTCAATCAGAACATAGTTACAGACACATTTCTATTGCAAATACTAATGAGTTGTTGTTACTGCTCAATGGTGGGAAGTATTTTTATAGTATAGATCTCAAGAGTGCATAACGCCAGATTTGCTTGCATGAGGATTCAAAGGATTTAACATATCTCATAATGGAGGGAACAAATAAGGCCTCATTACGAGTTTGGTGGTCTAAAGGTAAGACTGCTGCGGTGCTGCCATGTCAGTGGTAATCCGACTGCCGTATTACAACTCACACTGTGAAATCACCAAAAAGCAGCAAAAAATCCAAAACCACTAGGACACTGGAGGACGGAAAAGAGGCGGTTCCACCATCAGCACTGCCAGCCCGGCAAAATACCACTCACCAGATTACAGGACACAAATCACCACAACGGTTCTTCCATGGTGGAAAACCATCATCACAACGCAGCACCCACACCACACCAATTACCCAACACTGCACCCTTATACTCACAACAGCCCCACACACCCTCTACACACCACAACCATGCTCCCACAAAAACACCCACATTTCACTGGTGAAGAGTTGAGGGTCATGGTGAATTAAATTGTCAGGGTAGAGCCACACCTGTTCGGAGCTCAGGTCCAACAAACTTCAATTGCCTAGAAAATGGAGTTGTGGCAATGGATAGTCGACAGGGTCAATTCTGTAGGCAGCCATCCATGCACAGGGAGGGCATCAGAAAGAGGTGGAAAGGCCTATGGAGGAAGATGCGTTCCATGCCATTCAGGCACCAGATAGCCATGCAGAAGTCTGGCGGTGGGCCACCCACCACCTCCCCCACTGTTCACATCATGGGAGGAGAAGGTCTTAGACATACTGCATCCGGAGGGCCTGACTGGAATACCTGGGGGACTGTAGTCTGGTAAGTACCCACAACAGTCATGCCACACAATTGAGTAGTCCTGCATGCTGCCTCACCACCCAAATCCTCACTAGTTAACTAAATGTGCCACTACCCCTCTAATCTAATCACCTAATACCCCTCTCCTACATGCCACCACCCTACACTGCCCAACTGACCTCACAGTCCTTGGAAATGGCACGTTAACCACTTGCTGATCATATCACTATGGCTCCCAGAATACAATAACCCATCATGGTGAAAACCAGGACTGTGCACATCACATCGCATGTCATGCATGTATGACTAATGTATTAGCTACACCAACTAGATTGTTCCACTGAGGACCAGTACATGGCAATGGCAGAAAAGCAATGGTATACAAACAATACCAACCCAAGCAAATCACTGTTGCAGCCCAGTGACCATTCACAGTGGCCACAGATTAAATATCCCAAACCAGAAAAAGACAGTCCTGGGTTGGAAAGTGAGATGGCAGGCTCCATGCACATGCACAACATCTAGTTACAGGACAATTTCCCCTGCATACTCACATACTGTGTACCCACTTGGACAGCATGGTGTTTTCTGCTGCTCCAATGTGAGACATCTGGCACGCCTGACCATTCACTAAGTAACAGAGATGAACAGTCATGTCAACCACAAGACAATATCAAATCCCAACAGCACAAAAACATGTATCCAATTAGTATGAGAGCATACAACATGGAATAAGGAAAACAAGTCACTGAGTTGTATGTACAACTAAGGCATGCTATGCAGCATCTGTCATTGCCATTCAGGTAATCATGTAAAGTCAATGTCTGCATCTCACAAAGAGTTAACCAAACACACATTCTAACCTAAAGTCTGCGTCTCACTTCCTAAACAGGTAACCCTGTCATTGCCACCATGGAAAGGATACCTGAGACTGCCAGTTCCCCTCAGGATGAAGGCCACAGTGTGGACAATACACCTGAATGTCTGGACACTGATGAATAACCTGGCCCATCTGGGACACCTTGGCCGTCAACAATTTCAGGCCTCACCCTGCCCACATCAACCCCTCCCACCCCTGGAGTATCCACACCACAGGCGACCATTCACCCCAAACCTGTGTCCAAGGACCGTTCAATCAATAGTGTGCCCCACAGTACAGGGACCTGAGTCAAACCTTGACATCCCTGACAAAGATGGACTTGCAACCACTGGCAGTGGGCACACTGTGCAAGGGGCACTGGCGCATGGGGGTAGGGTGCATGGGAAGGATGTTGTGGGACAGACGATGGAGCCTCAAAGGGACTCCACTGACAGAAAACCATCTCCCAAATCTTGGGAACATACTAAAGTTCCCAGGACAGGATGGGCCAAATAAGCACAGTGTTGTGAGAAAATCAAAGGCTGCAGAGGGAACACCACTAGGAGGTCATGCAGCAATGTAAGGCACAAAATGCCACATGGCTACCATTGCAGGGGTGCTGGGGGACATCAATACCACCCTGATGACCTTCTCCTCACAATGCCAGGCCCCTTCCACTAGCAACTTTACATCTGTCCCATCTACATCTGTGGCAGCTAGTAAAATAAAAGCCCTGCCAGGGGAACGACATGCCTCAGACACCTCTCCCTCTGTAGCTGAATAATCCCCCCACAAATGTGGACATCCACCCAGACTTCCAGCTGGAGTAGATGCCCAGACAAAACCCACTGACAAGAAATGAACCTCTCCTGATTTGTCACCCGTGTGTGCCACTGCGACACCCTGTTGACCGTACTGAAAAATAAGTCTGTTTTCCCATGGTACAAAGATGCTAGACCTGTGGAACCAACTGGTGTAGCAGCTACTCTGATGAATCCATCTACCAGGACTTCACTCATCACCTTCATTTTCATTTATGCACTTTAATTTTGACTTTCAGCATTTTTGAATGCTCAATAAATCACATTTAAACACAGCTACTGTATCTGTGTCTTTCTTAATACATCAACAACAGTCATCCTTGCCAACTGGTCTGGCCATGCTCCCCTGAACATCCAGTGTAATGGTCATCAGAAGGAGGCTCACTCAGCAGGCGACACATTACAACAGAAATATCACAGGAACGATTTTATTGAGGTAGAAATCCAGGTCTACACAATAGTATAGTCAGATAGTCAGTATTCCAAACTGCAAATAGAGCATGTCAGAGAGTACCATCAGGAGGTCAGCCATGGTGTCATACAAGGCACATATACAGGTAATAGACGTCAGGCTCATGGTATACTACCTACAAAACAGGGACACCCAGATTGGACCTATATATCACCAGGTACAGGCTCTTCACATACCCTTACCATAGCTACATATTCACATATGCCACTGCATCAACCATACACTAACAAGGCCCCATACTTGTAGGACTATCACTCACCTATGTCAGTATACAGTTACATCCACCTTGGACAGCACACAAACACAGCTAGGTCCCATGGCCATCACAACATACTCCACCCATTGTGAAGCCAGAGACCATGATCCAATCATCACACATGGGACAGATACATCACCAGACAAATAATACACCCTTATACATCCCCCCCAACTTCAATGGTAATAGAAAAGGACTAAGCAGTTGCAACCCCACCTGTATGAAGGATTTACTAACAAGGTATCATCCCACTGAAACTAAATCCATATAACCAGATATCTGTCAGGTACACCTCTCATGTCTGACTGCAATTGCCATTGGCTATTGACAATGAAAACATTAAGCCTAGGTTGCAGAGCCAAACAGGAAATAGCAAATTCAGTGAGTGGAAGGAAAGAGGATATGAGATTGCAGGAAACATACCTCAATTCTGAGAAGGTCATTACAGAGGTGTATGTAAGTATCTGAAGTAACAATATATAAAATAACAGAAGATACTGTACTGTTCACATTACAACCTATCAGGCTGCCATCAAAAATAACACATAGGCATTGGAACTCATGACACACTAAATGATGAAGCATGTAATGAGGTGTAATGGCAGCCATCTACTTCAAGTTGTAAACATTCATCACATCAAAAGGTCCACTCCACATACCTGTATGTCACTTGAAGCACTGATTGATGAGATCTCCTCTACAGTCACCTGCTCCTTAATCCTCTGGCTCTTCATCACTTGGCATGTCAGCATTTCCAGCCACTGGTCCAGCTGCCTTCCCCTCATCTGCTATAAATTGATTCTGACATCTCAGGGCTAGATTGTGGAGCATGCAGCAGGCAACGATTATTTGTCATACCTTGTGGGGTGAGTAGATGAGGGCTCCTCCAGAGAGGTCCAGGCACCTGAATCTTGTCTTCAGGAGCCAAAATGTTTGCTCTATTATAAGCCTTGTCATCCTGTGGCCCTCATTGTAATGGACTACCCCTGCTGTGGCTGGGTACCTCACTGGTGTCAACAGCCAAGGATGATTAGGATAGCCTGTGTCACCTGTGAACTCAATGGTCGAACATTTCAAATTTTGTACCTGTGACTGGCTAGATTGTGATGACAGGAGACATAACACACAAACACACACTACAAACTATGGAAACTTACCAACCAGCCAGTCTCACTCCCTTGGTAGTCATGCCATTAGATGTGGGACATCTCTGTTCTGCATGATGTAGAAATCATACACAGATCCTGGATACTTGGCTGTGACTTGTGAGATGTACTGATTTGCCAGACACACCACCTGTACGTTGATTGAGTGGTAGTCCTTCCTGTTCCTATACACCTATTTATTGGTACTGGGAGGAACCAGGGTTACATGGGTCCCATTTCATAAAAGTCTGCCTTCACATAGGCCAAATCTGCCTGTTGGGGAAACCTGATGTAGCTGTCCAGGTGTTTCAACTGTGCACACATTATGGGGGTTATTCTAACTTTGGAGGAGTGTTAATCCGTCCCAAAAGTGACGGTAAAGTGACGGATATACCACCAGCCGTATTACGAGTTCCATAGGATATAATGGACTCGTAATACGGCTGGTGGTAAATCCGTCACTTTTCCGTCACTTTTGGGATGGATTAACACCTCCTCCAAAGTTAGAATAACCCCCTATATCCTCCCAAACAAGACTGAACATAGGCTGAAACATCACTGCTGTAAAGGTGACTGCATTCTGAAAGGAGCCTGAAGCCTAGAAGTGTTGCACTGACAAGACTTGAACAATTGGAGGAATGACAGAGCGGTTGCGAATTGCAGCCAACAAATCTGACTCCACCTAAGTACAAAAATCCATGATGGTCTGACGATTCAGACAATATGTCTGGATGACATGCCTTTCCTCCAGGGTGTTCAGGTCTACTAGTGGACAGTACATTGGCGATTGTCTCACTCTCCACATGGCAGGATACATATGTTGAGAGAAGTGAAAAACTAATGAGGTTTACAGTATGCACATATCATGTATGTTAGCTAACTCCTATCATCTGTAGAGGATGCCTCGCATTTTAGACATATACAGTACAGCCCATAGATATCCTCCGAATTCACCCTCATTGCTGCAATTTGGCAACCATGGAAATGGGATTATACATATGAAACTTAAGTTAGTGAATGTGTGTGTAAGACTTAGCTAACCTGCACCATTCACACATATGTATTGGAATCAAACAATATCTACCCATGTGCTATGAACCTCTGGGTAATATTACATAGTTCTCACCATATATAATCCCTCAAAACGTCACTTTGTAATGTTTTGAACAATATTTTGCTCAAACATGATCGCACAACATACGGATATCCAGCATTTTGGAGGATTAAGTGAATGATGCAGATCAGTAAACACACCTATCAATAAAATGTTCCCAAATTGATCTACTGTAGTGGACAGTTGGAAGTGACGTAAGTCCACCGATGGAAGTTGTCATGGCAGTAGGCAGTCGCAACAGCCATGCAACTTGCCATTGGTTGCTGCCTTTGATGGACTTCGGCCAATGGCGATGACTGCCAGGGGGTGACGGTCCTGTACACGGCGGCCGTGACCACCATTTTCAGCTGTATTGCTCACTTGACTCCTGACACTGTTGCCAGCAAGACCTCCACGACATGAGGTGTTGTGTACTGCCTCTGGGAGCCATCAACCAATGTCCTCTAGCTGATAGGGCCCCTGCCTTCACCCCAGAAGAACTTGAAAGGTTGGTGGAGGAGGTCCTACCCCTGTATGAATAGCTATATGGGGCACCAGAGGAGCAGGTGAGTCCAATGGTCTAGCCTACTTGCTGTGACTGATGTGCACTGATCACTCCTATTGGTATGGTGCATGTGTACATGACTTTCTCCTTTTGTCTGTGTCATCCATGCAGGTCAACACCCATCAGAAGAAGGAGATTTTGCATGCCATTGCCAAGCAAGTGCCGACCCGGGGTGTCCCCATCTAGTGGAGCACCCATTGCAGAAAGCTGTGGAAGGACTTGAGATGCTGAGACCAGAAGACTGTGGAGGCACAGCTGGGTATGTCCTCCCAATGAGGGAGAGGTACCCGTTGGACCCTGACCCCCCTCATGACCCACATTTTGGCAGTGGCCTACCCAGACGTGGATGGGCATTTGAAGGCAGCACAGCAGCCAGAAGGGGGCAAGTATTTACTTAGCTCTGGTAGTTTGGTGTTTGCTGTTACACTTTAGCAGCTGTGACAATGTAGTAGATGCTACTACATGTATGTTGACTACTGGAAATACATAGTACTAATTTTGTCTGACTAAGAGTTGGAGATCTGGCCTTAGGCCTGCGCATGTGTAGGTTTAGATCACCTGTGTCAAGGTACATCTATGATTGCATGTGGAGATGCACAATTTACTCCACCCAGATATATATATATATATATATATATATATATATATATATATATATATATATATATATATATATATATATATATATGGTGTCAGACCACTCCCATCTGTGTAGATCAGCTGTATGTGCAGCAAAGTGTCTGACATATTTGATACAGGACCTAGTTACCTTTTGTTTTCGTACAGATATTGAATCCATGTAAGTCTGGCATCTCAATTGGTCAACAGATATGGGCAGTATTGGAGTGTACATATGGGTTTGTGGAGGTGTCCCCAATGTCCCTTCATATGCATAAAATAGGGAATGTGAATGTTGTAGCGGAAGGACATCCAACTATGGATGTCTGACATTGTCTACTTGGCCTTATTATGCATTAACATGCCATTGAAATGTAGACAATTCACTACTATTCTAATGCCATTGTTTTAGAGGAGGTAAGTGATTAAGCTGTCCTACCCTTTGAAAATGTGCAATGTCCAGGTAATATGTGCCAATCGTCTACCAATACTAGTGCAATATATGGTGTTAGCCACCTACAACATATCACAATGGTTACTAGGGTAAGATCTTGTTGAGTGGGAGATTTAGTGCTTCCCTTAACCTAGCTGATGTGGACATGTTTGACAGCCATTGGTTTTTGGTCACTTCATACTTTGAGATGTCATGGTTTGGCTGTACTACTCTTTGTCATACAGGTGTTGTTGTGGGATATGTTGTAAGTGCAATGGGAGTCGTGTAGGTCAATGTGTACATCATGTGTACATGTATTGTTCAGTGAGATATGTGTGTTGTCTGGACTCAGGTACAGGTAATCACATGTCAGGATTGGTGTGAGTGATGTTGCTTTAATCATGTTGTCATGTCATAGCTCTGTATCTGCATGTCAAGTGCAATATCATGTGCCCTACAATGAATGAGTTGGCTGCCTTTTGTTTAGTTGTTGTTACACTGTTCTCTGTGATTGTCAGTGGATGTCTCATGTGTGCTAGTAAGGCCAATGTTGCTGTACATGCCTGTATTGTGTGCTGTTGAGTATCACTGTTTTAGAAACTGCAGCTATTCCTCTGGGATTTGGTACATGTGGTGACATATCTGTTCTCCAGACATGGATTCTAAGAATCATATGCACCTGTATGGGACTGCCACATGTTGTGTCTTCATCAGGGATTGTGTCCATTGTGAAATATATGTACAGAGGGTTAAGCTAGGCATGTGATTGAAATGGCAGGTGCTGTGTCGTTTGTGAGTTGTCTTTACTTGCATGGAACAATACTTATGGACATTGTCTGGGCTGGTTTTGAATCGAAACATGTATTATATGGTGTTATCAGTCAATTGCTGTTCTTAAGGCTGATAGGGGTATGAAAAGATATGACTAGGATTAGGACAGAATATCAGCTTTAGCCAGGGTATGTTGAGCATACTGACATAGGTTTATGGTGAATTGATGGAAAGCTCAAGTAGTGATACCTCACTAGGATTATGATGTTGGGGAGAGAGTTACCATAAAGTGGTGGATAGAAGTAACATGTTGTTACTTGATGTAGGATATGTGGTAGTCTATATGTGATTCCCTAGCCAGGAGCTGTATACCTACAGTTGTGCATGTTGTAATGTGTGTATGTAAAGAATGTGATGACCCTCTCTCACCCTCACTCTCTCTCTCTCTCCCCCTCTTTCTCTCCCTGTTTGTGTGCATGAGCATCAGCAGGCAAATGAGACGGGGCACAGGCGAGTGTGGATGCTGCTGGCCATGGGACCCAGAGTACCGAGACCACTGACAGCGAGGGACCCAGGGACCTGGAGGGCGAGGGGAGTACCATGGGGGAGACTGGATTTTCCGCTTCCTCACCTTTCAAATCCTCCTCCAGTGGACACACCCTGGCAGACCCTTCTGGGACCACTGCAGCACCATCTTTGTCTGCCACACCCCTTACTAACACTGTCCTCCCTGAAGATCCCCACCCAGTTGTCTATCCTGCTCACCTAAGAGGGTGGGCGTCTCTTTCTCCGGAGGCACCTCTGCCCCTGCCCAAGTCAGCCCTGCTGCCCTTACCGAGGAGGCTATTGTCCTCCTGAGGTCCATTTCTGTGGGTCAGTCGATCATCGTGAATGCCGTTCAGGGACTGGCAACTCAAGTACAGCAGAGTAATGCGTTCTTAGAGGGCATTCACGGTGCACTGGCTGGCCTACAGAGAATCTTTCAGGCTCTGGCCTCCACACTAATGTCAACCAGTCCCCCTTTGTCTTCCATCCCCTCTTCACCTTCCTCTTGCCAATCTCAAATCCCTCTTCCTGGACCCAGCCAAAGCACGCAAACAGACAAGCATGCATGCACCTTAACATCCAAGGGTACAGCTGACAAATACAAGCACCACAGGACACACCACTGGCACATAGACAACACCCACCTGCAGACACACCAACAGTCACTACCTGCACTGACACCCCAACAGCTCCAGCCTCACATACAAAACACTTGAAACACCTGCAGTCACCATGTCAGCATTCACCAATACAAACATACCACCTATCCTGCCCACAATCACCACAATAGCGGACCCTCAGACATCCACCCTAGTCACCACATCTGCAGTCACCACAACCACAGACATGCCCACATACAGCACATCCACCATGCCTGCAGTCACCACTCCAATGGACAGTCACCCATCCCCATGGCATTTCCCAGCACATCCATCCCAGCTCATCCCAAGACACATAAACGCCCACATTAATCCACCCAACAGACACCCAGCAGCCACAAGCATACGTCATACACACATGCAGCCAAGACATCCACCAAACCACCTCAGACAACAACTCCCTCCCACTAGTCACCCACACCCTTTTACCATGACCCTCCTCGTGTATCTAAGAAATCTTTCCTCTTGAAGTTGAACCTTTTCCCCACCCTCCTACCACCACGTGTGAACCCCAAACACTCTGTGTCCCTCCCCTAGTCCAACCCTTCCACCTCGGAGACCTCACCTGCCCCCCTGCAAGTACACATCCTCCTCCCCACCAAGAAGTCGACCCCTCCAATGAGTTCTCAGCCCTCCCCTAAGCTTTGACCCATGCCCCTCTCCCAAACCCAACCCCAAAGTTCCCCCTCCCAACCCTGAGCCCAAACTGCCCTCCAGCCCCCCTCCTAATCCCTGAGGTCCCTGCCTGCCTCCTTTATGCTCCTACCTTTGGAGGTTACATGCAAGTCAGGAGCCAAGTTTGGGCACTTACTAGTTCCTTATGTGCATGTTTGGACTGGTCAATGAACTTTATTTTTGTACATATTTATGTACATATTTTTATTTCATAATTTTTTTATATCTGGGCCAACCAGTTGTTTGTTCGAAGGTTACAGCTCTGTCCTGCCTTTATTTTCGTAGGGCTGTTTCGGGCTTGGCTGCTTTTGTTTGTGTGTCAGTAAATATTTTTGTGAGTGGTGGGTGTGCTATCAGTTGTGTCTGAGCAACATGTGTGGTTGTGTGCTTTGCTTTTGTCCTGCAGTGATGGGTGTGTATTGTGTGATGGGAGTGTGTATGTTAGGATATGTAATGGTGTTGATATTGTGTGGTGTTAGTGTTGACTTGTGTTA
Source organism: Pleurodeles waltl (assembly GCF_031143425.1). Taxonomy (NCBI): domain Eukaryota; kingdom Metazoa; phylum Chordata; class Amphibia; order Caudata; family Salamandridae; genus Pleurodeles; species Pleurodeles waltl. The sequence goes on along the minus strand of NC_090445.1, from coordinate 808,891,630 downwards.
TTTGCAGTGTTGTGTGCCTTTGTGTGGTTGTACTGTGTGTGTGAGTGTGTGTGTGGGGGGATTGCTATGTCCAATTGTTGTGATGTATGTTTGCGGGTTATGAGGTATGCCTTGTTGTTTGGATGTGTGATTGTGCTGGCGGTGGTTTGGCTGTATTCTGTTGGGAATACCGCCATGGTCATAATTTGGCAGTCTTCTCCACCAAACTGTTGTCAGTATGACTTCCACTACCAACATGGTGGTACTGAGACCACCAAACTCGTAATTACCCTCTTAGACTTACAAGAATGGCCTTCAGGTTATCTTCTGCTATAAGCGTCTTTCAATGCATGATGTTGGAAGAATTAAAAGAGGTTGAAAACGTCATATACTTCCAGGATGATATCTTAGTATTTGGTAAGACTGTTCAAGAACACAACACTGTGTTAAGAGCTGTATGAACTAATTGTGCACAGCTGGTTTATCTCTTAGAAAAGAAAAATGTTGATTTCTGGTAGATGAAATTAAATAGCTGAGTCATACTATCTCAGGAGAAGGGGTTAAAACCAAGGAGGATTTGCTCAGAGCGATTAGACTCGCCCCACTCCTAAAAAAAAGATCAGTTGCACTCTTTTTTTGGGACTCATTGAGTTTTATTCAAAGTTTGTACACAATTTTTCCAAAAAAACGAAAAGTTAAAACATTTGTAGAGGAAAGGGTGTACATTTGTGTGAGGTAAGGAACAACAGAATTATTTGACAAAATAAGAAAAGAGGTATGGAATGCAGGCATCTCAAAACCTTTCAATAACCATCTTAAGACGCTTTGGAAGGTGGATGCCAGTGTATATGGAGTGGGTGCTAGTTTGTCTTACTTGTATGACAATACTGGACACACTTGATTCTGCATCACGCTCTTTGACAGAGTGAACACAATTGCACTGTTATAGAGCATGAAGTGTGGGCTGTAGCTGGGAGTGTGGAGTTTTTTAGGACTTTCTTGTGGGGGTTGGAGTTACATGTATGCACTGACCACAAACCTTTTGTAAAGGTTTTAACTCTGGGTAGTGCAGCAAAAGGGTCTGCTAAGTTGGCCTGATTGGCTTCCAGATTGCAGGAACACAAGTACAAGATTGAACATATTCCAGGATGGTGAAATGCTCAAGCAGGCTGTCTTCATGCATGGTTATGGAGTGGTAAAAAGTTGACAAAGAAGCAGTCTTAGCTAAGGAGCAGGAAGGAGTAATAGTGTGGTTGTCTGAAGAGGAGAAAGTGCTTGTGGGGCTTTCACAGCTAAGGAGTGGAAGATCAGTATGAAAGCTGATAAAGTATTAAATGTTGAGAAGTGAATGATGGTGTAAGGTGGTCTCAGGGAAAGTACAGTATTTTCCTCTGTAAGACCATGTTTAAAGATCTTGGAAGAATTGACCATGGGTGCTGAGGAGGTTATTAAGAGAAATGACACATTTGTGTCCCCAGAGGGTCTGAAGAAAAGAATTCTTAAGTTAGCGCATGAAGGATATCATGGACAAACACTACCAAGAAGAAGGCAAGAGAGAATTGTTGGTGGCCAGGAATGGATGACCAGACCGCTTCATGGGTGGAGGAATGTAACATTTGCAAAACCGTAAAAAAGACTCAAAACTGTAGTGCAAGCAGTGAGTGGTCACATTGTGTATCCAGGTAAACCATGTAAGACAGTATGTATGGTCTTTATTGGCCCATTACCGGGAGTGAGGAGTGAAGTTAAGAATGCTTTGGTAATGGTAGATGTGCATTCCAGGTGCTTTGTTGTCAGATTTATGAAGGAAGTGACCACCATGTATACCATCAAGACTTGAAGAAGGTGTTTTTTGAAAAAGGATTTCCCCAGCTGCTTATCACAGACAATGGAACACAACTTACTTCTTTGGAAATAAGGTCATTTTTAGAGAAATACAGCATAAAACATCAGTGCACAGCATTGTACAACCCCCCAAGCAAATGGCCTGGTTGAGGGGGCCAATAGTTTGGTTAAGGGTGCCATTTGATGTCAGTGCAGATTGGTCATGATGTGGAGAGTGTGGTGAACTGGATGGTGTGGATTCATCGTACCAGGGACAATGGTGTGACCAAATTGTCACCTTTTGAAAAAATGAGAGAAAGGAAACTATGAATCAAACTTGCCCCTACTTGGTTAATGAACTGTAATGAACAAGTCCAAGTAGAGAATGATGAATTGAGAGATGTTTCAGGGGGGTACACCCGGGAGTGAGTGAGGGCCTGTCAAAATGTTGGGGTCCAGTTAAAGTGAAAGAAGTTAAGAAAGGTTACATTCAATTATTGAATACCAATAAATGGACTCATTATAGGGTGGCATTGCATCAAAGAGGTGGAATAATTTCAGACAATTGAAAATGCACTAATGAGAGTGACAATAGTTACATTGTAATGGGGGATGCAGAATATATTGAAAATTCAGGGAGGGAATTTGAGAGATCAGTAACCATGGTTCTGGTGACATAAATTGCATTAGAGTGAGAATGGAAGCTTCTGAAGCAAAGGTCTTCAAACTGGATGGTGGGTCCCCCTAGGTGGGCCTCAAGCGATCCCGGGGGGTGCCAGGCTCTGGCCAAAGGAAGCATTATACTGATGGCAGTGTTTTGTTTTAGTGAGCAGCAGTAAGCCGCTCTGTAATAGACCATCAATTAACTCTTTTGTCATTTATATTCTAGCCAATAGAACGTGTCAAAAGAGAAGGGGCTTCAAATATTCTTCAGACCCCTCACTCCATTTCTAATAATTACACTGTGGATACCTTTACACAGTTGATAAAGCCTGCCTGACCAGAATAATATGTTTAGCAATCATTTATTTAATTGCATTTTTAAATCGGTAACAGAACCTAACTGCAATGCTTAAATAAGCCTAGACCTATTTTAACGTTGCCAGTTTAATAAAATAATTGTGAAAAATGTTGAGGGGGGCCCGAGATGATTATTTTTTTCCATGTGGGGTGCAGCGTTAAATAGTTTGAAGACACCTGCTCTAAAGTGAGAGTTTGCCTACAATCTGTTCAAAAGCCTCAAAGATCTCGTAGACCACCCATATATTTAAAAGACTATGTACAAAGTCAGTGAAGAGTTAATAATATCTAATTCATTGTGTTTTCTTTCTTTCAAATATTTTTGTTTAATTATTTTTAGCTGTTTATTCGTTTTTGGTATAAAGGGAGGGAATGTGTAGTAATGTTGATCGGTATATTAATTAGAGTTTTCTTTAAGAATATGCACTATGGGATCTCATCCTTAGGATTCCATATTCTGTTGCTGTGCTCAAGAGATGGAGATTCCACGTAGGCCAGATGGACTCGGGCTGGCTGGGAATGATCTCGTCTCTCTGGGCTGTTATGAACAAATCGTGTTCAGACAGAAGACTGCTTCCCATTTTCATTTACAACAGGCTGACTAGCCATCAATCGGAAGAATATGCAAGGTACAACATGTGTCTGGAAGACTGGTGTTTGGCCTGAAAAAAAAACATGGAACTAGCAACTCATCTGAACATGTTATAATTGCTCCCAGTTAAAGGTAGAATAATTTTGAGACGTTATACCTAGATTTCACGTGCATCAAAGGTACAGACCCTAAATGCATAGAAAGAAACAAACTGTAATAGACATCCCCATTCACAATATCCATTCAGTGGATGAATGCCTTCGAATTAACTTGCATGGGTGGGTGAAATTTCAGATTTGTTTCTCATGTGAAGTATGCATATTTGTCACAAACATTATGGGACTGATTACGACCTTGGCAGAGAGTATTACTCCGTCCCAAAAGTGACGAATATACTGTCCGGCGTTTTACAAGTTCCATAGAATATAATGGAACTTTTAATATGGCAGACAGTATATCTGTCACGTTAGGGATGGAGTAATCCCTTCTGCCAAGGTCGTATTCAGGCCCTGTATGAAGTTATGTGAATTTATGTACTGGTACCTTCCATGAACACTGAATCTGTGGAGTTACCTCATTTACAATGGTCGCACAAAGCATTGGGTGGAGACTAGTTTGAACAGAACATATTTCTCAGCCATGCCAGTCATTAATTTTAAAATTACCGCAAAACATTCACTGCTCAAATTATACTCATTTCAGTGAAAATGTAACAAAATACCACAAGCGTGGAGCTCAAGCACTTAACCAAAGGAAAACATAGATGGGACAGATTGAAGAGGCAGTATCCTGCCTCAAGAACAACTTCCCTCCCCAAATCCATCACTCTCAATCTCTGATGCCATCTACAGCTAGACTTAAGACCCATCTGATCTAACTGCAGGATTCATTCATTCACTATTCCCTTCTCTTGACGTGTTTGAATTTACATTGTTTATCATTTGTGCTAAGCTCACAAATACACCCTAGACCCTGTCTTTGGAACCTCAACAGCCAGGCTACAGCACTCCACAAACTGAAGTATCCAGTATGTAATCTAACCAAGTGCAAAACCCCTTCCATATAGCCTTTACATCTATGTAATCTATTTTTTTATTTTATTTTTTATTTGGGAGAGTTCATCAAGAATACAAATAACAATACATGAGATTTTGACTCATCATCAATATTTCATGTACATACAAATTAAACAAATTAGACACTACACCCATCTACTCTATTTTTTAGTCTATGTCGAGGACACTGAGTCCCCGCTTCCTTCATGAAATCTTTCCCAATGCATCAAAAACTTAGTGTAGTGGGTGTAATTGGAAGGAATGTAGAATGTAGAATGTTGAATGGAGGCAGTGGACCCGTTCTGCCAGCGACAGGTTTGTCAGTTGCGGCCAGGACATTGTGAGAGCAGAACTTCGGAGGATGTGGTGGGCATGTACTTTTAATAAATCAAAATTGGAACTTACCAATTCCCGCTTTATGACTCTCTTCTTCACATTTGGCGACGTTTGTGACTCGCTTCTTCACACTTAGCATACGATCCCGATCATAGAGCATGTTTTCTTTCAAGTTCTTCAATTTTTCCAATTTTAATCAGACATTGCTGGATTGTCAGGACTGTTTCAGAGCGCCAGCTCTGCATAATTAATGACCTAGCTATCAATGCAATAATGAAAGTGCATACTTTTTTGCATAGGACTGGCTTTTTTGTCAGCTGAGTATCCCATCATGGCTACTCTTTCGTCCAGCACATTCCAAATACCAAGTACATTGAAACAATAATTTGCAATGTCCCCCCAGAAACTCCTTATTTTAGAACAACTCCATATAACATGAGGCCAGGTTCCGAAATTGTCTGAAATTTGAAGATAAATTTAGTGCAGAGATGCAAGGGTCCTGTACAACAAGCATTTAGAGTAAAATTTCATACATCTTAAGTGTACCCCCTTCAACAGCGAGACATTAAAATTGTTTGTTTTATTCCAAACTGTAGTTGAGAAATAATATACTCTCCTTAACCAACCGTTTATCCTGAGCCTTCACAAATAATATATTAGCCTTCTGTTGTCTTAAGAGGTCACCCAAAAACTGGTAGACCTACGGGTTCTTGTTTCCACCAATTCTTCTACGCTATCTAAAGTGGTAGATACAGATTTGGGGTCTATTGTTCTAAAAAAAATTGTGTTTGTATGACTGACCAGTCTAAAATGTCTTTAGAATACTTAATAAGTGGTTCCAGCTCCTCCCATGTTTTCCATAGTTCACACTGCAAAAAGTTTTTAACTGTATAATACCCACTATTTGCCCATTTTGAAGTGATCTTTGTGTCAAGGAGGGGTATGTCTTCTATGCATATATCTGTGAATTGGTCAATCCATTAATCATTGGTATGCGATAATGCTTAAACATCTGTGTTTTACATTTAAGTAGCCATTGTAAGATCTTATATCTGATTTTTTAGGGAGATTTTGTGAGCCTAAGAAAATCATAAATCTCATACTCTTGCAGAATCTAGTCAAGAAAAAAAGTATCACTCAAATGTAAAGACATAGAGGCATCACACCTGTACGTGATATGTGCAAAATGTGTGCAATAATTTTCCTTTTGATCTGGGAGACCCAGGCTCCCTTCTTTTTCCGGATGATATAATGTATCCATGGGTAGCATAGGAACTATCCCAGCCCATAGAAATTATGAAAACATCCCTTCTAGTGCCTTAAACTTAAAAACTTTAATTTGTAATGCACAGGGGAGCGCTGCATAAAGGAAATTGCACAACGGAAGAATGGACCTGGGAAATCCCAAAGACTCGTTTCCGAATTTCTGTACTTGGTTTTAAAAAACAAAGCAATGTCATCCGCATATAATTTAATATTAGTCATACCTGGGGGTGGTGCTGCAGCCCATGGGTTAGTGCAAATAGCTATTGCCAATGGCTCTATAAATAGGGCGAATAGTAAAGGTGGTAAAGGGGCAACCCTGTCGGGTACCCCTGCCAACCTGACATGAACTAATATTCTGAGACTTTATAATTATTTGTGCCCTTGAATCTTCATATAGACATGTTTCAATCTGTATAAATCGCTTGGGAAAACCAAACTCCTTTAGAGTAATAAATAGCCTTTCTCAACAGACTTAATCGAAAGCCTTCTTGGTGTGTAGAAACGTCACGTGTGCTGGTATTTTATTTTGCAAAAAATAATCATGGGCTTCAGTTAAAAAGGTTATATTACTAAACAATTGCCTCCCTGGGATGAAACCACATTGATCTGGATTGACTAGAGATCTCATCACCATGCGAATAGCTAGTAATTTTGTGAAAATGTTTTAGTCTGCATTTAACAGGCTTATGGGTCTGTAGGAATCAAGAATTTCCTTATCCTTGCCTTGCCTTTCCATAAAAAACTGACAACTACTGCTCTTAGAAACGACAAAGGGACCTCCCTACCCACAATATGATTAGCAATATTATCATTTTTTAATTTAAAACCGGGGCAAATTTATTGTAAAATTCGGATGGGAGACCGTCATCGGCAGATGTTTTCCTATTGATCAGTAATTTCACAGCAACTTCAATTTCCGTTAATGTGAATTGCGCAATCATCGCTTGAGCCTTTCCTTCTTGCAATTTGGAAATGGGAAGTTTACTAAGATGGGTTCTTAATCGTGTCTCATCTACTTGCTATTGTTTCTTATAAATCTGAGTGCAGTTTTTTTAGAAAGCTAGTATGTATCTCAGTAGGTTCTGTGATAGAGCTGTGTCCTCGCTATCCCATAGCAATGTGATATTACTATGATTAGTTAATGAACGTTCTCATGTCTGGCAAGCAAGAAATTTGCCCGTATATCCACTTTGATCATAAACCTGTTGAAGATAGGCGCTGTTTGCAGTGTAGCCAAGGGCCAGATGCAGCAAGCATTTTGCATGGTGCAAACTTAGAAAATCGCAGTTTGCATCATGCAAAATGCCGATTGCGATGCTCATTCAAAATTTGCGAGTCGGTACCGGCTCGCAAATTGTGAATGCGACTCGCAAATAGGAAGGGGTGTCCCCTTCAGATTTGCGACTCGCATCGCAATGCTAAATTGTTTTGTGACTGCGAATGCGGTTGCAAAGCAATTCGCAGTTACCACCAGTGTCACACTGGTGGTAACCCATTCGCAAAAGGGAAGGGGTCCCAGGGGACCCCTTCCCCTTTGTGAATGTTGCCAAAAAGGATTTTTCAGAGTAGGCAGTGGTCCAATGGACCACTGCCTACTCTGAAAAACCGAAACCAAATGGTTTCGTTATTTTTTTTTTATTTTGCAACTCGTTTTCCTTTAAGGAAAACAGGCTGCAAAATAAAATAAAAAACTGCTTTATTTAAAAAGCTGTCACAGACGTGGAGGTCTGCTGTCTTCAGCAGGCCACCATCCCTGTGAGTGCAGGGACTCGCTATGGGGTCACAAAATGCGACCCACCTCATTAATATTAATGAGGTGGGTCTTTGCGACCCTATAGCGACTCGCAGACGGTGTCTGAGACACCGTTCTGCATCTGATTTTGCGATTCGGAAATTGCGAGTCGCACCGACTCGCAATTTCCGATTCGCAAAATCGGAAAATGCTACATCTGGCCCCTAGTGTGTAATAATAGTCTCGCATATCATCTCTAGCTAGTCTCAGGGCATCTCTGCTAGTTGGGCTTCTGCTCTGCATTAAGTTTAGACTTGCATTCTGAAGAGACGCTTCGAGTTCTATCCTTCGTTTGACTAAATATTGCTTGCGCTATTTCTTCAGTGGTAACTATACTACGTATTGTAGCTTTGAAGACTTTCCCTACATTATCCAACAATGCTGAGTTTGTGCTTATCTTCAAGTAATTCATGATTTCAGAAGCAATTTCTGTGCACCACTCTCCCTGTTACATATTGCCACGCAAAGTGACGATCTTACACCTATTTTTTCTACTCTAATACAATTTTCACTAAAGCATGATCTGAAAACCATTTTGAATATGCTTGTAGTTTTGTAGTTGTAAATTCTGAGAGCATAACAAATAATCTAATCTGGCTGCCGATTTACATTTGGCAAAGTAACAGGAAAATTCTTGAGTTTCTGTATATTTCTCTCGTAAGATTTATTGTTTTTATGTATTGTACTAAGCAATTCGCAGTGATTGGTTTGTTTTGCTTACGCTGACCTGTGGATGAAACTTTTTTGGGATCCATAATAAGGTTGAAGTCCCCCCCCACAACTACTAGCCCTGGAATTTCCCAAAGAGTCTGACACAGTTCCAACAGTGATGCCTGATCATCCACCACTGGTGCATAAATGATAGCCAATGTGAGTCTAATTTTGACTAACCAACCACTTACTACTAACCATCTCCCCTTATTATTTGTCTGTGAAAATGTGACCTGCATGGGGAAATGTTTATTTAAGTTCAATGCCACCCTCCTCTGTGCCGCAGTTGCGCTAGACAAACAACTGTAGTGTGCCCAGTGGCCAAACATCTTGCAAACACTATTACTCTTTTCTTTAAAATGGGTTTCTTGCAGGAGCACAACATCTGGGGAGTGGGCCCTTATCCATATCTTTATAGAACGTGTCTTTCACTTATTAGTAAGGCCATTAACATTCATCGTGACTACCCTTATATTATACTTGTATACCGCCATGTGTCCATTTAAATGCCTGGTCTGAGACCATCTATCTCTTTTTGTGTTTTACACACGAAGGCTATTGGGCCTCTCAGACCTCCTTTACTCATAGTTTAATTCTGACCATTATAGAATAGTGAGGAACTCCCATTTTTCATCTTGTCATAAACATCCCACCCTGTGCTTTTATCCATTCCCTATCCCTGTACCACCACTGCCAGAAAGGAATTTCCCAAATTTCCTTCCTTGAGCCCAGCCATCCTCTGAGTGCCATCAGTTTGCACTCTTTGAGCACTTGTAAACCGCCAGACTGTATCTGGAAGTTCTCGACCTGCCTCCCCCTCCAGACTTTCACCTAGTGCTCACCTACGTTCCTACATAAGAAAAAAAACAAAAAATGTTCTCCCTTTACATAAAAAAGGGATTGTGTTGACCCCATCCTATTAATCCACTTTTTTTTGTTAACTCTTTAAATAATTCCTGTGCCTTGCTTACATCATTTAACACAAAAATTTGACTTTTAGCGAGCTGAGGTGGCTGACATATCCAAACAAATTCTGAAGTAAGGAACCTCTGGGGTTGAAAGTGTCTTTCTCACAATTGCTTTATTCAAAATGAATTCCTTTACTCGATAATCTGCAAAATTCAGCAAAATCGTATGTGGATATTTTGCCCTGAAATTCGTTAGGTGGGGACTCTTGTGATAATCAGATCCCCAGACAGCTCTGGGATAGCTTGTTTCAAATGTGTGTCTATCCATTCTGTTACTTGTGTCCTTCATTTTCCTCCGCGACTCCTACTATTCTGAGGTTGGATCATCTGTTATAGTTCTCTAAATCCTGCATTTTACTCTGCAGCTCATTTGTACTTTTCTCTAGTTGTGTGACCTCTTGCTGCAGCTTCCAAACATTCTCTACTGCTGAAACACAATCTTTCACCTCTTTCAGTCTCTCCAAGATCAAAGATAGGGTACCCTCTATGTTAAATAGTTTCTTTTTAATCATATTTTCTCATGTGACTGGGCGCTCCTCCAGTCTCTGATTTCTGTTAAGCTTGTGTCCAAAGTACTTTTTACAAGCAGGGTAAGTTTTTGAACATGATTACTCTTCTGCAGGCTTTGCTAAGTTGTCTGGGAAGATCCTACATCGGTCGAGGTTTCTACTAGCTCCAGTGCTTGCCCTTCTAGCACATCCAAATTTTGCGCGAGCCTCCACTCCTCTGCTTGATTGCCTCCCACACCCCATGCTGAAAGTCCCTGTTTGGACCTCCGCTTGAGCTTCTTATTGTGATGCAGGTTTACTCTGGTGTTTATCAAAAAGCATATGGGGTACTTCAGAGATTACATTTACGGGCGCTGGCTCAACATTATAGTCTTCAATCAGTGGGACAGACTTTGTTGTTGCTATAACGCTATTTATTTCAACCTCCTCACTGCCATTTTGGCCATCCCCATTGACACCACTTTCCATCTCTACCCCAAGATTTGTCAAAGTTTGCACATTCATCTTTTGTAATAAGCCCTGGGACACTTTTGTAGTGGTGGGAGCTCTTCCAGGCCCCATCTTCATTTTGACTTAGCGGCCAATGTCAACTGATTGGATATTACAGTGGTGGCTGTATTGGTGTTCTTGCACTGGAGGGGCACATTCTTAAGCTCAGTGAGATGCCTGGCTAAATTCAAGCTCTAAATTGCACCTGTTGGGTCGAGTTTCCTCTTATTAGTGAGCCAAATGCCTCCTCTGCCCCCCGCTCAACCCCAGAAGGTAAGCCACACCCCCCCAACTTCTCAGCATGGAGTCTTTCTCACCACAGATCCACAGAGGGAAGGGCAGTCTTCAATCCGGTACATTCTTTTCTGTCAGTCTACAACGGAAATTGCAGCAGCCAAGGCACGCTTCATACAGGAGGATCTCTCCCGAGCTGAGTTCTCCACGTTTTCCATGATCTCCGTGTTCCACGCAGTCCTGGTGCTGTGTCTTGCTCGAGCCAGCGCGTCCACTTCTGTGAGGGAGGGGCCTCAATCGGAGAGCGCTCTAGCGGCATGACCCTTTTTCTACATATAAGACACCCCAAAGGTATGCCCTAGGTAACCCATAGGGCAGGGTGCTGTGTAGGCAAAAGGCAGGACATGTACCTATGTAGTTTACATGTCCTGGTAGTGTAAAACTCCTAAATCCGTGTTTACACTGCTGTGAGGCCTGCTCCCTTCATAGGCTAACATTGGGGCTGCCCTCTTACATTGCTTGAGTGGTAGCTGCTGATCTGAAAGGAATAGGAAGGTCATATTTAGTATGGCCAGAATGGTGATACAAAATCCTGCTGACTGGTGAAGTTGGATTTAATATTACTATTTTAGAAATGCCACTTTTAGAAAGGGAGCATTTCTCTGCACTTACATCTTTCTGTGCCTTACAATCCACGTCTGGCTGGGTTTAGTTGACAGCTCTTTGTGCATTCACTCAGACACACCCCAAACACAGAATACTCAGCCTCACTTTCATACATCTGCATTTTGAATGGGTCTTCCTGGGCTTTAAGGGTGGAGGGCCTGCTCTCACACAAGGGACTGCCTCACCCCCTCCTGGGACCCTGGCAGACAGAATTGAACTGAAAGGGGACCTGGTTCACTTCTAAGCCACTGTTTGAAGTCTCCCCCACTTCAAAGGCACATTTGGGTATATAAACAGGGCCTCTGCCTCTACTAACTCAGACATTTCCTGGAAAAGAAACTTGTAACCAGAACCCGCATCCTGCCAAGAAGAACTGCCTGGCTGCCCAAAGGACTCACCTGACTGCTTTCTGTGAAGGACTGCTGCCTTGCTGTTGCCCTGCTGCCTTGCTTCTGTCTGGCTGAGGTGAAGAAGTGCTCTCCCAGGGCTTGGATAGAGCTTGCCTCCTGTTCCCTGAAGTCTCAGGGCCAAAAAGGCTTCATCTCTTCAAGAAGGACTCCTTGTGCAGTGAAATTCAATGCACAGCCTGCCAGAAATGATGCACAGTCTGCACCACTGTGAAAATTTTACTGCACGCCAAACCAGAACGACGTAGTCTGACTTCGCAATGACAAGATCGATGCAGCGCCAGCATAGTGACTGAAAATTCGACGCACGGCCCACTGGATAGACACATAGCTGAGCCGGAACGCGCAGCCCAACTTCCGGAGAGGAATCGACGCAGTGCCTGCCATGTGGTGGAATATTTGATGCAACGCCCACCGGATCAACGCAGTTCCTGTGACTTTGTCCTGCCAGGGAAGGAAATTCACGCACCGTCCCTGGGTCGTCTGAAAACCACGCAACCCGAAGAGGATCCATGAACGAGCACCGGAAATCGACGCACAGCTATCCCTGCGTGGAAACTAAATGACACACCGCTGTGTGTGCCCTGAGAAATCCAAGCACACCCCTTTGTTTCCACGCTTCCCCTCCTCTGCAGGCCTTTGCAGAGACTTTTCACGCGAACCAGGTACTTGGTACTTGAAAGAGAATTTGTTTGCTTTAAAAAGACTTAGGACACTTTGGCCCTCATTATGACATTGGAGGTTAGTGCCGCTTACCACCATGCTGACTGCCGCCAACGTACCGCTATCGTGGCAATATACCGCTACCCATATTATGACCCACATTTAGAAATCCGCCACTATACAGAGACACACAAGTCCACCTGACCAATGGTCAGTGATAAACTGGCGGTACCAAAACCCACAGTTACTCCAACAGAACTACACCCACAGCATTATGACCCACAAATCACTGCAGCGGACATTCAACCTTGGTAAACCATTGGCGGTACATACCGCTGCGCTCAAAATACACACACACCAACAAAACAACACCACATTGGACAATTTGAATAACACACACCTGACACCCATACACACACCACAACCACACACCCACACCACTATAAAACACACACCCACAACCCTTTACCATTACAAACAATTTACAACAGAGAGAGACACACCAGGAGCACCCACAGAACCAGAGCCACAGAACACCATCACTCATACACCATCCACGCACCTCACAGCACACACCCCAACACATCACCCCACACACCCTCACACACACCACTCACACTACACCCATGGCACCACAAAGACACCCCAGGTTCTCAGAGGAGGAGCTAAGGGTCATGATGGAGGAAATCATCCGGGTAGAGCCACAGCTTTTTGGATCACAGGTGCAGCAGACATCCATTGCAAGGAAGATGGAGCTATGACGGAGGATCGTGGACAGAGTCAACGCCGTGGAACAGCACCCCAGAACAAAGGATGATATCAGGAAGAGGTGGCACGACCTACGGGGGAAGGTACGTTCCGTGGTTGCAAGACACCAGATAGCTGTGCAGAGGAATAGCGATGGATCCCCACCTCCTCCCCCACAACTAACAACATGGGAGGAGCACGTCTTGGCAATCATGCATCCTGAGGGCCTGGCAGGAGTAGCAGGAGGACTGAACTCTGGTAAATCAAATGTCTACTACTTTCAGCCCCCTACCTGCATGTCATCACATACCCTCTCCCCTACCCTCACCGCCATCACCTCACCACCTCCCACAGACCCCACCATCACAACCCACCCATCCCAGTACCCTGCACTGCATGCAATAACAATGCATGGACACCACTCAAAGCCCTGCATGGACACCCATCACCACAGCATGCACACTAGTGACAATCACTTAGCCAACCAAATAACAACTCACACAAGCCAAAGCTGCCTTGGTAATAACAACCATAGAGGGAAATATACCCATACACAAGATGTCACACGCAGAAACAATAACACTGCAATTACATCCCCACAGGACCCCCACACAATGCCAATGGAGAGGAGTTGCTAGCAATATCCAGTCCCCCCACAGAAGAGCACGCCTGGATCAGGATGATCAACCTGGCCCATCAGGGACCTCCGGACAGTCGGTTACCCAGGCACAGTCCCATACCACCACAGAGCCTCCCCACTCAGGAAACACCAGAACAGCACCCACCCAGCGGGCCCATACCACTGTCTCCAGGACACGTCAATCAGCAGTGTGTCCACCACTACAGGGACCCCAGGCAAACCCACAAACACATGACGATCAGGGACCTGGTGACAGTGGGACAGAGGCACAGGACAACAGGGAAGCTGGGAGGATGTCTGTGCGACAGGGGGAGGACAGACCCAGGGACCGACTATCCACGAGGCACTCACAAACATCCTGGGAGCATACCACCATTCCCAGGAGACCATGGGCCAGATACTGGCCAAGTTGCAGGAGACCCAGTGGCTGCAGGAGGGACAGTCCTGGGGATCAGGGAGGACCTGAGGTACATCCACACCACCCTGGTCACCATTGCTGGGGTGCTGGCAGACAAGGCCAACACCATGAGGGAGGCAGTGGCACAGCAACAGGCCCCTGACACTAGCCACACCGAAGAACAGCCTTCCACCTCTGCTGATGCTAGTGGACAGGAGGCCCGGCCATAGGAAAACAGGCCACCAACACCCCACCCGTGTAGAAGGAGAACCACCCCGCAAACGGTCCCTGAGATCCAGGCAGAAGCCAGAGAACATTGCCAAGACCCCGGCCAGGAAATAAGCCTCTCCTGATTGTCACCCTTGTGTCCCACTCTGTAAACCTTTCCACCTTGAACTGACATTACTCCCCTTCCTATGCCCCCTTGGACAATGCACCTGTGATACCAATAGACTGCACTCTATCTTGGACTTTCCTCCACCATCACCCAAGCCCATTGCACATCCCCATTTACTTCTCATCACTGAAATAAACACCCTTGGAAAAAACAAGTATGGAGTATGTCAAATGATTTAAGGATGTAGTTGTTTAACAATCTGTAGACATTGCAAATAGACTGTACAGTGATGTATACATAGTTGTGACCGGTAATGTGCTGCAGTCAATACACCAGGAGCCACAGTAGGGCACATATGTCTGCAAATAGACATGTTAAAGGGTACAATAAGTTGCCTTTGTAGTGGGAACAGCAGCCAGTCAGAGAAAATTCACTTCACAAAACAGCAATGGAAGGTGAGGTTACAGTGTCTTACCTGTGTTGTCACTGGAAGTACTGTTGTATTATAGTTGTTCTGTTGTCCACATCCTCTTCCTCTGCCTCCTCTTTGCCACTGTCCACAGGCTCCACCGCTGCCACATGACCATTTCCAGCCTCATCCTCCTGCAGAAAAGGCACCTGGCGTCTCAAGGCTTGGTTGTGCAACATGCAACGATGATGTGGCAGACCTTCTTGGGTGAAGAGCAGAGGGATCCACCTGTCAGAATGAGGCACCTGAACCTGGCCTTCAGGAGGCCAAAGGTGCACTCAATGATCCTCCTTGTTCCCCCATGTGCCTCATTGTAACGTTCCTCTGCCCTTATCCTGGCATTTCTCACTGGGGTCAGTAACCATGAGAGGTTGGGGTAACCAGAGTCACCTGCAAATATTGAGGGGTCTCTTTTCGCCAGACAGTCACCGTTAGGGTCAACCCCATACTCCAACATATACTGGGTGGGGGCCATAGGCTCACCTATTAGCCACACCCATTGCCTCTGGAGTTGAGCCATCAAATATGGGATGCTGCTATTCCTCAGGATATAGGCATCATCCACAGACCCAGGATACTTGGCATTCACATGGGAGAAGTACTGCTCCGCCAGGCACACTATCTGCACATTCATAGAGTGAAAGCTCTTTCAATTTCTGTACACCTGTTCATTTCTCTAGGAGGGGACAGAGGCAATATGTGTGCCACCAATAGCACCAATGATGTTGGGGATATGTCCCATTGCATAGAAGTCAGCCTTCACTGTGGCCAAATCCTCCACCTGGGGGAAAACGATTTAGCTGTGCATGTGTTTCATTAGGGCAGACAACGCTCTGGTCAACACGTTTGAGAACATAGGCTATGACATCCCTGCTGCCATGGCCATTATCACTTGGAAGGAGCCACTTGCCAAGAAATGGAGCACTGATAGGATTTGCACAAGAGGAGGGATCCCAATGGGTTGACGGATAGCTGAGATCAGTTCTGGCTCCAATTGGGCACTCAGCTCTTGGATTGTGGCCCTATCAAGTCTGTATGTAAAGATAATGTGCCTGTCCTCCATTTTTGTCAGATCCACCAGGGGACTGTAGACGGGGAGATGTCTCCATCTCATATTCATCCTCAGCGGTTGAACTCTAGGGTGAAAAACGGTGAGCAGATGGTCATATTCAAACACATCCTTGAGTAAAATGCCTTACGTGTTGTGACAGAAACAGTAGGTTAACATGTAGTACCGTAAATGTGCCTATGTCTTCTGTGACACAATTAGGTGCCATGGCCTGCTCCCCCCTTAAATGGCGGCCGCCTGACCTGCGTGGATGAACAAGTGTAAATGAGGTAATTCCACTGACGTTGTGCACTGTTGCGGGAGGTGGTTGAGGATCACCGTGCAACACCTCATTGGTTATCATTGGGCCCTATGGGTTCCAGTAGCCAATGGTGGTGTACTCCGTCTGTGACGGTACGCACCGCCATGGACGTGGCTGCCATTTTCTATCTGTTCACTCACTTGCTACCTGACCTTCAACACGAGAGGAGCTACACTGCAAGTGCTGCTGTGACCTGTGTCTGGAAGCGACCATGGGTCGAGTGTCTGGGGAAAGGGCCCCTGCCTTCACTTTGGAGGAGTTGGAGAGACTAGTAAAGGGGGTCCTACACCAGTACTGTTTACTTTATGGTCCTCCAGACCAACAGGTGAGTACACTGTGAGCACGATACATGGGGCATGACTTCATGGAGTGCTGTGTGTGTAAGCCTGGTGTAACGGGGGTAGCTGAGCGGTCACGGGCAGAGTGCTGCATGTATGGTGGTCTATGTATGAGCGTAAGGGGATGGAAGGGATATGGTGGGCCAAGAGAGTAACAGACTGGATGGTATGGCTGATCCCATTTCCTATGTATCATTGTCTGCAGGTCAGCGCCCATCAGAAAAAGGGTATTGGGTGTGCCATCGAAAAGGACGTGCAGACCGTGGGGGTCTTTGACAGGCAGAGCCCCCACTGTCGAAAATGGCGGGAGGACCTGCGCCGCTGGGCAAGGAAGACGGCAAAGGCCCAGCTGCGGATGGCCTCCCAACGAGGAAGGGGTGCCCATTGAACCCTAATCCCCCTGATATTCCGCATCCTGGCGGTGGCCTATCCGGAGTTGGGTGGGTGCTTGAAGGCATCACAGCAGCCAAAAGGGGGTGAGTACAGTTTCAGAATCTGAAAATTGCACATGGTGAGGTGTTATCTGTGTGGGGGATATGGGCCTGTGGGTGCCCCTAGTCTAGGACGAACATGGCAGGGTAGGTTCCTTGTTGGGCAGCCTCTGATGCACTCCAGCTCCAAATATGCTAGTGGACACCTACTACTGGGGAGGGTCCTGTGGGTTTCAGGTATGCTGCTATTGGCATCAGGCATTGTACTCCATGGCCTGGTGACTAGCATTGTAACTGGTAGTGCATGGCCTAGTGCATAGGGCTGTTCCTTGTGTGTTGTGTACGCCAACACTGGTGTTGTTGCTGACATTGACCAAGTGTATTCTCTGTCTCTTGTTTTGTTTTGTCACCCTGTCCTTGTGTGCATTAGCATCATCTGGCGGAGGAGCAGAGGCACCGGCGATGGAGGGAGCTGCCTCCCACATGGCCCATGAGGCTGAATCCACCGACGGTGACAGCACCAGTGGAACGGAGGGCAAGGGGAGTACCACAGCGGAGACTGGAGGGGACAGTTCGGAAAGCGATACCTCCTCCGATGGAAGATCCCTGCTGGTGGCAGAAACCTCTGTGGCCACCCCAACTACAGGTACAGCCGCAACCCCCCGTACCAGCACTGCCCTCCCAGCAGCCCTTCAGTGTGTTTCCCGTGCCCGCTCACCCAGGAGGATGGGCATCTCCTTGCTACGAACAAATGCATTCCTGGAGGGCATTCACTTGGGCGTGGCGGCCCAACAGAGATTGTTCCAGGCTCTGGCCTCCTCCCTGATGGCAGCCATTGTCCCTGTCTCTAGCCTCCCCCCTCCAACTTCCTCTCCTCTACCCAGTTCCAATCCCCTCAACCCCATCCTATCCCAAGCACATCTTCAGACCAGACTGCACCCAAATCAACACACAGAAGTGTCTCAGACAAACACAACCACCACACTTCATCCCACAGGCACTCACACAAGCACCATCCAGATGCAGACACACCAACATACACTGCCTCCACTGTGTCCCCCCCCTCCTCGTCTTCCAACTCCCTCCCAGTGGCATCTCCACTCACACCTGCATGCACTACATCCTCATCTACTACCTCCATCACCATCACACCTATCACTACATGCTCCTCACTGGCAGTCATCACTCCCACATCCATGCACAGGTACCCTGTGTCCTTTCTCACTGTGTCTGTGCCCCCTCCTCCCAAGGTACACAAACACAAGCATTCAGACACCTAATAGCCATCCACCTCACGACTGCATCCAGCCCATGCACCTGCCCTCAAACACAGCAGACAGACACCTCCTACCACGCCTCCCTCTTCCTCCACTCCCAAATCTTCACCCTCTTCCAGCCCCAGTGTCCCTAAAAAGCTTTTCCTCTCCACCCTTGACCTATTCCCTGCCCCTCCACCCCCCCGTCCTTCACATCGGGCTAGGGTGATCAGGACCAAGGTTAGCACCTCAGCTACCCAGTCCACGGCCACTGTCGTTTCTGCTTCCACTGCAGTTGTGAAAGGCTCGGAGAAGACACCCGTCCACACAGCCAGTGTGCCAGTACCAGCTGCCACAGGCAAGAAGGGACCACCAGCTGCCAAGGGTAAAAAGGGAGCACCAGCTGGCAAAGGCAAGGAGGCGCTACCAGCTGCCAAAAGCAAGGAGGCACTACCAGCTGCCAAAAGCAAGGAGGGACCACCAGCTGGGAAAGGCAAGAAGAGGCCACCAGCTGCCAAGGGCAGGAAGGGACCACCAGCTTCCAAGGGCAATGACAAAGGCATAGACGCCGTAGGCAGGATGGATATGGAGCCTGGTACTGGAGCAGCATCTGAGCAAACAACACCAGCCATGGCACTTCAGCAGTCCAAGGCTGCAGGGGATGGGCTGGAGCCTCCCCTCACCACAGGCAGCACTGCTGCCAGCATCGCCACAAGCACCGTCACCTGCACCGCCGGCAGCACAGCCACCGGAACCACTGCCATCAGCAGCAGCCCCAGTGGGCAGCCGCCCAAGGCTGCAGGGGAAGGGCTGGAGCCTCCCCTCAAAACAGGTATCACGGGCACCAGCATCGCCACCTGCACCACCACCAGCACCGCCACCTGCACCACCACCAGCACCACTGCGAGCAGCTGCAGCCCCAGTGGGCAGCCTTTTGAGGCTGAATGGGGAAGGGCTGGAGCCTCCCCCACCACTGCCTCTACCGCCACCAGCACCACCACTGCCACCACTGAGCAGTCGTCACCGCCGGTGGGCAGTGTGTGGTCATGCCTCCCTGGGCTATAGTGCGTCCTGGCCCCTGCAAAAACTGTAGGTATGACACCCAGGTTGAGAGACTGTGACCTTGCACTCCCCAAGATCTGTATCAAAGGACACAAAGCCCCCTCCAGAACCAGCGGAAGAAGCCATCCACTCACCTTCTCCTTGCCACAATGAAGCACACTGGGCACAAGGCCTCCTCCAGAACCAGTGGAAGAAGGCATCCACTAACCCCCTCCTTGCCAGGATGAAGCACACTGGGCACAAGGCCCCCTCCAGAACCAGTGGAGAAGCCATCCACTTGAGAGACTGTAGCCTTACACTCCCCAGGACCAGGCAGTGGACAGACCACCCACTAGAGAGACTGTGGCTTTGCACTCCCCAGGACCAAGCAGTTGGTAGAACACACATTAGAGCGACTGTGGCTTTTCACTCACCAGGGCCAAGCAGTGGGCATACCACACACTAGAGAGACTGTGGCTTTGCACTACCCAGGACCAGGCAGTGGGCAGACCACCCACTAGAGAGACTATGGCTTTGCACTCCCCATGGCCAGGCAGTGGGAAGACCACCCAGTAGAGAGACTGTGGCTTTGCACTCCCCAGAACAGAGTGATGGGCATGTGGCCCCCTCCAGGAGCAATGGCATTGTACCATCTTCCGGCTGAGGTGCACCCCCTTCCCCTTCCTCCTGAGGTGCCTGTGTATTTTCGACCTGATGCCCCAGCAATGTTCTCTCCGTATTGAGGCAGGAGTCAAGTGGGGCCTTGGCCTATGTGATACGGCCCTGTGGTCCACGGACATTATGGACTGGGCAGGGTCCCTCCATTTGTATACATATGTGAATACTGTTTTGTGATTTGATGACGTGTTTCTAGAACTTTATATTATTACACTGACTTTACTCACTTCCCTTTGTCCTTGCATTATTCCTGAGGGATATGGGGTGGATATGTAATGTTGTTGCATCTGTTTGTGTGTATGGTGTGTGGGGTGGGGGTGTTGCTTGTTGCATGTGTGTGTCACTCTCTTTCCCCCTCCTCCATTGTGTGCTAGGTGCGGTACTCACTGTGGTCGTCTTTGGCGCCTTTGGTATCCCTGGTGTAGTAGGAGGTAAACCAGCATGGGGAACACCTGTAGTTCGGGCTCCATGGCATCATGGTTCTTCCTTGAGTGTCCAGAGGTGAGTCGTTTCCCTTCTGTGCACTGTTTCCGCCATGCTTTTGATGGCGCTAATACCGTCCCGGAAAAGCGAGCTGATCGGCTTGTTATAATATGGTGGGTGGTACATTGTCATTACACCTGTCTGTTGGCAGTTACCACCACGGTGCTTGTTGCTACTGCCGTGGCGGTCAGTGTGTTGAAGTGGCTGTCTGTGTTGGCGGTTTCCGCTGTGGTCATAATTCCATTTTTTTCACCACCGGCCTGTTGGCGGTAATATTACCACCGCTTTATCACCAACTGCCAGGGTTGTAATGAAGGCCTTTATGTCACTTTTCAGTGATATCTCTACATTTACTTATTGCATCTTTGATCAATTTGACATGCATTTAACCAAAGAAATATTATATATTTTTCTAAACACTGTGTGGTGTATTTTTGTGGTGCTATATGGTGTTATTGTATGATTTATTGCGCAAATACTTTATACATTGCCTTCTAAGTTAAGCCTGACAGCTCAGTGCCAAGCTACCAGAGGGTGAGCACAGGATAATTTGGATTGTGTGTGACTTACCCTGACTAGAGTGAGGGTCCTTGCTGGACGGGGATATCCTGACTGCCGACAAAAGAGCCCATTTCTAACATTGGTGATCAGCAGTGAGGATAGGACTTGTATTTGTGCAGTGATATACAGTAGCTAAGTATTTCACTACCTGCCCACAGTTGAAGGTCAACTTGATTTTTATCACTTTTTTGCAATTTCGTTTTTCCTGTCAATTGTTTGACCAAAATCCTCAATCAACATGTCTCAGGCTGGGTCTCAATCAGGAGATTTTGACCTGGCCTTGTTGGAGACATATACTGTCAAACACCTGAAAGGGTTCTGCAGGGATATAGGAGTACTCACCCAAGGTGCCTCCAGAGAGGAGGGATCTCAAATGGCGCAATGGACCTGGGCAGAAGCCCATTCAGAGGAGGATGCTGAGGAGGAGGAGCCAGAAGATGGCTCCCCAGAGGATTTTTTGCCATCAGTGGATGATGTTACCACTGCAACTGTGCCCCCTGCCACACCAGGGAGCAGAGTATCTGATCAAGGCCTGACCGCAGAGGACAGGAGAGAGGAGAGAGAGTTTCAATTGCAGATGGCAAGGCAAAAAAAGTGAGGCTCAACAGGAGGAAAGGAAAGCAGAGAGAAAAGCCAAGCAAGCTGAGGCCGAAAGAGCAGCCCAATAGTTTGAAGCTGAGAGAGCTGAAGTGACAGCTGAGAGAGCCTTGGCTAAGAAAAAACTGTTGTTGGCTCATGAACTAAGTCTCAAGGAGCTGGAGATCAAGGCAAGACAGTCTGAGTCAAGCAGTGATGGTGGCAGCATACATGCAGGTCCTGTTGGAGACAAAAAGGTTTGTATACCCAAGAATGTGGTGCCAAGTTTTGTGGTGGAAGGTGACATTGACAAGTGGCTGGCTGCCTATGAAGTTGCACTAAGGGCCCATGGGACGTCTGAGGAGTACTGGTGGTGGCCATGTGGTTTTATGTACCAGCAGTGGGGAGGAACACACTTCTTACACTTGCACCACAGAATAGAAATGACTACTAACACATGAAAGCCGCTTTACTGGCCAAGTTTGTGCTGACCATTGAGAAATACCGTCAGAGGTTCAGGGACAGCATGAAACTATCAACACAAACTTGAGTAGATTGTTTTGATTTCTCTAATAAGGCACTGGATGTATGGGTGCGGGACAGCAAAGTAGATGATTACAAAGGGTTATTTGACTTGATTCTGAGAGAACATATGCTCAGTATTTCTTTTACAGAGTTGCGCCAGCACTTAGTAGATAGCAAGCTGACTGATTCCAGGAAGCTTGATGAGGAGGCGGACCTCTGGGTTAGCACCAGAGTGTCCAAGAAGGCATCTGGGGGACACACCCACAAAGGTGGTCAGAGTTCCCAACAGAAGAAAGAGGGGGTAGAAAAACGTAAAGATAAGGAGTTCTCAAAAGGCCTCCAAAAGAATTCCCAAGGGGGTGGTGGTAACCATTCCTCTTCTAGATTTGGGAAGAAGCCGGGGTACTTTGATAGAACATTAGGGAAATTTATCCCCAAATGCTTAGAGTGCTACCAGCATGGACACTCTAAGGGTGACTCCCAGTGTTCCGAGAGAGCACAGTCCACTACTGGACAGACACCTGGTTTGGCTAGTGTATCGCTCGGGGGAAGACAGTCCCACTTAGCTTTGGGGGGCAGCCAGATGCTCCTCTACTGTCCCTGGGGGAAAGAGAGATGGTGCCTAAAGCCTACATGCCAGAAAAAACTTCAAAGTATAGGCAGTGGGTCAAAATTGATTGGCAAAGGTTGGAGGCTCTGTGTGACATGGGAGCCAGTATGACTACTGTCAAGAGTCAGCTGGTGTCAGCAGAGCAGATAGTCCCTAATACATTCATCCAGGTTATATTCGCTGACAATTGTGAGAGTCACCTACTGGTGGCACTGGTTTCCTTTGAGTGGGGTGGGGTTCTCTGGTACTCTGAAAGTAGCTGTGAGTCCTGCGATGCCTGTAGATTGTCTGCTAGGCAATGATCTTGAGCATACTGCCTGGAAGGAGGTAGAGCTCATATCCCACCTGCAGATGTTAGGATTGCCTGGGTGGGTCTGCATGACCACACGGTCCATGGCTTCCCGGGGAGGGAGTCAAGGACGTCTGGAGCCTAGAACAATGGCCCAGACAGCTGCAAAGAGGAAGGGCAAGAGGTGTGGGAAACCCACCTCAGATGTTCCCATGGTGGTGGACAGGGCCCCTGAGGAGGAGGAGGCCCCTGAGCCAGCTAGGTAGGACATAGCTGACCTGGGTAACCTGCTTGAACTTGCTGGCTGGCAAGTAGAGGGTGGGCCAAAAAGGGCAGAATTCTGCAAGGTGCAGAAGGAATGCCCCACCCTCGAGGGTCTGAGGCAACTGGCCACAGCCCAAGCAGCAGGTGACGCCTCTGGCACTCACCATATTTACTGGAAGAATGATCTCCTTACAGTGAGCTTAAGCTTCTGGGCCCTGGGCAACAAGTGTGCTGGTGGTCCCCCAGTGTTACCGGGCCTTCCTACTGGGTCTGGCTCACGACATTCCCCTTGCAGGACATCTGGGCCAAGACAAGATCTTTAACAGGATTGTCACCCACTTCCATTGGCCCAAAATGAGGTTAGCCTCAGATAATTTCTGCAGAGCTTGTCTCACCTGCCAGGCTAGTGGGAAGACAGGGAAAAAGCTTAAAGCTCCCCTGCTGCCACTCCCCATCGTTGGCACCCCCTTTGAAAGGGTGGGCATCAACATTGTTGGTCCCTTGGACCCCAAAACTGCCTTGGGCAACAGGTTTATCCTGGTTTTGGTGAACCACGCCACCTGCTATCCAGAGGCAATCCATCTGAGAACAGTGACTGCACCGGTGGTGACCAGAGCCCTGTTGGGAATGTTTACCTGTGTGGGAGTCCCTAAAGAAGTTGTGTCTGGCAGGGGCACCAACTTCATGTCTGCGTACATGAAGTCCATGTGGGATGAGTGTGGGGTGACCTACCGGTTTACCACCCCTTATCATCCTCAATCCAATGGGCTTGTTGAGAGATTCAACAAGACCCTGAAAGGCATGATTAATGGCCTGACTGAAGCCATGAGGCGTAAGTGGGGCGTCCTCTTACCATGCCTGTTGTTTGCTTACAGGGAGGTGCCCCAGAAAGGGGTGGGGTTCAGCCCCTTTGAGCTTCTCTATGGTCCCCCCTTCAGGGGACCACTGAGCATAGTTAAAGAGGGCTGGGAGAAAGCTTCCAAGACAACTCCCCATGATTTTGTCAGCTACACGCTGGCCCTCCGCAACCAAACCCAACGCTTCTGGAATCAGGCCAAAAGTTACCTCGAGGCCAGTCAAGAGGTGATGAATGAGTGGTATGACCAGAAGACCACTCTGGTTCAGTTCTCACCTGGAGACAAGTTTGGGTGATGGAGCAAGTAGAGCCCAGGGCTCCCCAGGACTGCTGGACTGGCCCATTTGAGATTAAGGAGCGTAAGGGAGAGGCCACTTACCTAGTGGATCTCCAGAACCCTAGGCACCGCCTAAGGGTCCTCCATCACAACAGGCTCAAACCTCACTTTGAGAGGTCTGAGGTCAGTATGCTCCTGGTCACAGATAAGGGCATGGAAGAGCAGAGTGAACCTCTCCTTGACCTCCTCTCTGCCAAAGAAGGTGATGGGTCAGTGGAGGGTGTCATTCTCTCTGTCTCCCTGACTCTAAACCAGTGAGGAGACTGATATGAGCTGTTAGAGCAGTTCTCTTCCCTGTTTTCCCTTACTCCTGGACTGATCCATCTATGTGTCCATGACATTGACACAGGCGACAGTCCCCCTATGAAGAACAAAATTTACAGGTTATCGGATAAGGTAAAGGCCAGCATCAAGGAGGAGGTCTCCAAGATGTTAACCGCAGTGGTAATTGAGAAGTCCAGTAGTCCCTGGGCCAGCCCTGTGGTGCTTGTTCCTAAGGCTGCTGCCCCCGGTGCAATGCCAGAACTCCGGTTCTGTGTGGACTACCGGGGTCTCAACTCAGTCACACGGACTGACTCTAACCCCATCCCCCGAGCTAATGAGCTCATTGACAGACTCGGCGCTGCCAAGTTCCTGAGAATGTTTGATCTTAGTCTGAATACTGGCAGATCGCCCCGACTGAGGGGGCCAAAGAGAGATCTGCATTTTCCACACCTGATGGTCATTACCAGTTCTGGGTGATGCCCTTTGGGTTGAAAAAGTTCCCCGCTACCTTCCAACGGTTGGTTAACGGGGTCCTAGCTGGCAAGGATGCCTACTGTGCAGCCTACCCAGATGACATAGCTGTCTATAGCTCCAGCTGGGAGGAACACCTGCTCCACCTAAAGGAGGTGCTTCATGCTCTGCAACAGGCAGGCCTGACCATCAAGGTTAGTAAGTCCCAGAGTGGGCATGGTTCCGTGGGGTACTTGGGACACCTAGTAGGTGGTGGCAAAGTGCAGCCAATCCATGAAAAGATTGAAACTATCAAGGCCTGGCAACCACCTAGAACATAGATCAAAGTAAAAGCCTTTTTAGGCCTCACTGGATACTACTATAGATTTCTCAAGGGCTATGGTTCCATTGTGTCACCCTTGACAGAACTCACTTCCAAAAAGCAACCTAGGTTGGTGAATTGGACAGATGCATGTCAGAAAGTCTTTGAATCTCTGAAGGAAGCCATGTTCACGGCCGCGTGCTCAAGGCCCCTGACTACTCCCAGGAATTTATTGTGCAGATAGACACTTCAGAGCATGGCAGAGGGGATTTTCTAGCACAGCTAAATGAGGAGGGCTCAGACCAACCAGTAGCCTTTATTAGCAGGAGGCTATTACCACGGGAACAGAGGTGGAGTGCTATTGAGAGAGAAGCATTTGCTGTGGTTTGGGCACTCAGGAAGCTTAGACCATACCTGTTTGGGACTCACTTCCTGGTTCAGACAGACCACAGGCCCCTCAGATGGCTCATGCAGATGAGGGGTGATAATCCTAAACGCTTGAGGTGGTCCATTTCCCTACAGGGGATGGACTTTACGGTGGAGCATCGCCCAGGGATTGGCCAAGTTACGCTGATGGCCTCTCCAGATACTTCCACCCTAGTGATGAGAGCTCCCAGGAGGTTGAATAGCTCTTCCCACTTTCTGCTGTGGGACACACATGTTAGACCTGACAACCTTAGGGTGGTCACCCCTAACTTTTTGCCTGCCTCCCTCCACTTTTTGGATACAGTTTTTGCTAGTTTTTAGACTCTGCACACTTTACCACTGCTAACCAGTGCTAAAGTGCATATGCTCTCTCCCTTTATACATGGTAACATTGGATCATACCCAATTAGACTATTTAATTTACTTATTAGTCCCTAGTAGAGTGCACTATGTGTGACCAGGGCCTGGAGATTAAATGCTACTAGTGGTCCTGCAGCACTGATTGTGCCACCCACTTCAGTAACCCCTTAACCTTGTCTCAGGCCTGGCATTGCAAGGCCTGTGTGTGCAGTTTCACTACCACTTCAACTTGGCATTTAAAAGTACTTTTCAAGCCTAAAACTCCCATTGTTCTACATATAAGACACCACTAAGGCCTGCCCTAGGTAACCCATAGGGCAGGGTGCTGTGTAGGCAAAAGGCAGGACATGTGCCTATGTAGTTTACATGTCCTGGTAGTTTAAAACTCCTATATTCGTTTTTACTCTGCTGTGAGGCCCGCTCCCTTCATAGGCTAACATTGGGGCTGCCCTCACACATTGCTTGAGTGGTAGCTGCTGATCTGGAAGGAGTAGGAAGGTCATATTTAGTATGGCCAGAATGGTGATATAAAATCCTGCTGACTGGTGAAGTTGGATTTAATATTACTATTTTAGAAATGCCACTTTTAGAAAGGGAGAATTTCTCTGCACTTAAATCTTTATGTGCCTCATAATCCATGTCTGGCTGGGTTTAGTTGGCAGCTCCTTGTGCATTCACTCAGACACACCCCAAACGCAGGATACTCAGCCTCACTTGCATACATCTGCATTTTGAATGGGTCTTCCTGGGCTGGGAGGGTGGAGGGCCTGCTCTCACACAAAGGACTGCCACACCCCCTACTGGGAACCTGGCAGACAGGATTGAACTGAAATTGGCTGGTGCACTTCTAAGACACTCTTTGAAGTCTCCCCCACTTCAAAGGCACATTTGGGTACATAAACAGGGTCTCTGCCTCTACCAACTCAGACACTTCCTGGAGAGGAAACTTGTAACCAGAACCTGCAACCTGCCAAGAAGAACTGCCTGGCTGTCCAAAGGACTCAGCTGACTGCTTTCTGTGAAGGACTCCTGCCTGGCTGTTGCCCTGCTGCCTTGCTGCTCTCTGGCTGAAGTGAAGAAGTGTTCTCCAAGGGCTTGGATAGAGCTTGCCTCCTGTTCCCTGAAGTCTCAGGACCAAAAAGACTTCATCTCTTCAAGAAGGACTCCTTGTGCGGCGAAGTTCGATGCACAGCCTGCCAGAAACAACGCTCAGCCTGCACTGCGGTGTAAATTTTACTGCACGCCAAACCGGAACAACGCATCCGACTTCGCAACAAGAAGATCAACGCATTGCGAGCATAGCGACTGGAAATTCGGCGCACGGCCCACTGGATCGATACATAGCTGAGCCGGAACGATGCAGCCCGACTTCTAGAGAGGAATAGACACAATGCGTGCAGTGCAGTAGAAAATTAGACGCAAGGCCCACTGGATCGATTCAGCTCCTGTGACTTCCTCCTGGCAGCACAGGAAATCCACGCACCATCCCCAGGGAGTCTGAAAACCCCGCAACCCGAAGAGGATCCACGACTGAGTGCCGGAAATTGACACACAGCCTTCCCTGCATGGAAATTAAATGATGCAACGCCGTGTGCGGCCTGAGAAATCGACACACACACCGTTGTTTTCACGCTTCCCCTCCTCTGCGGCCCTTTGTGGAGAACGTGAACCAAGTACTTTGTGCTTGAAAGAGACTGTTTGCTTTAAAAAGGACTTAAGACACTTTGGGCTAGATGTAGCAAAGCTTTAGCGACTCGCAAACGGCGAAAATCGCTGTTTGCGAGTCGCTAAAGCGACTTTGCTATGTGAAATGCATTTTGCGAGTCGGAACCGGCTCGCAAAATGCATTTCCGAGTCGCAAATAGGAAGGGGTGTTCCCTTCCTATTTGCGAGTCGCACTGGTATGCAATTTCATTTGCGACCGTGATTTCGGTCGCAAATGAAAGCGCAGTTACCATCCACTTGAAGTGGATGGTAACCCAGTCGCAAACGGGAAGGGGTCCCCATGGGGCCCCTTCCCCTTTGTGTCTGGCATAAAAAATATTTTTTCAGAGCAGGCAGTGGTCCAATGGACCACTTCCTGCCCTGAAAAATACCGAAACAAAAGGTTTCGGTTTATTTTTCAAAGTGCAGCTCGTTTTCCTTTAAGGAAAACGGGTTGCACTTTGAAAAAAAAAACTGCTTTATTTAAAAGCAGTCACGGACATGGAGGTCTGCTGACTACAGCAGGCCTCCATCCCCGTGAGTGCCCTGAATCGCCATGGGGTCGCAAATTGCGACCCACCTCATTAATATTAATGAGGTGGGTCTTTGCGACCCCATTGCGACTCGCAGAAGGTGTCTGAGACACCTTTCTGCATCCCAAATTGCGACTTCCAATTTGCGAGTCGCAGGGACTCGCAAATTGCAAGTCGCAATTTGGGAATTTGCTACATCTGGCCCTTTATATAACTTTTCATTGATAGCTCTACATTTACTTATTTCATCTTTGATCGGTTTGACCTGCATATATCCAAATAAATATTATATATTTTTCTACACACTGTGTGGTGTATTTTTGTGGTACTATCTATATTGTGTTATTGTATGATTTATTGCGCAAATACTTTACACATTGCCTTCTAAGTTAAGCCTGACTGCTCAGTGCCAAGCTACCAGAGGGTGGGCACAGGATAATTTGGATTGTGTGTGACTTACCCTGACTAGAGTGAGGGTCCTTGTTTGGACGGGGATATCCTGACTGCCGACAAAAGAGCCCATTTCTAACATTGGTGATCAGCAGTGAGGATAGGACTGGTATTTGTGCAGTGATATACAGTAGCTAAGTATTTCACTACCTGCCCACAGTTGAAGGTCAACTTGATTTTTATCACTTTTTTGCAATTTCGTTTTTCCTGTCAATTGCATCTCAGGCTGGGTCTCAATCAGGAGATTTTGACCTGGCCTTGTTGGAGACATATACTGTCAAACACCTGAAAGGATTCTGCAGTGATATAGGAGTACTCACCCAAGGTGCCTCCAGAGAGGAGGAATCTCAAATGGCGATATGGACCTGGGCAGAAGCCCATTCAGAGGAGGATGCTGAGGAGGAGGAGCCAGAAAATGGCTCCCCAGAGGATATTTTGCCATCAGTGGATGATGTTACCACTGCAACTGTGCCCCCTGCCACACCAGGGAGCAGAGTATCTGATCAAGGCCTGACTGCAGAGGACAGGAGAGAGGAGAGAGCGTTTCAATTGCAGATGGCAAGGCAAAAAAAGTGAGGCTCAACAGGAGGAAAGGAGAGCAGAGAGAGAAGCCAAGCAAGCTGAGGGCGAAAGACCAGCCCAATAGTTTGAAGCTGAGAGAGCTGAAGCTGCAGCTGAGAGAGCCTTGGCTAAGAGAAAACTGTTGTTGGCTCATGAACTAAGTCTCAAGGAGCTGGAGATCAAGGCAAGACAGTCTGAGTCAAGCAGTGATGGTGGCAGCATACATGCAGGTCCTGTTGGAGACAAAAAGGTTTGTATACCCAAGAATGTGGTGCCAAGTTTTGTGGTGGAAGGTGCCATTGACAAGCGGCTGGCTGCCTATGAAGTTGCACTAAGGGCCCATGGGACCTCTGAGGAGCACTGGGGGTGGCCATGTGGTTTTATGTACCAGCAGTGGGGAGGAACACACTTCTTACACTTGCTCCACAGAATAGAAATGACTACTCACACATGAAAGCCGCTTTACTGGCCAAGTTTGGGCTGACCATTGAGAAATACCGTCAGAGGTTCAGGGACAGCACGCAACTATCAACACAAACTTGGGTAGATTGTTTTGATTTCTCCAGTAAGGCACTGGATGGATGGGTGCGGGACAGCAAAGTAGATGATTACAAAGGGTTATTTGACTTGATTCTGAGAGAGCATATGCTCAGTATTTCTTTTACAGAGTTGCGCCAGCACTTAGTAGATAGCAAGCTGACTGATTCCAGGAAGCTTGATGAGGAGTCGGACCTCTGGGTTAGCACCAGAGTGTCCAAGAAGGCATCTGGGGGGGACACCCACAAAGGTGGTCAGAGTTCCCAACAGAAGAAAGAGGGGGGAGAAAAACTTAAAGATAAGGAGTTCTCAAAAGGCCCCCAAAAGAATTCCCAAGGGGGTGGTGGTAACCATTCCTCTTCTAGATTTGGGAAGAAGCCGGGGTACTTTGATAGAACATTAGGGAAATTTATCCCCAAATGCTTAGATTGCTACCAGCATGGACACTCTAAGGGCGACTCCCAGTGTTCCGAGAGAGCACAGTCCACTACTGGACAGACACCTGGTTTGGCTAGTGTAGCGCTCGGGGGAAGACAGTCCCACTTAGCTTTGGGGGCAGCCAGAGGCTCCTCTAGTGTCC
This sequence comes from Pleurodeles waltl, assembly GCF_031143425.1. Lineage (NCBI taxonomy): Eukaryota > Metazoa > Chordata > Amphibia > Caudata > Salamandridae > Pleurodeles > Pleurodeles waltl. Next base: position 808,860,727 of record NC_090445.1, on the reverse strand, counting down.
CTGGGAGAAAGAGAGATGGTGCCTAAAGCCTACATGCCAGAAAATACTTCAAAGTGTAGGCAGTGGGTCTCAATTGATGGGCAAAGGGTGGAGGCTCTGTGTGACACAGGAGCCAGTATGACTAATGTCAAGAGTCAGCTGGTGTCAGCAGAGCACATAGTCCCTAATACATTCCACCAGGTTATAGTCGCTGACAATTGTGAGAGTCACCTACCGGTGGCACAGGTTTCCTTTGAGTGGGGTGGGGGTCTATGGTACTCTGGAAGTAGCTGTGAGTCCTGCGATGCCTGTAGATTGTCTGTTAGGCAATGATCTTGAGCATACTACCTGGAAGGAGGTAGAGCTCATATCCCACCTGCAGATGTTAGGATTGCCTGAGTGGGTCTGCATGACCACATGGTCCATGGCTGCCCGGGGAGGGAGTCAAGGGCGTCTGGAGCCTAGAACAATGGCCCAGACAGCTGCAAAGAGGAAGGGCAAGAGGTGTGGGAAACCCACCTCAGATGTTCCCACAGGGGTGGACAGGGCCCCTGAGGAGGAGGAGGCCCCTGAGCCAAGTAGGGAGGACATAGCTGACCTGGGTAACCTGCTTGAGCTTGCTGGCTGGCAAGTAGAGGGTGAGCCAACCAGGGCAGAATTCTGCAAGGCGCAGAAGGAATGCCCCACCCTCGAGGGTCTGAGGCAACCGGCCACAGCCCAAATAGCAGGTGACGCCTCTGGCACTCACCATATTTACTGGGAGAATGATCTCCTTACAGTGAGCCTAAGCTTAATGGCCCTGGAGCAACAAGTGTGCTGGCGGTCCCCCAGTGTTACCTGGGCATCCTACTGGGTCTGGCTCACGACATTCGCCTTGCAGGACATCTGGGCCAAGACAAGATCTTTAACAGGATTGTCACCCACTTCCATTGGCCCAAAATGAGGTTAGCCTCATATAATTTCTGCAGCGCTTGTCCCACCTGCCAGGTTAGTGGGAAGACAGGGAAAAAGCTTAAAGCTCCCCTCCTGCCACTCCCCACTGTTGGCACCCCCTTTGAAAGGGTGAGCATCAACATTGTTGGTCCCTTGGACCCCAAAACTGCCTTGGGCAACAGGTTTATCCTGGTTTTGGTGAACCACACCACCTGCTATCCAGAGGCAATCCCTCTGAGGACAGTGACTGCACCGGTGGTGACCAGAGCCCTGTTGGGAATGTTTACCTGAGTGGGATTCCCTAAGGAAGTTGTGTGTGACAGGGGCACCAACTTCATGTCTGCGTACATGAAGTCCATGTGGGATGAGTGTGGGGTGACCTACCGGTTTACCACCCCTTATCATCCTCAATCCAATGGGCTTGTTGAGAGATTCAACAAGACCCTGAAATGCATGATTAATGTCCTGACTGAAGCCATGAGGCGTAAGTGGGGCGTCCTCTTACCATGTTTAAGGAAATGCCTCCTTGGCATGGTTACCCCCTGACTTTTTGCCTTTGCTGATGCTATGTTTTGAATTGAAAGTGTGCTGAGGCCTGCTAACCAGGCCCCAGCACCAGTGTTCTTTCTCTAACCTGTACTTTTGATTCCACAATTGGCACACCCTGGCATCCAGGTAAGTCCCTTGTAACTGGTACCCCTGGTACCAAGGGCCCTGATGCCAGGGAAGGTCTCTAAGGGCTGCAGCATATCTTATGCCACCCTGGGGACCCCTCACTCAGCACAGACACACTGCTTGCCAGCTTGTGTGTGCTGGTGAGGACAAAACGAGTGAGTCGACATGGCACTCCCCTCAGGGTGCCATGCCAACCTCACACTGCCTATGCAGTATAGATAAGTCACCCCTCTAGTAGGCCTTTCAGCCCTAAGGCAGGGTGCACTATACCATAGGTGAGGGCACCAGTGCATGAGTACTGTGCCCCTACAGTGTCTAAGCCAAACCTTAGGCATTGTAAGTGCAGGGTAGCCATAAGAGTATATGGTCTGGGAGTCTGTCAAACACGGACTCCACAGCACCATAATGGCTACACTGAAAACTGGGAAGTTTGGTATCAAACTTCTCAGCACAATAAATGCACACTGATGCCAGTGTACATTTTATTGTGAAATACACCCCCCCTGAAACCTTAACCGACTATCTGTGTAGGCTGGCTGGTTCCAGCAGCCTGCCACAACTGAGACATGTTGCTGGCCCCATGGGGAGAGTGCCTTTGTCACTCTGAGGCCAGTAACAAAGCCTGCACTGGGTGGAGATGCTATCACCTCCCCCAGGCAGGAGCTGCAACACCTGGCGGTGAGCCTCAAAGGCTTACCCCCTTTGTTCCAGCACCGCAGGGCACTCCAGCTAGTGGAGTTGCCCGCCCCTCCGGCCACGGCCCCACTTTTGGCGGCAAGGCTGGAGGAGATAATGAGAATTACAAGGAGGAGTCACTGGCCAGTCAGGAAGGGCCCCTAAGGTGTCCTGAGCTGAAGTGACTCTAACTTTTAGAAATCCTCCATCTTGCAGATGGAGGATTCCCCCAATAGGGATAGGAATGTGACCCCCTCCCCTTGGGAGGAGGCACAAAGAGGGTGTACCCACCCTCAGGGCTAGTAGCCATTGGCTACTAACCCCCCAGACCTAAACACACCCTTAAATTTAGTATTTAAGGGCTTCCCTGAACCTAAGAATTTAGATTCCTGAAACTACAAGAAGAAGAGGACTGCTGAGCTGAAAGACCCCTGCAGAAGAAGAACAGAAGACACCAACTGCTTTGGCCCCAGTCCTATTGGCCTGTCTCCTGCCTTCCAAAGAAACCTGCTCCAGCGACGCTTTCCAAAGGACCAGCGACCTCTGAATCCTCAGAGGACTGCCCTGCTTCAAGAAAGACAATAAACTCCCGAGGACAGCGGCCCTGCTCCAAAAAGACTGCAACTTTGTTTCAAAGGAGCAGATTTAAAGACCCCTGCAACTCCCCGTAAGAAGCGTGAGACTTGCAACACTGCACCCGGCGACCCCGACTCGACTGGTGGAGAACCAACACCTCAGGGAGGACCCTCCGGCGACTCCAAGACCGTGAGTAACCAAAGTTGTCCCCCCTGAGCCCCCACAGCGACGCCTGCAGAGGGAATCCCGAGGCTCCCCTGACCGCGACTGCCTGAACTCTAATTTCCCGACGGCTGGAAAAGACCCTGCACCCGCAGCCCCCAGCACCTGAAGGATCGGAACTCCAGGGCAGGAGTGACCCCCAGGAGGCCCTCTCCCTTGTCCAGGTGGTGGCTACCCCGAGGAGCCCCCCCCTTGCCTTCCTGCATCGCTGAAGAGACCCCTTGGTCTCTCATAGGAAACTATTGAAAACCCGACGCGTGTTTACACACTGCACCCGGCCGCCCCCGCGCTGCTGAGGGTGTACTTTCTGTGTGGACTTGTGTCCCCCCGGTGCCCTACAAAACCCCCCTGGTCTGCCCTCCGAAGACGCGGGTACTTACCTGCTGGCAGACTGGAACCGGGGCACCCCCTTCTCTCCATTGAAGCCTATGTGTTTTGGGCACCTCTTTGAACTCTGCACCTGACCGGCCCTGAGCTGCTGATGTGGTGACTTTGGGGTTGCTCTGAACCCCCAACGGTGGGCTACCTTGGACCCCAATCTCAACCCCGTAGGTGGTTTACTTACCTGCTAAAACTAACAATACTTTACCTCCCGCAGGAACTGTGAAAATTGCAGTGTCCACTTTTAAAACAGCTATTTGTGTTTTATGTGAAAAGTATATATGCTACTGTGATTATTCAAAGTTCCTAAAGTACTTACCTGCAGTACCTTTCAAATGAGATATTACATGTAGAATTTGAACCTGTGGTTCTTAAAATAAACTAAGAAAAGATATTTTTCTATAACAAAACCTATTGGCCTGGATTTGTCTCTGAGTGTGTGTTCCTCATTTATTGCCTGTGTGTATGTACAACAAATGCTTAACACTACTCCTTTGATAAGCCTACTGCTCGACCACACTACCACAAAATAGAGTATTAGTATTATCTCTTTTTGCCACTATCTTACCTCTAAGGGGAACCCTTGGACTCTGTGCATACTATTCCTTACTTTGAAATAGTGCATACAGAGCCAACTTCCTACATTGGTGGATCAGCGGTGGGGTACAAGACTTTGCATTTGCTGGACTACTCAGCCAATACCTGATCACACGACAAATTCCAAAAATTGTCATTAGAAATTGATTTTTGCAATTTGAGCTATTTTTCTAAATTCTTAAAAGTCCTGCTAGGGCCTTGTGTTAGTCCCTGTTTAGCATTTCTTTTAGTGTTTAAAAGTTTGGTAAAAGTTTGAATTAGATTCTAGAACTAGTTTTTAGATTCTTAAAAAGTATTCCAACTTTTAGAAGCATAATGTCTAGTACAGATGTGAATGTGGTGGAACTCGACACCACACCTTACCTCCATCTTAAGATGAGGGAGCTAAGGTCACTCTGTAAAATAAAGAAAATACCAATGGGCCCCAGACCTTCCAAACTACAGCTCCATGAGCTGTTGGCAGAGTTTGAAAAGGCCAACCCCTCTGAGGATGGCAACACAGAGGATGAAGATAGTGACTTGGAGGAAAATTCCCCCCTACCAGTCCTATTTAGGGAGAACAGGGCATCTCAAGCCCTGACTCCAAACATAATAGTCAGAGATGCTGGCCACGTCACAGGAGGGACCAACCTCTCTGAAATCACTGAGGATAACTCCAGTGAAGAGGACATCCAGTTAGCCAGGATGGCCAAAAGATTGGCTTTGGAAAGACAGATCCTAGCCATAGAAAGGGAAAGACAAGAGATGGGCCTAGGACCCATCAATGGTGGCAGCAACTTAAATAGGGTCAGAGATTCTCCTGACATGTTGAAAATCCCTAAAGGGATTGTAACTAAATATGAAGATGGTGATGACATCACCAAATGGTTCACAGCTTTTGAGAGGGCTTGTGTAACCAGAAAAGTGAACAAATCTCACTGGGGTGCTCTCCTTTGGGAAATGTTCACAGGAAAGTGTAGGGATAGACTCCTCACACTCTCTGGAAAAGATGCAGAATCTTATGACCTCATGAAGGGTACCCTGATTGAGGGCTTTGGATTCTCCACTGAGGAGTATAGGATTAGATTCAGGGGGTTCAAAAATCCTCGAGCCAGACCTGGGTTGACTTTGTAGACTACTCAGTAAAAACACTAGATGGTTGGATTCAAGGCAGTGGTGTAAGTAATTATGATGGGCTGTACAATTTATTTGTGAAAGAACACCTATTAAGTAATTGTTTCATTGATAAACTGCATCAGCATCTGGTAGACCTAGGACCAATTTCTCCCCAAGAATTGGGAAAGAAGGCGGACCATTGGGTCAAGACTAGGGTGTCCAAGACTTCCACAGGGGATGACCAAAAGTAAGGGGTCACAAAACCTCCCCAGGGGAAGGGTGGTGAGACAGCCAAAAACAAAAATAGTAAAGAGTCTTCTACAGGCCCCCAAAAACCTGCACAGGACGGTGGGCCCAGAGCCTCTTCACAAAACAATTTTGGGTACAAGGGTAAAAACTTTGATCCCAAAAAGGCCTGGTGTCGTAGCTGTAATCAGCCTGGACACCAAACTGGAGACAAGGCCTGTCCCCAGAAAAATACCACTTCTAACTCCACTCCAGCTAAAACTGGAATGGCCAGTCTCCAAGTGGGATCAACAGTGTGCCCAGAGCAAATCAGGTGTCACACTGAAGCTACATTAGTCTCTGAGGGTGGGGTGGATTTAGCCACACTGGCTGCCTGGCCCCCTAACATGCAAAAATACAGGCAGCAGCTCTTAATTAATGGGACAAGTGTAGAAGGCCTGAGGGATACAGGTGCCAGTGTCACCAGGGTGACAGAGAAACTGGTTTCCCCTGGTCAATACCTGGCTGGACAAACTTATCCAGTCACCAACGCTGACAATCAGACTAAAGTACATCCCATGGCTATGGTAACTTTAGAGTGGGGAGGGGCAATGGCCTGAAACAGGTGGTGGTCTCCTCAAATATCCCAGTAGACTGTTTGCTTGGAAATGACCTGGAGTCCTCAGCATGGGCTGAGGTAAAACTGAAAACCCATGCAGCCATGGTGGGTATCCCTGAACTGGTGTGTGTCAAGACAAGGGCACAGTGCAAGGCTCAGGGTGATAAAGTAGAGCTGGAGTCTGGAAAAAGGGCCCAGCCTACCAAGAGACAAGGAAAGTCAGCTGGGAAACCAACTGCAACACAACACCAAAAAGAGAACCTCTCTTCTCAGGAAGAAGTTCTGCCCTCTGAGGGAACTGAGCCTATGGAGCTGGAACCTTATCAGGTTGAGCTCTTGGGCCCAGGGGGACCCTCAAGGGAAGAGTTGTGTAAGGGACAAGAAACCTGTCCCTCTCTTGAAGGCCTTAGGCAGCAAGCTGCTGAAGAGTCCAATGGCAAGAAAACTGGAACACATAGGGGGTTATTCCAACTTTGGAGGAAGTGGTAATCCGTCCCAAAAGTGACGGTAAAGTGACGGATATACCACCAGCCATATTACGAGTCCATTATATCCTATGGAATTCGTAATACGGCTGGTGGTAAATCCGTCACATTTGGGACGGATTACCACCTCCTCCAAAGTTGGAATAACCCCCATAGGGTCTATTGGGAAGATGGACGCCTGTACACTGAGGCAAGAGATCCCAAACCTGGTGCCACTAGGAGAGTGGTAGTGCCTCAGGGGTTCAGAGAGTTTATTCTGACCTTAGCCCATGATATTCCCCTTGCTGGGCATTTGGGACAAACCAAGACGTGGGAGAGGTTAGTCAATCACTTCTACTGGCCCAACATGTCCCAGAAAGTTAAGGAGTTTTGTGTCTCCTGTACCACCTGTCAAGCCAGTGGTAAGACAGGTGGACATCCAAAGGCCCCCCTCATTCCACTTCCAGTGGTGGGGGTCCCCTTTGAAAGAGTGGTTGTGGACATAGTGGGTCCACTTGAACCTCCCACAGCCTCAGGAAATATGTACATCCTATTAGTAGTGGATCATGCTACTAGGTATCCTGAAGCTATTCCCCTTAGGTCGACTACTGCCCCTGCAGTAGCCAAGGCCCTCATTGGTATCTTTACCAGAGTGGGTTTCCCTAAGGAGGTGGTGTCTGACAGAGGTACCAACTTCATGTCAGCATACCTGAAACACATGTGGAATGAGTGTGGAGTGACTTATAAATTCACTACACCCTATCATCCACAAACTAATGGCCTTGTTGAGAGATTCAACAAGACATTAAAGGGCATGATCATGGGGCTCCCAGAAAAACTCAAAAGGAGATGGGATGTCCTCTTGCCATGTCTGCTTTTCGCTTGCAGAGAGGTGCCACAGAAGGGAGTAGGATTCTCACCCTTTGAACTTCTGTTTGGCCACCCTGTAAGGGGACCACTAGCTCTTGTGAAAGAAGGCTGGGAGAGACCTCTTCATGAGCCTAAACAAGACATAGTGGACTATGTACTTGGCCTTCGCTCAAGGATGGCAGGGTACATGGAAAAGGCAAGTAAAAACCTTGAGCCCAGCCAACAGCTCCAGAAGTTTTGGTATGACCAAAAGGCTGCACTAGTTGAATTTAAACTAGGGCAGAAAGTCTGGGTTTTGGAGCCTGTGGCTCCCAAGGCACTTCAGGACAAATGGAGTGGCCCTTACCCAGTGCTAGAGAGGAAGAGTCAGGTCACCTACCTGGTGGACCTGGGCATAAGCAGGAGCCCCAAGAGGGTGATCCATGTGAACCGCCTTAAGCTTTTCCACGACAGGGCTGATGTAAATCTGTTAATGGTAACAGATGAGGATCAGGAAGCTGAGAGTGAGCCTCTCCCTGATCTTCTGTCATCAAACTCTAATGATGGCTCAGTAGATGGAGTGATCTATTCAGACACCCTCTCTAGCCAACAGCAATCTGACTGTAGGAAGGTCCTGCAACAGTTTGCTGAGCTCTTTTCCCTAACCCCTGGTCAGACACACCTGTGTACCCATGATGTGGACACAGGAGACAGCATGCCTGTCAAAAACAAAATATTCAGACAGTCTGACCAAGTTAAGGAAAGCATCAAGGTGGAAGTCCACAAGATGCTGGAATTGGGAGTAATTGAGCACTCTGACAGCCCCTGGGCTAGCCCAGTGGTCTTAGTCCCCAATCCTCACACCAAAGATGGAAAGAGAGAGATGAGGTTTTGTGTGGACTACAGAGGACTTAATTCTTTCACCAAGACAGATGCCCATCCCATTCCTAGAGCTGATGAGCTGATAGACAAATTAGGTGCTGCCAAATTCTTAAGTACCTTTGACTTAACAGCAGGGTACTGGCAAATCAAAATGGCACCTGGAGCAAAACAAAAGACAGCATTCTCCACACCTGATGGGCATTATCAGTTCACTGTTATGCCCTTTGGTTTAAAGAATGCCCCTGCCACCTTCCAAAGGTTGGTGAATCAAGTCCTTGCTGGCTTAGAGTCCTTTAGTGCAGCTTATCTTGACGATATTGCTGTCTTTAGCTCCAACTGGCAGAATCACCTGGTCCACCTGATGAAGGTTTTGAAGGCTCTGCAATCTGCAGGCCTCTCTATCAAGGCATCCAAATGCCAGATAGGGCAGGGAACTGTGGTTTACTTGGGACACCTTGTAGGTGGAGGCCAAGTTCAGCCACTCCAGCCTAAGATCCAGACTATTCTGGACTGGGCAGCTCCAAAAACCCAGACACAAGTCAGGACATTCCTTGGCTTGACTGGGTACTATAGGAGGTTTGTGAAGGGATATAGATCCATTGTGACAGCCCTCACAGAACTCACCTCCAAGAAAATGCCCAAGAAAGTAAACTGGACGGTAGAATGCCAACATGCCTTTGACACCCTGAAACAAGCAATGTGCACAGCACCAGTTCTAAAAGCTCCAGATTACTCCAAGCAGTTCATTGTGCAGACAGATGCCTCTGAACATGGGATAGGGGCAGTTTTGTCCCAAACAAATGATGATGGCCTTGACCAGCCTGTTGCTTTCACTAGCAGGAGGTTACTCCCCAGGGAGCAGCGTTGGAGTGCCATTGAGAGGGAGGCCTTTGCTGTGGTTTGGTCCCTGAAGAAGCTGAGACCATACCTCTTTGGTACTCACTTCCTAGTTCAGACTGACCACAGACCTCTCAGATGGCTGATGCAAATGAAAGGTGAAAATCCAAAACTGTTGAGGTGGTCCATCTCCCTACAGGGAATGGACTTTATAGTGGAACACAGACCTGGGACTGCCCATGCCAATGCAGATGGCCTTTCCAGGTTCTTCCACTTAGAAAATGAAGACTCTCTTGGGAAAGGTTACTCTCATCCTCTTTCATTTGGGGGGAGGTTGTGTAAGGAAATGCCTCCTTGGCATGGTTACCCCCTGACTTTTTGCCTTTGCTGATGCTATGTTTTGAATTGAAAGTGTGCTGAGGCCTGCTAACCAGGCCCCAGCACCAGTGTTCTTTCCCTAACCTGTACTTTTGATTCCACAATTGGCACACCCTGGCATCCAGGTAAGTCCCTTGTAACTGGTACCCCTAGTACCAAGGGCCCTGATGCCAGGGAAGGTCTCTAAGGGCTGCAGCATATGTTATGCCTCCCTGGGGACCCCTCACTCAGCACAGACACACTGCTTGCCAGCTTGTGTGTGCTGGTGAGAACAAAACGAGTGAGTCGACATGGCACTCCCCTCAGGGTGCCATGCCAACCTCACACTGCCTATGCAGTATAGATAAGTCACCCCTCTAGTAGGCCTTACAGCCCTAAGGCAGGGTGCACTATACCATAGGTGAGGGCACCAGTGCATGAGTACTGTGCCCCTACAGTGTCTAAGCCAAACCTTAGGCATTGTAAGTGCAGGGTAGCCATAAGAGTATATGGTCTGGGAGTCTGTCAAACACGGACTCCACAGCACCATCATGGCTACACTGAAAACTGGGAAGTTTGGTATCAAACTTCTCAGCACAATAAATGCACACTGATGCCAGTGTACATTTTATTGTGAAATACACCCCAGAGGGCACCTTAGAGGTGCCCCCTGAAACCTTAACCGACTATCTGTGTAGGCTGACTGGTTCCAGCAGCCTGCCACAACCGAGACATGTTGCTGGCCCCTTGGGGAGAGTGCCTTTGTCACTCTGAGGCCAGTAACAAAGCCTGCACTGGGTGGAGATGCTATCACCTCCCCCAGGCAGGAGCTGCAACACCTGGCGGTGAGCCTCAAAGGCTTACCCCTTTTGTTCCAGCACCGCAGGGCACTCCAGCTAGTGGAGTTGCCCGCCCCCTCCGGCCACGGCCCCACTATTGGCGGCAAGGCCGGAGGAGATAATGACAATAACAAGGAGGAGTCACTGGCCAGTCAGGACAGCCCCTAAGGTGTCCTGAGCTGAAGTGACTCTAACTTTTAGAAATCCTCCATCTTGCAGATGGAGGATTCCCCCAATAGGGATAGGAATGTGACCCCCTCCCCTTGGGAGGAGGCACAAAGAGGGTATACCCACCCTCAGGGCTAGTAGTCATTGGCTACTAACCCCCCAGACCTAAACACGCCCTTAAATTTAGTATTGAAGGGCTTCCCTGAACCTAAGAATTTAGATTCCTGAAACTACAAGAAGAAGAGGACTGCTGAGCTGAAAGACCCCTGCAGAAGAAGAACAGAAGACACCAACTGCTTTGGCCCCAGTCCTACCGGCCTGTCTCCTGCCTTCCAAAGAAACCTGTTCCAGTGACGCTTTCCAAAGGACCAGCGACCTCTGAATCCTCAGAGGACTGCCCTGCTTCAAGAAAGACAAGAAACTCCTGAGGACAGCGGCCCTGCTCCAAAAAGACTGCAACTTTGTTTCAAAGGAGCAGATTTAAAGACCCCTGCAACTCCCCGCAAGAAGCGTGAGACTTGCAACACTGCACCCGGCGACCCCGACTCGACTGGTGGAGAACCAACACCTCAGGGAGGACCCTCCGGCGACTCCAAGACCGTGAGTAACCAAAGTTGTCCCCCCTGAGCCCCCACAGTGACGCCTGCAGAGGGAATCCCGAGGCTCCCCCTGACCGCGACTGCCTGAACTCTAATTTCCCGACGGCTGGAAAAGACCCTGCACCCGCAGCCCCCAGCACCTGAAGGATCGGAACTCCAGGGCAGGAGTGACCCCCAGGAGGCCCTCTCCCTTGTCCAGGTGGTGGCTACCCCGAGGAGCCCCGCCCCTTGCCTGCCTGCATCGTTGAAGAGACCCCTTGGTCTCTCATAGGAAACTATTGAAAACCCGACGCGTGTTTACACACTGCACCCGGCCGCCCCCGCGCTGCTGAGGGTGTACTTTCTGTGTGGACTTGTGTCCCCCCCGGTGCCCTACAAAACTCCCCTGGTCTACCCTCCGAAGACGCGGGTACTTACCTGCTGGCAGACTGGAACCGGGGCACCCCCTTCTCTCCATTGAAGCCTATGTGTTTTGGGCACCTCTTTGAACTCTGCACCTGACCGGCCCTGAGCTGCTGATGTGGTGACTTTGGGGTTGCTCTGAACCCCCAACGGTGGGCTACCTTGGACCCCAATCTCAACCCCGTAGGTGGTTTACTTACCTGCTAAAACTAACAATACTTTACCTCCCCCACGAACTGTGAAAATTGCAGTGTCCACTTTTAAAACAGCTATTTGTGTTTTATGTGAAAAGTATATATGCTACTGTGATTATTCAAAGTTCCTAAAGTACTTACCTGCAATACCTTTCAAATGAGATATTACATGTAGAATTTGAACCTGTGGTTCTTAAAATAAACTAAGAAAATATATTTTTCTATCGCAAAACCTATTGGCCTGGATTTGTCTCTGAGTGTCTGTTCCTCATTTATTGCCTGTGTGTATGTACAACAAATTCTTAACACTACTCCTTTGATAAGCCTACTGCTCGACCACACTACCACAAAATAGAGCATTAGTATTATCTCTTTTTGCCACTATCTTACCTCTAAGGGGTACCCTTGGACTCTGTGCATACTATTCCTTACTTTGAAATAGTGCATACAGAGCCAACTTCCTACACCATGCCTGTTGTGTGCTTACAGGGAGGTGCCCCAGAAAGGGGTGGGGTTCAGCCCCTTTGAGCTTCTCTATGGGCCCCCCATCAGGGGACCACTGAGCATAGTTAAAGAGGGCTGGGAGAAAGCTTCCAAGACACCTCCCCATGATTTTGTCAGCTACACGCTGGCCCTCCGCAACCAAACCCAAAGCTTCTGGAATCAGGCCAAGAGTAACCTCGAGGCCAGTCAAGAGGTGATGAATGAGTGGTATGACCAGAAGACCACTCTGGTTGAGTTCTACCTGGAGACAAGGTTTGGGTGATGGAGCCAGTAGAGCCCAGGGCTCCCCAGGACTGCTGGACTGGCCCATTTGAGATTAAGGAGCGTAAGGGAGACACCACTTACCTAGTGGCCCTCCAGACCCCTAGGCACCCCCTAAGGGTCCACCATCACAACAGGCTCGAACCTCACTTTGAGAGGTCTGAGGTCAGTATGCTCCTGGTCACAAATGAGGGCATAGAAGAGGAGAGTGAACCTCTCCTTGACCTCCTCTCTGCCAAAGAAGGTGATGGGTCAGTGGAGGGTGTCATTCTCTCTGACTCCCTGACTCTAAACCAGTGAGGAGACTGCTGTGAGCTGTTAGAGCAGTTCTCTTCCCTGTTTTCCCTTACTCCTGGACTGATCCATCTATGTGTCCATGACATTGAGACAGGCAACAGTCCGCCTATGAAGAACAAAATATACAGGTTATCGGATGAGGTAAAGGCCAGCATCAAGGAGGAGATTTCCAAGATGTTGACCGTAGTGGTAATTGAGAAGTCCAGTAATCCCTGGGCCAGCCCTGTGGTGCTTGTTCCTAAGGCTGCTGCCCCCGGTGCAATGCCAGAACTCCGGTTCTGTGTGGACTACCGGGGTCTCAACTCAGTCACACGGACTGACTCTAACCCCATCCCCCGAGCTAGTGAGCTCATTGACAGACTAGGCGCTGCTAAGTTCCTGAGTATGTTTGATCTTAGTCTGAGTACTGACAGATCGCCCCGACGAAGGGGGCCAAAGAGAGATCTGCATTTTCCACACCTGATGGCCATTACCAGTTCTGGGTGATGTCCTTTGGATTGAAAAATTCCCGCTACCTTCCAACGGTTGGTTAACGGGGTCCTAGCTGGCAAGGATGCCTACTGTGCAGCCTATCTAGATGACATAGCTGTCTATAGCTCCAGCTGGGAGGAACACCTGCTCCACCTAAAGGAGGTGCTTCAGGCTCTGCAACAGGAGAGGCCTGACCATCAAGGTTAGTAAGTGCCAGAGTGGGCATGGTTCCGTGGGGTACTTGGGACACCTAGTAGGTGGTGGCAAAGTGCAGCCACTCCACGCCAAGATTGAAACTATCAAGGCCTGGCAACCACCTAGAACACAGATCAATGTAAAAGCCTTTTTAGGCCTCACTGGATACTACTATAGATTTCTCCAGGGCTATGGTTCCATTGTGTCACCCTTGACAGAACTCGCTTCCAAAAAGCAACCTAGGTTTGTGAATTGGACAGATGCGTGTCAGAAAGTCTTTGAATCTCTGAAGGAAGCCATGTTCACGGCCCCATGCTCAAGGCCCCTGACTACTCCTAGGAATTTATTGTGCAGATAGACACTTCAGTGCATGGCATAGGGGCTTTTCTAGCACAGCTAAATGAGGAGGGCTCAGACCAACCAGTAGCCTTTATTAGCAGAAGGCTATTACCACGGGAACAGAGGTGGAGTGCTATTGAGAGAGAAGCATTTGCTGTGGTTTGGGCACTCAAGAAGCTTAGACCATACCTGTTTGGGACTCACTTCCGGGTTCAGACAGACCACAGGCCCCTCAGATGGCTCATGCAGATGAGGGGTGAGAATCCTAAACGCTTGAGGTGGTCCATTTCACTACAGGGGATGGACTTTACTGTGGAGCATCGCCCAGGGATTGGCCACGCCAACGCTGATGGCCTCTCCAGATACTTCCACCCTAGTGATGAGAGCTCCCAGGAGGTTGAGTAGCTCTTCCCACTTTCTGCTGTGGGACACACATGTTAGACCTGACAACCTTAGGGTGGTTACCCCTAACGTTTTGCCTGCCTCCCTCCACTTTTTGGATACAGTTTTTGCTAGTTTTTAGACTCTGCACACTTTACCACTGCTAACCAGTGCTAAAGTACATATGCTTTCTCCCTTTAAACATGGTAACATTGGATCATACCCAATTAGACTATTTAATTTACTTATACGTCCCTAGTAGAGTGCACTATGTGTGCCTAGGGCCTGTAGATTAAATGCTACTAGTGGGCCTGCAGCACTGATTGTGCCACCCACTTCAGTAACCCCTTAACCTTGTCTCAGGCCTGCCATTGCAAGGCCTGTGTGTGCAGTTTCACTGCCACTTCAATTTGGCATTTAAAAGTACTTTCCAAGCCTAAAACTCCCATTTTTCTACGTATAAGACACCACTAAGGTCTGCCCTAGGTAACCCATAGGGCAGGGTGCTGTGTAGGCAAAAGGCAGGACATGTGCCTATGTAGTTTACATTTCCTGGTAGTTTAAAACTCCTACATTCGTTTTTACTCTGCTGTGAGGCCTGCTCCCTTCATAAGCTAACATTGGGGCTGCCCTCATACATTGCTTGAGTGGTGGCTGCTGATCTGGAAGGAGTAGGAAGGTCATATTTAGTATGGCCAGAATGGTGATATAAAATCCTGCTGACTGGTGAAGTTGGATTTAATATTACTATTTTAGAAATGCCACTTTTAGAAAGGGAGCATTTATCTGCACTTAAATCTTTCTGTGCCTCACAATCCATGTCTGGCTGGGTTTAGTTGGCAGCTCCTTGTGCATTCACTCAGACACACCCCAAACTCAGGATACTCAGCCTTACTTGCATACATCTGCATTTTGAATGGGTCTTCCTGGGCTGGGAGGGTGGAGGGCCTGCTCTCACACAAAGGACTGCCACACCCTCTACTGGGAACCTGGCAGACAGGATTGAACTGAAAAGGGGGCTGGTGCACTTCTAAGACACTCCTTGAAGTCTCCCCCACTTCAAAGGCACATTTGGGTACATAAACAGGGTCTCTGCCTCTACCAACTCAGACACTTCCTGGAGAGGAAACTTGTAACCAGAACCTGCAACCTGCCAAGAAGAACTGCCTGGCTGTCCAAAGGACTCAGCTGACTGCTTTCTGTGAAGGACTCCTGCCTGGCTGTTGCCCTGCTGCCTTGCTGCTCTCTGGCTGAAGTGAAGAAGTGTTCTCCAAGGGCTTGGATAGAGCTTGCCTCCTGTTCCCTGAAGTCTCAGGACCAAAAAGACTTCATCTCTTCAAGAAGGACTCCTTGTGCGGCGAAATTCGATGCACAGCCTGCCAGAAACAACGCTCAGCCTGCACCGCAGTGAAAATTTCACTGCACGTCAAACCAGAACAACGCATCCGACTTCGCAACAAGAAGATCAACGCATTTCCAGCATAGCGACTGGAAATTCGGTGCACGGCCCACGGCATCGATACATAGCTGAGCCGGAACGACGCAGCCCGACTTCCAGAGAGGAATAGACACAATACCTGCAGTGCAGTAGAAAATTCGACGCAAGGCCCACTGGATCGAATCAGCTCCTGTGACTTCCTCCTGGCAGCGCAGGAAATCCATGCACCATCTCCAGGGAGTCTGAAATCCCTGCAACCCGAAGAGGATCCAGGACTGAGCGCCGGAAATTGACACACAGCTGTCCCTGCATGGAAATTAAATGATGCAATGCTGTGTGCGGCCTGAGAAATCGACACACACCCCCTTGTTTTCACGCTTCCCCTCCTCTGCGGCCCTTTGTGGAGAACGTGAACCAAGTACTTTGTGCTTGAAAGAGACTGTTTGCTTTAAAAAGGACTTAAGACACTTTGGGGGTGATTCTAAGTCCGGCGGGCGGCGGAGGCCGCCCGCCAGACTTCCCCCACCAAAATACCGCTCCGCGGTCGAAAGACCGCTGAGGGTATTTTGGGATTTGTCCTGGGCTGGCGGGCGACCGCCAAAAGGCCGCCCGCCAACCCAGGGCAAATCAACCTTCCCACGAGGACGCCGGCTCAGAATTGAGCCGGCGTAGTGGGAAGGTGCGACGGGTGCAGTGGCACCCGTCGCGTATTTCAGTGTCTGCAAAGCAATACAAAGTGGGGCCCTCTTACGGGGGCCCCTGCAGTGCCCATGCCATTGGCATGGGCACTGCAGGGGCCCCCAGGGGCCCCGCTGCACCCCCTACCGCCATCCTGTTCCTGGCGGGAGACCCGCCAGGAACAGGATGGCAGTAGGGGGTGTCAGAATCCCCATGGCGGCGGACCGCGCTCCGCCGCCATGGAGGATTCTGTAGGGCAGCGGAAAACTGGCGGGAGACCGCCGGTTTTCCTAGTCTGACAGCGGCCGAACCGCCGCGGTCAGAATGCCCTGCGGGGCACCACCGGTCTGTCGGCGGTGCTCCCGCCGACCCTGGCCCCGGCGGTCTGAGACCGCCGGGGTCAGAATGACCCCCTTTATATCACTTTTCATTGATATCTCTACATTTACTTATTTAATCTTTGATCGGTTTGACCTGCATTTATCCAAATAAATAATATATATTTTTCTAAACACTGTGTGGTGTATTTTTGTGGTGCTATATGGTGTTATTGTATGATTTATAGCGCAAATACCATCTCTGGTAGCACCCTGCTGAGCCTAAACCTATTTCCACAACATTCATTTTTAGCCACCCTCTGGCCCATATTCTACCAGTATCTTATTATGCTTATTATTATGCAACACCATACATCATCATGGATTGACCTAGTATCTGATATTATCAGTAGTAATACATATACCTTTAGATGATAGCCAAACAATGCCATTTTAAAAAAAATGTCTTCTGTTCAGATTGTTTTTTGTTGAGAAGATTTAGAAGGAGATTCAGGCATAGAAGGAGAGACACTGAAGTTCCTGTCACATGGTTGTGATCCAAGAGTATTTTGCCATTACTTTTAGGAGCGAAGTGCTTTAATTGTGTTCAGTTGTTGTGTGGCCGGAGATGCCAGAGAGTGGAGCATTGTTGTAATAATGGTGTGAAAGGAGCAGTTTGTGACTGGGACCACTCTAATATGAGGCTCTGAAAAGTACCTGTTCAGTATGTAAATAATTGGGACCTGGTAACAGATTCTTCTTAACAATGTGTGATTTAAGGCTCAGACTTCTATTGTTATAAACTCCAAAAGATTTGGTCCTGTTAAGAGACAATTAATCTGTGGTGACACATTTCTGTGTGCCTGTATTGCACATGGACTTTCTAAAATAAAATTGGGGTCACAACAATATTCTCTTGGTCAGCCATTGACATTCAAGTGAATAATAGAGCAGTTCTTGCACATATTGAATAAACGAGGAAGTATATATGGCTGGCTGGGATATTCCATTGGTCACAGTGAGGAGTTAATTTGGATCAGCAAGCATATGTCAACGACGTATGAGATGCACCATTGAAGAAGATGTTGTCAAATCTTATTTGTCATATGAGTGGGTTTGACAGGATAGGGTAGTTGAACCTATTAAAAGATTCACAGAGGTGAAGTAGAAGGATAGACAGAAATCACTATGGTGAGTGATGAGGAATGTGTCACCAGTAAGCCGGATGATTGTTGTTTCTGTGCTGCATTGTGTCTCGAATCTTGAAAGTATCTTTGTGGAAGTGCATAGGTCATGTTATGGTTTTATAGCTGGTGTGTAACTGCTTCCTTGATGAAACCACTTAGGAAGGACTAGGAGTATCCAACTGGATGGCAGTTGATCATCGCGAAGTTTGAACGTGATTTAGAGTTTGTTGGAAGGGGTTAACTCCATTGCAAATGTAACCGATATCCCGTCTGCCGTATCACACTCCTTTAGTAGCCTATGGAGATTGTAATACAGCAGACGGGATATCCATCATGTTGGCGATGGAATAACCCATTTGTCAAACTCTAAATCAGGCCTTTTTTTTGTAGTTGGTGTGTCTTCTTGAGAGTATTGGAGATGATGTCTTGTGTAACAGTAGCCTGGTCCATCATTTGAAGAATTTGCAAGCTTCACAGCTCATAATTATAACAAGTGGGGAAGTTATCAGTGTCTCATTAATGGGATGTAGCCCATGCATGAGTATAATTAATGACCTGTGTGATGTCATAGTTGGTAAGAATGGTGAAATGCTTTCATGTGGGATTTTACTCTTACCCAATTCTTGGTGCTCTCCTTACAAACGTTTGATGGATTGACGGCTCACCTATCTTACCAAAATTTCAATTTCTGGCTTCTATATTAGCACTTGTTAGTTGTGAATGTTCAGCTAGCTTAGTCACCCTCCCAGCTGAAGCTCAAACAGCATTCTAATCTCACATATTTTATAATTGAAAAAGCAATTAATTGTGTTTCATATGTCTGTGAATCATTTCAATTGTAATGTGGCATGATTCTTATGCAGTACCTCATTGCTTTGACGGATGTGTTATTTCTATTGTGGCTGCAGTGATATTGTTTGTTTAAGATGTCACACTGTCTATCCGGGTGAGCTTTTAGTGTGTTGTAGTAAGTATTTTCAGTCTTTCAGATTTGCTGCAACTGTGACCTTTTGCTACTTTTTCCCATGCTTTCAAGCACATAATAGGTGCAAGCTGTTAGGAGTGTTTGATTTTTAATGAATGTTTGTGTGCAAGCCAACATTCTCATGGAGTATATTTTTGACGATGGCAATATATTTGCAAGTGTTATCAGATCTTTCTGTAGAGAGCCAGTGGAGTGGTTTTTGACATAGCAGTATTATTGTTTGGGTGGCTTAGGTTGGCCATGATATATGTGTGTAGCGTATGCACAGTCAAAGGATGTGGTGATGTATTCTGTGTAGTCCAGGGGTAGTGGTGTGCAGCACATGAGGCTCAGCATGGCAGTAGTCAAAAGGTCAATGGTTTTACTTTAGAAATGGGCTGGAAATAAGCTGTGTTTTCTAAGGCTGGTGGTGTGTGACACAATAAAGTGTGATTGTTATGTAGTTTTTGTAGTTGCATCAACAGAACTATGTAGGTCACCAAGAATGATCAAGCATGAATAATTAATACTTGCCTTGAAGTTTTCCAACATATCTCAGGAAAGCAGTTCAAGGCTGCTATGTCTGACTCCTGGCCTAATGGCTCCCCAAAGATCCAAGCCCAACCAGGTTCATCCAAATGCTCCTTCCGGACTTCAAAAAGTTAATGGTAGTAGTGAAGCTCAAGCCTGACTTAAGGAGGCTCCTTAAGACCTGAATATCTGGAAAATGTATGTTCCATTGCATTGCAAACTAGGGGTGGGTGAAGAAATCCACTCCACCAGTGGAGTTTATAGAGTTCTGTAAAGCACCATGGAGCGGAGTTTTTTCTGTCTTGCAGTTTGCCAACATCAAGTTGCAAAGAGAGAACGAGAGATATTGCTATATTGTTTGGCACTTTGCAGAGTTCCACGTAGCAGAACTCCACAAACTCAGCCCAGGTCTAATGCCAATATTCCTGGCTAAGCTATTTTTAAAGAAATTTATTTTTGGACAGTTGCAAAAATTTTCTTTTTCAAACAGCCTCTTTGTCACCCTTTGGATAGGTTTTTCAGCAATGTGCAGCTCAGACCTAGTGTTTCTTTTGAACCTTGATGATCTCAGGAGGCAAGGGAATGATTGTGGTAAAGGACTATGATTCTATTAGATTCATGAGCAGGCTGTGATAACATCTTCGATGATATCCTACTTGAAGCCCTTACAAATCTTGGCCTTTTTTGTGCAATCCTTAAATAAATAAATTTTCATGTTTTGTAGCACTCAAGAGCAGCATTATCCTCCTTCTTTCTTTTCCTCTTTTTTGTTCAAATGTTATATGTGTCCCCTTGCATCTCTATTCCACCTTTAGGGGTTTGTTTCTTCATGCATGCAGGTGACAGCCTGGAGAATACAAATCGTACCAGACCACTTCATCAGAACCAATGCATACTATCAAACTGCCTACCTGCAATTTGTTGGTGGGTGTCTGCTAACGTCTTCCAACTGATTCTGGCCAAGACTAAGGGCCTCACTACGACCCTGGCAGTCATAGACCACCAGGGTGGAGGCCGGAGGTAGCACCGCCAACAGGCTGGCGGTGCTACATCAGGTATTCCGGCCGCGGTCGCCCAGCCGGGTCCGGCGGTTTCCCACCGGATTTCCCCCAGCTGGGGGAATCCTCCATGGCGGCGCTGCATGCAGCGCCGCCATGGGGATTCCGACCCCCTTCCCGCCAGCCTGTTCCTGGCGGTTTACACCGCCAGGAAGAGGCTGGCGGGAACGGGTGTCGTGGGGCCCCTGGGGGCCCCTGCACTGCCCATGCCACTGGCATGGGCAGTGCAGGGGCCCCCTAACAGGGCCCCATTAAGATTTTCAGTGTCTGCTTGGCAGACACTGAAAATCGCGATGGGTGCAACTGCACCCGTCGCACCCCAGCAAATCCGCCGGCTCCATTCGGAGCCGGCTTCATCTTTGCTGGGGCTTTCCCGCTGGGCCGGCGGGCGATCTTTTGAAGATCGCCCGCCGGCCCAGCGGGAAAGTTAGAATGGTCCCCGCGGTCATTTGACCGCGGGCGGTGTTTGGGCGGTTTCCGCCCGGCGGGCGCCGCCCGCCGCCCGCCGGGGTCGGAATGACCCCCTAAGGTCCTTTTGATATCATCACCTCCATCAAATTTGTAACATACTTTCTGGCTGCTAAAAATGGGCTTCCCACCTACCCCTTGCAACCTTGGAGACATTAATGATTTCAAATTGATTCTGGAACCTCAGGTTTCAAGAGTAGCCAATACCTGCACTGCTGAACTGTGCATCTTAAAATTATTTCACCTGTATTGTTAGACCTGTCAACCTTAAACCTTTTACCTGTTTACCTCCTCTTTTTGCTGATTCTTTTTGTTGTCCTCAGGACTCTTGTGAAAAGGTCATCCTTTTTGCACTGACCACTCCCATTCTTTGACTGATACTGGTGGTTACTGACTCTGATTGTGCCAGTGCTCTGCTTAAAATGTATATTGTAGGTTAAACATAATTATAACTGGCTCTGACAACCTACCTGTAAGTCCTAACATACGGTAGGGCATTTAGGTTCAAGGACCACAGTAGAGTTAAGGCACCTATGGGTGCACTGCAGGGGTGTCTGATGTCATTGTAAAGGCAGCCCCACCTTGCAGGTTGCTTTTAAAATAAAATTAAGCCCAAATTTGACTTTGATTTAAAATTTAAATTACTTCCAAAGTCTCAAACTACCTTGTTTTTACATATGTCACCCCTAAGAGCTGCCCTAGGTGCCTGTAGCGTTGCGCCGTGTAGCTTGCTCGCGGCTACTAATGAAAACACACGGAGGCCCGGTGTGTGTGCTTATAATATCCTTTATTGTATCCTTCGTAACTGCGTTCCTTACTAACTTTTCCCGCGCTCGTTTTCCCTTTTTATGCCCTCCCACTCCGGTCATGGTGCAACCCACCTTGCACCAGTTTCGTAGGGGTCGGGCTTCAGACCCCCCTCTCTTGTTTCCTTTATTGATGTTGACCGCTTCCACTGTCAACACTACATCCCTCCCCAACAGGGAAAGGGGTGGAGGTGAAACTTCAAACAATAACTAACTTTGGTTATCTGAAACGGCTCATTGTTAAAAAATCATTATATACGTGAGGCTTACGTCAGCGCAGCATGCTAGTATGATCAGTCACATGCAAAATCAGCATACAGCCGTGATGGTCCTGGGTTGTGCCGTAGTAGGTATCTCCCTGCACCAGACCGCCCTGAAGTTTGCACTCCTTCTCTGTTTGGTCCAGACGTCTCTGCTTCTGCCGCTTGTGCTTGTCCTTGTTCCCTTGGTAGTCGGTCTCTTAGCTGTTCCTGACAGTGTCCTGGTTCTTATGGTGTGATGCTCCAGTCATTGGGTTCTGTGTCTGACTCGGCTCTTGTCTCCGTGTAGCTCCTGCCCTCTCTGCTGGATGTTTGTGGGGTCAGCCGCTTGAAAAACGCCACGTTCCTGGTTACCTTTTCTTGCCCCCTCTGGGCCGTCACCATCGTACCTTTTAAGGCGGTCACTGTCCATGGCTTTACTTCGAAGGGCAGTCGGAATTTGCTACCTGGATGGCGGTCTTTTACTAGCACCGTGTCTCCCACTTGCATCCTTGTCTGCCTGGCTCTTCTATTGCGGGAGGCGTGTATGTTTGTAGCATTTCTCCTGGTTGTTGACTTGCTGGGTGGTGGTGTATTCATTGCCCAGGATGGATGGTGCGGGATAGCGTCCACTACCGTTCTGCCGAAACAGAGTTGACTGGGCGTGACTCCTGTGGTGGCATGTGGTGTTACTCTGTACTCCCTTAGGAACACATAGATTGCTCTCTCTATGTCTCTTCCTTCCGCCACCGCTATGCGGATAACTTTATTGAGGGTCCTCACAAACCTCTCCACCTCGCCATTTGCCTGTGGCCACCGGGGAGTGATGCGTCTGTGCTTTGTGTTCGTGGACGCTAGGAACTGTTCCCACTCGCGGCTGTTGAAAGGGGGTCCATTGTCTGTGCGGATTTCGCCGAAAAACCTGTGAGTGGCCATGAGCTTCTCCACTTTGGAGATGACTGTTTGTGCTGATGTTGATTTCACCACCTCCACTTCTGGATACCGCGAGAAATCGTCTACCATAATAAGCATGTGCGAACCGTCTGGTAGGTGCCCAAAGTCTGCGCTCACTCTCTGCCATGGCGCCGTCAGGTCTTGTTCTGTTATGATGGGTGCGGGGGGGTCGGGATTGCCACTGGCTTGGCAGGCCATGCACCTTTGGATTGTGTCTTCCACTAGTCTGTCCAGGCCTGGGAACCAGACTTTGTTCCTGATACGGGCTTTGGATTTGACAATCCCTTGGTGCGCTTCATGAGCCAAAGACACTACTCTGGTGGTGAGGCTAGCTGGTATTACTAGACGGAGTCCCCTGAGTAGGCAGCCTTCCTCGCTTACTGACAGCTCTTGACGTACGTTGAATAGTGCGTGCAGGCAAGCTTCGGCCTGCTGCGTGCGAAATGAGTCCGGCCTTTGGAGAGGTCTCCACTCTCCTGTGGGGGTTGCTGCTATGGCTAGCTGCAAACACTCATCCAGTTTGGTCGCTGCCACTACTTTGCTAAGCGGTATGGGTACCGGCCGTGCTCTTTCCACTATCAGTCTCACATATTCTTCTGTATCTTTGGCTTCCTCGATTTCTTTTGAAGTGGCTGGGCGTGCATGTCTGGAGAGGAAGTCTGCTGGGTTCTTTGTGCCAGGCTGATATGTGAGCGTGAAGTCGTATTCTTGTAGCTGCAGGATCCACTTCTCAATTCTTGGGGGTGGCTTGGATGACGATCCTTTGAACAAATGTAGTAGCGGCTTGTGGTCTGTCACTACTGAGAATGAGTTGCCATAAAGGTACAGGTGGAAATGGCGGCATCCCCAGTGGATGGCGATGGCTTCTCTTTCAATTTGGGAGTACCTTTGCTCCGTGGGTGTGAGCGAACGGCTTGCAAAAGCGATGGGGGCCCATTCGCTGCAGTCTTGTTTTTGCCCCAGCACTGCCCCTAGCCCCGTGGGGCTTGCGTCTACCACGAGTTGTGATTGCCGCCGGGGGTCGAAAAACGCTAGCGTGGTGTCTGCTGAGAGTGCCTCTTTGGTGGACCGGAAGGCGGTCTCCTGCTCTTCGTCCCATATCCATGGTTGGCTGGATTGTGTACGTTTTCTTAGGGCCCCCGTGATGTCAGCCAAGTTTTTCATAAATTGCCCGCAATATGTGACCATTCCCAGGAAACTCCTTATTCCTGTGACTGTTGTCAGTGCTGGGGCGTCCTGGATGTCCTTGACCTTCTGTGGATCCGGTCCGACTCCTTGTTTCGAGAATCGGTATCCGAAGAAAGAGATTTCCTCCCTGAGGAAATCGCATTTGTCTCTGTGGAGCGTCAAACCTTTTGTTTGTAGTCTCGTGAAGACAGCCCGCAGTCGTTTCATGTGTGTTTCGATGGTCGGGGCGTGAACTAGGATGTTGTCACTGACGTTCAGCACTCCTGGGAGGCCTTGTAGGACTTCTTTGATTACCTGCTGGAAGATTTCAGCGGCACTGGATATGCCGAAGTTCAGTCTTTTATAGCGCCATAGGCCGTTGTGTGTGGAGAAGGTGGTGATGGGCCTTGATTCGGGGTGTAACATGATCTGGTGGTACCCTGATCGGAGATCCATCTTAGAGAACCAGCAGGACCCTGTCAATTCACTCAGGATATCGTTGATTGTTGGGGTGAGGTGGCACTCTCTTTTTATTGCTAGGTTGGGCATTCGCATATCCACACAAATCCTGACCTCGTTGGGTTGTTTGGGCTTCTTTGCAACCACAATTGGGGATACCCATGGTGTGGGGCCTGTGACTCTTTCGATAATCCCTGCTGGCTCCAGCATGTGTAGTTCGTGTTCCACTTTGGGGTGGAGGTGGAAAGTGACGCGGCGGTGTCTGAGCGCCGTTGGGGTGACAGACTCGTCTATGTGAAGTCGTAGCGGGGGCCCTCTTAGGCACCCGATGCCATCAAAAAGGGCCTTGAACTCTTGTGTGAGCTGGAGTAACGCATGTGCGTGTATGCTGAAAGCAAAATGTACTAGTTCAAGGTCCTGGGCCGTTTGGCAGCCTAGCAGGAATCCTGTGCCATCCTTGGATATGTATATTTTCGTGGGTTTTGCGGTGTCTTCATGGGTGACCTCCGTGGTGAAAGTCCCTGCTATTTCTAGGGGTCGGTTGTTCCCGAAGGCGAACACCTGGATGTTGGTGGGTCTTAGCGGTGGTAGTGGCTTAGGTAGGGTGTCATACACATCTGTGGCCATTAAGTTTATTGATGCTCCCGTGTCTACCAGCGCTGATACTTGTGTGCCTTGGATTCTGACTTTGCACGTGGGCAGCCGGCGGCCTTTGATGGTGTGTATGATGTGCACCACTTGAGATTCATTGTCCGTGTCGCTTTATGAATCTGGGTCCCAAGTGGTGTCCACCATTTTAACCGTTTTCCTGGGGGCCGTAGTTGGCTGTTTTGGTGTTGACCTGCACACTTTCACGAAATGGTTCATTTTTCCACAAGCACTGCACATTTTGCCCCACGCTGGGCAGGGCGTTGGGTGTGGTGCTGGGCCTCTGCACCATTTGCACACTCTGCCTTTGGGTCTACCTTTGTATGCTTCTTTGTGTTGCGTAGCCTCCCTTGTTACTGCATTTGCTGTTTTGGCCTTCGGTTGGGCTGTGGGGGCTTGTTCCATATGCGCTGCGTGAGCCCGCGCTAGCTCTTTGACCGCCCTAGCGTGAGTATGTCTTTCATTGCCATATTTGACTGCTGCAGTATGCGTTCTCTAAGTGTTGATGACGAACATCCTTGGATGAACTGTGCCCTGACCTCGTCTTCTTCATCGGGCAGTGTGCAGGTGCTCGCTAGCTCCTTGAGTCTGGTGTAAAAGACATCGACCGACTCGTCGGTTATCTGCCGGGCCTGGCGCAGGAGGAACCTTTCATAGTCTGCGTTTGCATACGGTTCGAAGTGTGCTGTGATTGCTGCTTTTAGAGTGTCGTACGTGCGAGGTCTGGCTTCCGTGACAGTGTTGAAAGTTTTGTGTATGTCTGCTCCTCCTATGTGGAGAAGGAGTGGTCTCCTCCTTTCTGCTTATATGCCTAAAATCTCAAAGTAGGTTTCTAGGCGCTCCACCTAGACTTTCCATCTTGCTGCTTGGGTGGGGGGCGCACCTGTGACTTGGAAAGGCTCTAGGGGCGGTATTACGGCCATGCTTGCTTGTACGGTGGCGCAGGTATTTTTTTGCGATTTCTGTTTTCTCTACTTATTTCTATTATGAGTGTCTTTTGTGCATAGCCAGTGGAAAACAAAAGTTCAGTGCCTTAACCCTTTTTTTTTCCTTCTCTTTTTTTTTCCAGCCCCCTTTTCTCCTTTCCTTATGGTTTTCTTTTATTTCTCATGCAGAGTGGCGCAGCGGGTGTCTGGGGGCTTGGTGCTGCTGGCGGGGCTCACGGGGCAGTGTGCGGTGGTCCGGGCTGTAGAACTGTGCAGCGGAGCGTTCGAAGGTTAAATTTCACCTCGGGTGTCTCACCTGACGCGTTCCGCTGTTTCTCCTTCGAGGCCTGCAGAGGGGCATCTCCTCCGTCAGGAGCACGGTCTTCCGACTGCAGGGCGTGACCTCTCCTGGTCGGCTGCACGCGTCGGAGCAGGATCGCGGTAATGCCGCACATACATGCTTGTGTGTCTTTCTGTGACTGCTTCGCGGGACGATGGGGCCCAGTCGAGTGTGGCCGCTTACCGCGGTGAGCGCTGGCGGCGATCCTTTTCTTTTTTTTTTTTTTTTTTTGAGACTGGATGTGGGCAAAGGTTCTGCGGTGCCGTGTCACGCGGGGATCTTCGTTCCTTCGTCGCCAAAATGTAGCGTCGCGCCGTGTAGCTTGCGCGTGGCTACTAATGAAAACACACGGAGGCCTGGTGCGTGTGCTTATAATATCCTTTATTGTATCCTTCGTAACTCCGTTCCTTACTAACTTTTCCCGCTCTAATTTTCCCTTTTTATGCCCTCCCACTCCTGTCATGGTGCAACCCACCTTGCACCAGTTTCGGAGGGGTCGGGCTTCAGACCCCCCTCTCTTGTTTCCTTTATTGGTGTTGACCGCTTCCGCTGTCAACACTACAGTGCCCTAGGTTTAGGGTGCCTTGTAGTTATAAGCATGGACATTATACAATATTTTGTGTAAGACCTGGTGAGGGAAAAACTGCTAATGTCGTTTTTCCTCACTGTAGTGCATTAGCTTCATAGGCTAAGATGGGGAGGCTTTATTTAAAACTAATAATGTCTATCCTTTGATAGGAGTGAGCTACAAATTTGCTTCAAAGTTTCTAATTAATAGTTAGGATAAATACAACAAGTTACCAATGTTAGATTTATCAAAACTACTACAGGGGAAACATTTTAGAATTATTTCATAAAGTTACCTAAAGTAAGCCCTGTAGCAGCCTCTCCTGATTGGTCAGCCTTTGACAGGCTGGTCAGGCAGTATTTTTGAATTGTGAAGTGGCCTGGCCTGAGGCAAATAAACCATTTGGAGGGAAGAGAGCTGCAGAAGCACATGCCAGAACAGCAAGGGGGCTGGGTGGGTTCAAGCTGGTTTTCAAAGGAGGGAAAGACAGTTTTGACAAAAAAACAGACCTCCCCCATTACCTGCACTTCCAGACAGATGGGAGCCCCTGTAATTAGATTAAGAGAGGGGCTGAAAGGGGAGTCCAGGGAAAGGTTAGCCACACCTATGGGTGGGCTTAGCCATACCTGAACCTCCAGGAGAGAAGTTCTCCAGCTTGATTTTTTGAGAAACAGTGCTTTCTGTGAGAAAAATATGCCACACTGTGCAGGAAAGGGTCAAAGATGGTGGCACGCTGTACCAAATTGGTCAGGTGTGCACACTGAATGCCAGCCCAGAAACCTGGATAAAAGCAAGAGACCTGCCCAGCAACTCATGTCCCTGCTGGAAGAAATCTGAAGAAGAAAGACTGCACACTGAACCCCTGGCCTGCACCAAGGACTGCACTCTGAAGGACGCACCTGCTGCACACTCTGGGCTTCACCACAAAAATGAATTTTCCTTGCTTCTAAAGATCTAGGAATGGAATTCTTGTAAGCAACAGGTAAAGAGGAGCTACCAATAGTCCCTTGCACCCACTACCGGAAGAAGAGCCCAGCTTACCAGCATCCAGTGGACTTTTAGGAATTTGACCAGCTGCATTGTAGGAATTGTATCTCAACTGGCTAAGGAGCAACTCAGAGCTTCTGTAAACTTGGCTGGTGTTGTGGGCCCTTCCAGGCCTCAAACAGACCATTTGGAAGAAAATCTTGAAGTTTGGAGACATTTGGAGCATTTTTCAAAAAAAGCTCCATAGGGTGACTGACCTGTCATCAAGAGTCAAGCCAGCAAATTGCAGGTTTGTCCTGATGAAGCTCCAGAGTTTTTTGCCATTGACGATGAGAACCAATACCTCCAGGATTTCACCAAGGCATCATGCTGAAGCAAGCCGCTGTCATCGAACCACAAGCTGGCCTGCCAAGGAGCCTCGCTTGATGTTGAAGGAAAAAGAACAACAATGATACTAAGTCCATAGGTAAAATTTGACTATGGCCTATCGCTCAGTCTATCCGACTTGGGCTCCATCACCATCGGCCTCAAACTTCGGTCCAGCACAAACAGATAGCTGCCGTTGGTGCTTTTCACTTTTGAGCACTAGAAAGTAATTTTATTTTTATTTGTAAAATCGTATTTCAAATTCTCTATATTGGATTTTCATTGTTTGGTGTAATTTTAAAGATAAAAATGATTCCTATTTTTATTAATTGGTGTTGGATTCTTTTGTGTGTTGTGTTTTATTTATTTACTGTTTGTTTATAGTAAATGATTTACACACCTGTCCCTTAAATTAAGCCTAACTTCTTGTGGGCCAAGCTACCAAGGGTTGAGCAGGATAGATTTACTGTGAAGTTAACTGAACCTCAGTTGAGATTGTGGCCTTATTACGAAGTGTTGGTATCCACCTGCTAATTTCAATAAACCACTGTCCAACAACTCTGAACACTTTACCACTTCTGACCAGTGCAAAAGTGGATGTTCCTCTCCTGTAAAACATGGTAAAATTTGTTCATCCACAATTGGGATATTTCATTTATCTTTAAGTCCCTAATAGAGACCACTACATGTGTCCAGGGCCTTTAAATTGAAAATGCTACTAGTGGGCCTGCAGCACTGACTGTGCCAGCCAATCAAGTAGCTTTTTTTAACACATCTCAGGACTGCCATTGCAGGGCCTGTGCGTGCAGTTTCAATGCTATGTCAACATGGTATTCAGAAACTCTTGCTAATCGTTAAACTCCACTTTTGGTACATATAAGTCACACCTAAGGTAGGCCCTAGTAAACAATAGGACATGTACTATTACGTTTTGCATATCCTGGTAGTGAAAAACACTCACATTAATTTTTCACTACTGTGAGGCCTAATCCTCTCTTACATTAACCTTGGTATTTCCTTATTACCCTTTTAAGCAATAATTCCTGATTGAAAAGGAGCAACTCTGTCACGTTTCATAGTATTGGAATGGTGGTAATAAATGTTCTCACCTTGCAAAGTTGGATTTAACATTACTATTTTAGAAATATCACTTTTAGAAAGGTGGTATTTCTTCATTCCTAAACCTCTCTGTGCCTGCAGCCTGTCTAAAATTAATATCTGGGGTAGGTGTCAGCTTGACTTTATGCATTCACCCTAGACAGCCATACAACAAGGAAGGTTAGGTGTGTCTGAGTGCCCATCTGCATCCTCATGGTTCATGCTGGGCTGGATGGAAGGGAGGAAATGACACTCGAAAGGGCAGTGTACTGTCCCCTCACAAAGGGCTGGATCCACGGCTAGGAATAAAGGATCTCTGTACACTTCAAAGAACCTTCTCTGAAGTCACTGCCACTTCAAAGGCACAATTGGGTATAAGTAATTGGTCTCTTCTGCTACAAGGACTGTCACACTGCTGGACTGCTGCTCTGGAAGAACTGCTTTCCTGCCATACTACCCTGCTGCTCGCTGCACACTGAACCCGCTGAGGGAGAGCTGGATTCTACCTGCAACCCAAAGTGGTCCGAAGGGCTTGTAGACTTTTCTCCTGTTGCTTGAGATTTGGGGATTTCATGTCTTGTTCCTAAGAACTACAGACACTTTTATTTTTTTAAATTCATATCTTGACTTCTACTTATTGGATTTTTGTCATTTAGGTCTTTATTTAATTATAAAATCATGATCTATTTTCTTCTAACCAGGGGTGAAGTCTTTTTGTGGTGTTTTCACTGTGTTACTGTTTGTTGTGTTGCACAAATACTTTACACATTGCCTCTAAGTGAAATCTGACTGTTCTGTGCCAAGCTACCAGAGGGTGAGCACAGGCTAACCTTTAGTGTATATCTGATGTACCCTGACTATGATTGTGGTTTCTGCTTTAACAGGGTGCATATCTCTGCCAACCAGAAATCCAATTCCTATTATGTATCTTGACATATTTCTGCTGTGAATGCTCCCATTTATTCATGATTGGATTTTAAGCACTTTATTTATCTGGCCATTCCAAAAAAAACAGTATTGCAGTCTCCAACTTGTCCAGAATGCAGTGTCTTATGTGATCACGGGCACCCCCACAGGGCCTCACATTAGTCCTGTCTTGAAGTCCCTCCATTGGCTGCCCATCTTTTCCAGTATCATCTTCAAAGCACTGCCTTGCAAGCACAAGGTGAAAAAGAGCATATTCCTTTCATTAATGAAACATTCACTTTCTCCTTATCACCCCACTCATTAGCTCCTTTTGTAACTGCTTTCTTGGCAGTTCTGAAAACAAGAATGATCTCTTATGGAGATAGGTTGCTCTGAATAACCACTAAGAAGCTGTGGAACTTCCTACCTTGTAATCTGTGAAATTAAATAAATGTTCCTAGCTTCATGAAGCTAGCACAAAGTTGGCTTGCTAATACTTAGTGCTGTTTATCCCTCACCCACCAAAGTTTCTGTCATTGGCCCAGGGCCAGGGCCTCCTCAGTGACAGATGCCAGGGGATGAAAAATAAAACAATAGTTTACTACTGTTTTATTTTTCATCTGCCGGCTCAGCCTCACCCCACCCCCTTGGCATTTGCAGCGGCCGCCGCTGCATTGGTCCTAGGTTGTTATGTGTCCTCACAGCACCAAGAAGCTCTGCATGTGTGCAGTCAAAAATATAAACAAATAACAAAATAAAGGACGAGGAATCTAGTGCTCAACACCATGTACCCATACAAATGTTATGTATTGAAAACGTTTATATTTAAATTATTTGAAGCTAAATCTGCCATTATGCCTAATAAATGCAGATGCACCCTCCCTTTTATCTTAAGAGCTCTACAAGAACTTCTTCTCATTGTGGAAATGAGTATTCAAACGTGGGACAATGCTCAATGGAAAACTTCACTCAATGTATAATGGTCTTCAAATATAGCTTTAAATAATCTCCTGCAGCTAACATTTGTATGTGGTATTCATATTTTGAGTTCAATACCGACTGTTTCAATTTAGACTTTCCTACATCTGGAACTGATGGTAATACATTTTATTTGCAGTGCTCACAAAGATACTCTCCAGTCATGATGCAATGATTCCAATCGGGGAAATATTCGGAGACAAGATTCTTCATAAAATGTTACATGCAATCAGCCAAAACAATTAAGCTAGTTCAGGGGCGAAGAATGGACATTGCCCTTGTGATATATCTTCCCGGCTTTACCAAACGGTCATACAATGCAGAACAGCAATCAAAATTGCTGCACAGTGTTGTGTGACAGAGAGAGTGTAGATATGGCACTCTCCTCTCTCTCTTTAGTATTGGCGCACAATCAGGCTGCCAAGCTCCTAGCACACATATTTGCAGTGCATGGGTGTCTGTATGAGTCTGGCATTGACTTTGAAAAGTTAGTCTAGACATAACATTTTGCACTGGATTCCAGTACAAAATGCTATGCCTAGACAAGCGTTATAACCTTTTCCACTTTGGATGTGTGCTGTACAGTACAGTTAGGAGAAATCCTAACATGTATTCTTTTTAACACCTGCTTCAAAGCGGCATTAATTTTTGGTTCAAAAGGCTGTCTACTTCTGATAGTAGATTGGGTTTTGCACCAAAAACCATTGGAGGTGGCACAGGAACACCCATTTACCAGCCATTTAACATCCCCTTGACTCAGAGTAATAGAAAACAGAGCTTTACATTATTTTGAGTCAACTTTGCAGCTCTGGAAAGTAAATTTAAAAGCAAAAAAAACATGTTAAGCAGGTTTCCACCACATTTGTGATGCAAACCCGACAGAAAAGGTTTGTAAATCTAGCCCATCATGTTGCATACTTTTATAAAAAAGTGATGGATGTAATGTTTGAATAAATCTCAGCTGGCGGTATTTACTTTGGATTGCATCTCAGTCCATTTTTACTTTGCACACAGTGCCACCTCAGTTTGGACCAAGCCATATGCAAATCAGCCTTGCCCCTGCTCCAGTGATAACAGTCCCCCCTGGACTGCACGGCCAGGTCCTTCCTGATCCGGAACACAAGTAACCCAAGACCTGTTTCACCCTAGTTAGGGATCATCAGCCAGGTATAGTTTGGATCCAGTCACACAGTGTGCACGGGACACACTAAAGTACACAAAACTCATTTACACAGTGACCTGTGCCTCCTTTACGCTGATATTCTTGTGATATACCTTCCTGTATTATATAATTGAGCACATAGTGAATTCACTTATTTATGCAAATGCCCAATTCGTTTAGTAAATTTGTAAAGTTCTTTTATTTGGAATCTTAATAAAATGCAAATTTCATAATTTCCATATCTTCATAATTTTGCTTAATAGTCATATTTCTATCTAGTGCACCACCCTGACTGATGAGCAATGCATATATTGAAGCCTGTCCTGCTTGAGCACTCTTTAATCAATTGAGAATGTGTCCAATTTGTCAAACTGATTAGAGAAGTGAGATTTTCAGGTGTCAGTTGGCTTCTATATCTGATTTAGGTTAGAATCATCACTGATTTCAAATGACTCTTAGGAGCATGGCTGTAGCTAAAAAGCAAAATATTGTGCAATAAAGAATACCTGGAAATTGCAAGAGATTGATTTGACAGTTTTCCTGCACTGTATGCTCAGCAGAGATAACTACTCTCTGGCTGAGGCCACACTGCTTCAGCTCTGTAAAGGGCCTGGTGAGACTTCATTCGATTGGACTTCTGCTGTCTTTGCCTGTGCCTTTCTTAATTTACAATAAATACTAGAATTGGCTTCAGAAGGCCTTACCTGTGTGAGTCAGTGGGCATTGTGATCAGCATTGGCAGGATCCTTCTCTTAAGTGCCACTGTCTTGAACAAAGGTATTAGCTCCTTCACACATTCACAAGTAGACATTTCTCTCATCAGGCCCCCCATCTCAGCCTTGAACAATAATGTCAGTCAATACTTGTTAGACCTGACATGCCTTAGGGTGGTCACCCCTAACTTTTTGCCTGCCTCCCTCCACTTTTTGGACCCTGTTTTGCTGGCTTTTAGACTGCGCACTTTACCACTGCTAACCAGTGCTAAAGTGCATATGCTCTCTCCCTTTTTAAACATGGTAACTTTGGATCATACCTGATTGGACTATTTAATTTACTTATAAATCCCTAGTAATGTGCACTATATGTGCCTAGGGCCTGTAGATTAAGGGCTACTAGTGGACCTGCAGCACTGGTTGTGCCACCCACTTAAGTAGCCCCCTTAACCTTGTCTCAGGCTTGCCATTGCAAGGCCTGTGTGTGCAGTTTCACTGCCACTTCGACTTGGCATTTAAAAGTACTTGCCAAGCCTATAACTCCCCTTTTTCTACATATAAGTCACCCCTAGTGTGTGCCCTAGGTAACCCCTAGAGCAGGGTGCTGTGTAGGTAAAAGGCAGGACATGTACCTGTGTCGTTATATGTCCTGGTAGCGTAAAACTCCTAAATTCGTTTTTACACTACTGTGAGGCCTGCTCCCTTCATAGGCTAACATTGGGGCTGCCCTCATACATTGTTGAAGTGGCAGCTGCTGATCTGAATGGAGCAGGAAGGTCATATTTAGTATGGCCAGAATGGTAATAGAAAATCCTGCTGACTGGTGAAGTCGGATTTCATATTACTATTCTAGAAATGCCACTTTTAGAAAGTGAGCATTTCTTTGCACTTAAATCTTTCTGTGCCTTACAATCCACGTCTGGCTGGGCTTGGTTGACAGTTCCTTGTGCATTCACTCAGACACACCCCAAACACAGGGTACTCAGCCTCACTTGCATACATCTGCATTTTGAATGGGTCTTCCTGGGCTGGGAGGGTGGAGGGCCTGCTCTCACACAAAGGACTGCCACACCCCCTACTGGGACCCTGGCAGACAGGATTGAACTGAAAAGGGACCTGGTGCACTTCTTAGCCACTCTTTGAAGTCTCCCCCACTTCAAAGGCACATTTGGGTATAAAACAGGGCCTCTGCCCTACCTCATGAGACACTTGCTGGAGAAGAAACCTGAACCAGAAACTACATCCTGCCAAGAAGAACTGCCTGGCTGCTCAAAGGACTCACCTGTCTGCTTTCTACAAAGGACTGCTGCCTTGCTGTTGGCCTGCTGCCTTGCTGAACTCTTGTCTGGCTGTGAAAGTGCTCTCCAAGGGCTTGGATAGAGCTTGCCTCCTGTTCCCTGAAGTCTCAGGACCAAAAAGACTTCTCTTTTTCACTTGGACGCTCCGTGCGCTGAAATTTTCGATGCACAGCTTGTTTCGCGGCGAGAAAAACGCCGCACATCGACGCTGATC
Organism: Pleurodeles waltl; assembly: GCF_031143425.1. NCBI lineage: Eukaryota > Metazoa > Chordata > Amphibia > Caudata > Salamandridae > Pleurodeles > Pleurodeles waltl. The sequence continues at coordinate 808,826,241 of NC_090445.1, read as the reverse complement.
GCCGCGCCACCTTCGGGACGACCGGAACTTCGACGCACGGCTTCGCAAGGACAACGCCGCCCGACCTCCAGACGAGAAATCGACGCGACGCCTGCCGTGAGATCGAAATTTCTACGTGCAGCCCCGCAGAACGACGCGCAGCCGGAAAACAAGCAGGAAAATCCACGCACAGACCCGGGACATCTGGTAATCCCCGCGATCCACAGAAAGAGACTGTCCGCGCGCCGGAAAAACGACGCACGACTTCCCCGCGTGGAAAATAACGACGCAAGTCCGTGTGTGCTGGGGAGAAATCGACGCACACACCATTTTTCCATGTATCTCTTCTCCTGCGGCCCTCTGAGGAGATTTTCCACTCCAAACCAGGTACTTTGTGCTTGAAAGAGACTTTGGGGGTCATTTTGACCTTGGCGGACGGCGGAGGCCGTCCGCCAAGGTACCGCCGCTGAATGACCGCACCGCGGTCAAAAGACCGCGGCGGCCATTCAGACATTTCCTCTGGGCCGGCGGGCGCTCTCTTAAAAGAGCGCCCGCCGGCCCAGAGGAAATGCCCCTGCAACGAGGACGCCGGCTCAGAATTGAGCCGGCGTAGTTGCAGGGGTGCGACGGGTGCAGTTGCACCCGTCGCGTATTTCAGTGTCTGCTTAGCAGACACTGAATTACTTTGCGGGGCCCTCTTACGGGGGCCCCGCGGCACCCCCTACCGCCATCCTGTTCCTGGCGGGAGACCCGCCAGGAACAGGATGGCGGTAGGGGGTGTCAGAATCCCCATGGCTGCGGAGCGTGCTCCGCAGCCATGGAGGATTCTGAAGGGCAGTGGTAAACCGGCGGGAGACCGCCGGTTTACCCTTTCTGACCGCGGCTGAACCGCCGCGGCCAGAATGCCCTCGGGAGCACCGCCAGTCTGTTGGCGGTGCTCCCGTGGTCGGTGGCCCTGGCGGCCACCGGCCGCCAGGGTCAGAATGACCCCCTTTGTTTGCTTTTTAAAGTCTTAAGACACTTCATATCACTTTTCAGTGATATCTCTACAAATTCACATTGCAGCTTTATTCGTTTTGACCTACAATTATCCTGATAAATATTATATATTTTTCTAAACACTGTGTGGTGTATTTTTGTGGTGCTATATGGTGGTATTGTATGATTTATTGCACAAATACTTTACACATTGCCTTCTAAGTTAAGCCTGACTGCTCGTGCCAAGCTACCAGAGGGTGAGCACAGGCTAATTTTGGATTGTGTGTGACTTACCCTGACTAGAGTGAGGGTTGTTGCTTGGACAGAGGGTAACCTGACTGCCAACCAAAAACCCCATTTCTAACATTGGTGATCAGCGGTGAGGATAGGACTTGTATTTGTGCAGTGACATACAGTAGCTAAGTATTTCACTACCTACCCACAGTTGAAGGTCAACTTGATTTTTATCTCTTTTTGCAAATTCGTTTTTCCTGAAAATTTTCAAAAACTAAATCCTCACTCAACATGTCTCTGACTGGGTCTCAAATAGGAGACTTTGACCTAGTCCTGTTGGATACATATACGGTCAAACAGCTAAGAGGGTTCTGCAGGGCAATGAGGGTACCCACCCAAGGGGCCTCTAAAAAGGAGGACTTTCAAGTAGCGCTGAGGTCCTGGGCAGAAGCCCATTTAGAAGAGGATGATGAAGAAGAGGAGCCAGAAAATGGCCCCTCAGAGGATTTGTTGCTATCTGTGGATGATGTTACCACTGCAATTGTGCCCCCTTCCAGACCAGGGAGCAGTGTCTCTGTGCAAAGCCTGACCGCAGAGGAAAGGAGAGAGGAAAGGGAGTTCCAATTGCAAATGGCAAAACTGAAAATTGAGGCTCAACAAGAGCAAAGAAGGGCAGAGAGAGAAGCCAAGCAAGCTGAGGCTGAAAGAGCAGCCAAACAGATTCAAGATGAAGCTGAAAGGGCAGCCAAACAGGTGGAAGCTGAAAGAGCTTTGGCTGAAAAGAAACTATTATTGGCTCATGAACTGAGTCTCAAGGAGCTGGAGATCAAGGCAAGACAGTCTGAATCCAGCAATAAGGGTGGCAGCATACAGGCAGGACCTGCTGGAGAAAAGAAGGTTTGTATACCCAAAAATGTGGTGCCCAGTTTTGTGGTGGGAGATGACATAGATAAATGGTTAGCTGCTTATGAAGTTGCACTAAGGGCTCATGAGGTTCCTGAAGGGCAATGGGGGGTAGCTATGTGGGGTTATGTACCGCCATTGGGGAGGGACACACTTCTCACATTGGATCAACCTGATCAAAACACATACCCACTTCAGAAAGCCACTTTACTTGCCAAGTTTGGGCTGACCCCTGAGGGATACCGTTAGAGGTTCAGGGACAGCACCAAACAAACCACACAAACATGGGTAGATTTCTTTGAATTTTCCAGTAAGGCACTGAATGGATGGGTGCGGGGCAACAAAGTAGATAATTATAAAGGGCTATATGACTTGATTCTGAGAGATCATATACTCAATGTTACTTATACAGAGTTGTGCCAGCACTTGGTAGATAGCAAGCTGACTGATCCCAGGAAGCTTGCTGAGGAGGCGGACATCTGGGTTAGCACCAGAGTGTCCAAAAAGGTACCTGGGGGGGACTCCCACAAAGGTGGTCAGGGTTCCCAACAGAAGAAAGAGGGGGGAGATAAACTTACAGATAAGGAACTCTCAAAAGGCCCCCAAAAGAATTCCCAGGGAGGGGGTGGCAACCATTCCTTCTCCAGATTTGGGAAAAAGCCAGGGACATATGATAGGTCAGGGAAATCCAACCCCAAATGTATGGAGTGTTACCAGTATGGTCACTATAAAGGCGACCCCCAGTGCTCCAAAAGGGCACCGTCCACTACCGGACAGACACCTGGGTTGACTAGTGTAGCGCTTGGGGGGGAGATGGACCCAGATAGCTTTGGGGAGCAGGTAGAGATTTCCCTAGTGTCCCTGGGAGAAAGAGAAATGGTGCCCAAAGCCCACATGCCCCGAAATACTTCCAAGTACAGGCAGTGGGTCACCAATAATGGGCAGAAGGTGGAGGCTCTGCGTGACACAGGAGCCAGTATGACTACTATCCAGAGTCAGCTGGTGTCAACAGAGCAGATAGTCCCTAATACATTCCATCAGGTCATAGTCGCTGACAATCGTGAGAGTCACCTACTGGTGGCTCTGGTTCCCTTTGAGTGGGGGGGGGTCTCTGGTACTTTGAAAGTAGCTGTGAGTCCTGCCATGCCTGTAGATTGTCTGTTAGGCAATGATCTTGAGCACACTGCTTGGAAAGAAGTAGAGCTCAGATCTCACCTGGAGATGTTAGGGTTACCTGAGTGGGTCTGCATGACCACAAGGTCCATGGCTGCCCGGGAAGGGAGTCAAGGGCGTCTGGAACCTGGAAAAATGGCCCAGACAGCCGCCAAAGAGGGGGGCCAGGGGCGTGGGAAACCCGCCTCCAATGTTCCCACGGTGGTAGACGAGGTCCCTGAGGAAGAGGAGGCCCCTGAGCCAACCGGGGAGGACATAGCTGCCCTGGGTAACCTACCTGAACTTGCTGGCTGGCAAGTAGAGGGGGGGCCAACCAGGGCAGCATTCTGCAAGGCGCAGAGAGAATGCCTCACCCTTGAGGGTCTGAGGAAGCAGGCCACAGACCACGCATCAGGTGACGCCTCTGGCGCTCACCATATTTACTGGGAGAATGATCTCCTTTACAGTGAGCGTAGGATTCCAGGTCCTGGGGCACACCGTGTGCTGGTGGTCCCCCAGTGTTACCGGAAATTCCTACTAGGCCTGGCTCACGACATTCCCCTGGCAGGACACCTGGGCCAAGACAAGACCTTTGACAGGCTTAACACCCACTTTTATTGGCCCAGAATGAGGAAAGCCTCAGATAACTTCTGCAGAACTTGCCCCACCTGCCAGGCTAGTGGGAAGGCAGGGAAACGGCTTAAAGCTCCCCTGCTCCCACTCCCAGTCGTTGGCACCCCCTTTGAAAGGGTGGGCATCGACATTGTTGGTCCCTTGGACCCCAAAACTGCCTTGGGCAACAGGTTTATCCTGGTTTTGGTGGACCATGCCACCCGCTATCCAGAGGCAATCCCTCTGAGAACAGTGACTGCAAAGGTGGTGACCAGAGCCCTGTTGGGAATATTTACCCGTGTGGGATTCCCTAAGGAGGTCGTGTCTGACAGGGGCACAAACTTCATGTCTGCATACATGAAGACCCTGTGGGATGAGTGTGGTGTGACCTACCGGTTTACCACCCCTTATCATCCTCAAACCAATGGGCTTGTTGAGAGATTCAACCAGACCCTGAAAGGCATGATTGGTGGCCTGACTGAGGCCATGAGGCGTAAGTAGGACGTCCTCTTACCCTGCCTGTTGTTTGCTTATAGAGAGGTGCCCCAGAAAGGGGTGGGGTTCAGCCCCTTTGAGCTTCTCTATGGTCACCCTGTCAGGGGACCCCTAAGCATCGTTAAGGATGGCTGGGAGAGAGCTCCCCAGGCCCCTCCCCAGGATGTGGTCAGCTACATGCTGGCCCTCCGCAAACAAACCCAACGCTTCTGGAAGGAGGCCCAGAGTAACCTCGAGGCCAGTCAAGAGGTGATGAAGGAGTGGTACGACCAGAAGGCCACTCTAGTTGACCTGGAGACAAAGTTTGGGTGATGGAGCCGGTAGAGCCCAGGGCTCTCCAGGACCGCTGGACTGGCCCCTTTGAGATCAAGGAGCATAAAGGGGAGGCCACTTACCTAGTGGACCTCAAGACCCCTAGGCAACCCCTAAGGGTCCTCCATCACAACCGGCTCAAACCTCACTTTGAGAGGTCTGAGGTCAGTATGCTCCTAGTCACCGATGAGGGCATGGAAGAGGAGAGTGAACCTCTCCCCAACCTCCTCGCTGTCAAAGAAGGGGATGGGTCAGTAGGTGGTGTCATTCTCTCTGACTCCCTGACTCCAACCCAGAGAGGGGACTGCTATGAGCTGTTAGAGCAGTTCTCCCCCCTGTTCTCCCTTACACCTGGACTAACCCACCTCTGTGTGCATGACATTGACACAGGTGACAGTGCCCCTGTAAAGAACAAAATTTACAGATTGTCAGATAAGGTGAAGGCCAGCATCAAAGAGGAGGTCTCCAAGATGTTGACTTTGTGGGTTATTGAGATATCCAGTAGTCCCTGGGCCAGCCCTGTGGTATTGGTTCCCAAGGCTACTGCCCCAGGTGCGAAACCAGAACTCTGGTTCTGTGTGGACTACCGGGGTCTCAATTCAGTCACCCAGACTGATGCTCACCCCATCCCCGAGCTGATGAGCTCGTTGACAGGCTAGGCGCTGCCAAGTTCCTGTGTACGTTCGATCTTACTTCCGGGTACTGGCAGATTGGCCTGACTGAGGGGGCTAAAGAAAGATCTGCTTTTTCCACCCGTGATGGCCATTACCAATTCTGGGTGATGCCATTTGGGCTGAAAAATGCCCCCGCTACCTTCCAACGGTTGGTTAACGGGGTCCTAGCTGGTAAAGGTGCCTTCTGTGCAGCTTACCTAGACGACATAGCTGTCTATAGTTCCAGCTGGGAGGAACACCTGCTCCACCTAAAGGAGGTGCTTCAGGCCCTGCAACAGGCAGGCCTGACTATCAAGGCTAGTAAGTGCCAGATTGGGCAGGGTTCCATGGTGTACTTGGGACACCTAGTAGGTGGTGGAAGGGTGCACCGCTCCAGGCCAAGATTGAAACTATCAAGGCCTGGCAACCACCTAGAACACAGACTGAGGTGAGAGCCTTTTTGGGCCTCACTGGATACTACCGCAGGTTCGTCAAGGGCTATGGTACCATTGTGTCCCCCTTGACAGAACTCACTTCCAAGAAACAACCTAGGTTGGTGAATTGGACAGAGGCCTGTCAGAAAGCCTTTGATTCTTTGAAGGAAGCCATGTGCACGGCCCCCGTGCTCAAGGCCCCTGACTACTCCCAGGAATTTATTGTTCAGACAGACGCTTCAGAGCATGGCATAGGGGCTGTTCTAGCACAGCTGAATGAGGAGGGCGCAGACCAACCAGTAGTCTTTATTAGCAGAAGACTATTACCACGGGAACAAAGGTGGAGTGCTATTGAGAGAGAAGCATTTGCTGTGGTCTGGGCACTGAAGAAGATAAGACCCTACCTGTTTAGGACTCACTTCCGGGTTCAGACAGACCACAGGCCCCTCAGATGGCTCATGCAGATGAGGGGTGAGAATCCAAAACTCTTGAGGTGGTCCATTTCCCTACAGGGGATGGACTTTACGGTCTGCATCGCCCAGGGGTGACCACACCAATGCTGATGGTCTCTCCAGATACTTCCGCCTTAGCGATGAGAGCTCCCAGGCGGTCGGGTAGCTCTCCCCACTTTCAGCTGGGGGGGACACATGTTAGACCTGACATGCCTTAGGGTGGTCACCCCTAACTTTTTGCCTGCCTCCCCCCACTTTTTGGACCCTGTTTTGCTGGCTTTTAGACTCTGCTCACTTTACCACTGCTAGCCAGTGCTAAAGTGCATATGCTCTCTCCCTTTTTAAACATGGTAACTTTGGATCATACCTGATTGGACTATTTAATTTACTTATAAGTCCCTAGTAATGTGCACTATATGTGCCTAGGGCCTGTAGATTAAGGGCTACTAGTGGACCTGCAGCACTGGTTGTGCCACCCACTTAAGTAGCCCCCTTAACCTTGTCTCAGGCTTGCCATTGCAAGGCCTGTGTGTGCAGTTTCACTGCCACTTCGACTTGGCATTTAAAAGTACTTGCCAAGCCTAGAACTCCTCTTTTTCAACATATAAGTCACCCCTAGTGTGTGCCCTAGGTAACCCCTAGAGCAGGGTGCTTTGTAGGTAAAAGGCAGGACATGTACCTGTGTAGTTATATGTCCTGGTAGTGTAAAACTCCTAAATTCGTTTTTACACTACTGTGAGGCCTGCTCCCTTCATAGGCTAACATTGGGGCTGCCCTCATACATTGTTGAAGTGGCAGCTGCTGATCTGAAAGGAGCAGGAAGGTCATATTTAGTATGGCCAGAATGGTAATACTAAATCCTGCTGACTGGTGAAGTCGGATTTAATATTACTATTCTAGAAATGCCACTTTTAGAAAGTGAGCATTTCTTTGCACTTAAATCTTTCTGTGCCTTACAATCCACGTCTGGCTGGGCTTGGTTGACAGCTCCTTGTGCATTCACTCAGACACACCCCAAACACAGGGTACTCAGCCTCACTTGCATACATCTGCATTTTGAATGGGTCTTCCTGGGCTGGGAGGGTGGAGAGCCTGCTCTCACACAAAGGACTGCCACACACCCTACTGGGACCCTGGCAGACAGGATTGAACTGAAAGGGGACCTGGTGCACTTCTTAGCCACTCTTTGAAGTCTCCCCCACTTCAAAGGCACATTTGGGTATAAAACAGGGCCTCTGCCCTACCTCATGAGACACTTGCTGGAGAAGAAACCTGAACCAGAAACTACATCCTGCCACGAAGAACTGCCTGGCTGCTCAAAGAACTCACCTGTCTGCTTTCTACAAAGGACTGCTGCCTTGCTGTTGGCCTGCTGCCTTGCTGAACTCTTGTCTGGCTGTGAAAGTGCTCTCCAAGGGCTTGGATAGAGCTTGCCTCCTGTTCCCTGAAGTCTCAGGACCAAAAAGACTTCTCTTTTACACTTGGACTCTCCGTGCGCCTAAATTTTCGACGCACAGATTGTTCCGAGCCGAGAAAAACGCCGCACACCGACGCTGATCGATGCGCCGCCTTCGGGACGACCGGAACTTCGACGCACGGCTTCGCAAGGACAACGCCGCCCGACCTCCAGAGGAGAAATCGACGCGACGCCTGCCGTGAGATCGAAATTTCGAATAGCAGCCCTGCAGAACGACGCGCAGCTGGAAAACAAGCAGGAAAATCCACGCACAGACCCGGGACATCTGGTAATCCCCGCGATCCACAGAAAGAGACTGTCCGCGCGCCGGAAAACGACACACGACTTCCCCGCGTGGAAAATAATGACGCAAGTCCGTGTGTGCTGGGGAGAAATCGAAGCACACACCATTTTTCCACGTATCTCTTCTCCTGCGGCCCTCTGAGGAGATTTTCCACTCCAAACCAGGTACTTTGTGCTTGAAAGAGACTTTGGCCCTCATTCTGACCCTGGCGGTCTTTGACCGCCAGGGCGGAGGACCGCGGGAGCACCGCCGACAAGCCGGCGGTGCTCCAATGGGGATTCCGACCGCGGCGGTAAAGCCGCGGTCGGACCGGCACCACTGGCGGGGTCCCGCCAGTGTACCGCGGCCCCATTGAATCCTCCGCGGCGGCGCAGCTTGCTGCACCGCCGCGGGGATTCTGACCCCCCCTACCGCCATCCAGATCCCGGCGGTCGGACCGCCGAGATCCGGATGGCGGTAGGGGGGGTCGCGGGGCCCCTGGGGGCCCCTGCAGTGCCCATGCCACTGGCATGGGCATTGCAGGGGCCCCCGTAAGAGGGCCCCTACATGTATTTCACTGTCTGCTGCGCAGACAGTGAAATACGCGACGGGTGCAACTGCACCCGTCGCACAGCTTCCACTCCGCCGGCTCGATTCCGAGCCGGCTTCATCGTGGAAGCCTCTTTCCCGCTGGGCTGGCTGGCGGTCTGAAGGAGACCGCCCGCCAGCCCAGCGGGAAAGTCAGAATTACCGCCGCGGTCTTTCGACCGCGGAACGGTAACCTGACGGCGGGACTTTGGCGGGCGGCCTCCGCCGCCCGCCAAGGTCAGAATGAGGGCCTTTGTTTGCTTTTTAAAGACTTAAGACACTTCATATCACTTTTCAGTGATATCGCTACAAATTCACATTGCAACTTTATTCGTTTTGACCTACAATTATCCTGATAAATATTATATATTTTTCTAAACACCGTGTGGTGTATTTTTGTGGTGCTATATGGTGGTATTGTATGATTTATTGCACAAATACTTTACACATTGCCTTCTATGTTAAGCCTGACTGCTCGTGCCAAGCTACCAGAGGTTGGGCACAGGCTAATTTTGGATTGTGTGTGACTTACCCTGACTAGAGTGAGGGTTCTTGCTTGGACAGAGGGTAACCTGACTGCCAACCAAAAACCCCATTTCTAACAATACTGAAGAAATATGAGTCTTATTGTGAAGCAGTCGGGCTTGGCTCCGGTCTCAACTCAGCAACTGACGAGTTGAAATACTCCATTGACCTTAGTAGCAGATAATCACTAAGATGACTAAAATCGTATAGCTGGCCTTGCACTGGGTCTCAGATCTTCCTTTCCACTTCAAATATGACAAATATTGTTCACCTAATCAGGAGTAGCGGAACTATACTCCTTAAGCCCTGATACATTATCATTAGATGTTGGTTCGAGAATGCTCATATTACCTAATATTGTGCAAAAACTGGACTCACCATTGGTAAATGTCTATTAACAGATTGGCAACCCTGGAAAACTGAGAAGTCAGTGACATCACTTCTCTGTCCGATTTATGTCAGTGTAAGGCCCCTGGTGGATTGGAACGTTTGCTGAGTTGCCTTGTTCCTTGCCACCACTATTTATTTATTCCTCACTCAGGACTGCTAGTGACTTGAGTTGCTGGTGACCTCTCAGCACTGGTCTACTCCAACCATACTAGTGTTGTATTAATTGCACTGGTTATTTTTTCACGACTCCTCATTCTTGTCTTCATCCATCTAATTCTCATATTCTCCTTATCTTTTTCTCTCAACCGATTCCATATTTTGCTCCCCCTCCTTCATCTCGGTAAAATCTTTACTGTCCGCAGAAAGTGCCTATTTGATTCAGAACTTTGTAGTGACAGTGAGTTAGTACTCTAGTCCTAAGGTGCTGCTTATTCAAAGTTTATGTTAGGAAAATTAGACAGAAAAGGGGTGGAGTGTGTGCTCCTCACCTGGTTACTAAGCAGGTTTCAGAAGACATTTTGAGTTAGAGGCACTGAACCACAGGACCCATCATCGGGCACTTTATGTCTTTTTTCACTGCAGAGACAGTCGGAGAGGCACAGAAGCTGAGGAGACAGTACTCACAGTTGATGAGTGAAGCCCACTCAGGGTTATCAAGGTCTCCAAGTCGTGCTTGTACCACTCACTCAATTTCCACTAAGCACAGGAGTCCCTTTGCGGGGTGTTAAGGTGGAAAGAGTATGTGTGTTTGAGTGGGGGTCTATGGATGATAGCGTGTGGAGGGGGCAATTCACTTAACGCAATCCCCGAATAAAGGAGTGATTACAGTTCAACCAAAATAAATACGAACACTTCTGAAGCATCCTTTGTGCAGGCCATCAGTTTCCAAATAGGTGGTATGAAGGTACTGCGTATAATATGTTCCAGTAATCCAGTTAATAACGGCAATCTACTTTCTCGATACAACAATAAAGGTTAACACAAAAAGGTCCTGTGTTCAGAGGTTTCCTCATATCACAATATATTTGCGATCATCAACTGCAATTTTCTTATTGTAGTAACTCATTTTACATCCTCATTTTCGAAGGTGGATGCTATTCAAGAAGAGGCACGAGCTAGTTACCTCAATACTAAATAATTCTACCTATGCAAAAATTCACACTAGGTGCTTCCTAGAAGCTCTTACAGTCATATATCCGAGAAGGGTACATTTTCAACTGAATAAATTAATGGTACTTTGAAAAGGTGAAAATACTAAGGGCGGGAGCACTCACCAAAAAACTGTGAATGTCAAGTCAGAGCGCACGATTATTTGATATTCATGAAATTCCTTCTGATTGAAAGTGTTGTAATTAATGTAGGTAGTCTGGAAAGCACACCATATATATTTTTATTAAAAAATATTCAGGGATGTGCTTTAATGAGACGGTTCAGAGTGTGCTAGTCACAGCAGGGGTACGACCAGAACATTCTCTTTGAAAGGGTTTTCAAAGCTCTCAAAGCAAGAAGCTGCAGGAACTTTGTTAATAGCAAAATCTTGACTTGAGGCTCACAAAGACAGTTCGCAGGCATTTACTACAGAGGGCCATGAGAAGTACATGCAGGTTATTCGAGGTTATTCAAGGGTGACAAAGAATATGTGTGCATGACACTTAAATCCAGAGAAGATATCCATCAATCTCCCTCATGAGACAGCTGAACGTGTCAATAAACACAAGCACACATAGAAACATTTAGGCCCAGATTTGTAGGACTTTGCATCAAGGTTGCATCAGTTTTGTGGAGCAACCTCCTCGCAAAATCCATGTTGGGATTTACCAAGACATGCAAATCAAGATTTGCATGGCTTTAACACACGCATTACATGAGTGGAGCATGGGCATTCCTGTGCATCCACCCACATGTTTTGATAAATATCCAATGTCAGTAAAATGGTGCACCTATCCGAGGCTGGCGTAATGAGAAGAAATATCTTTATTTATCCCTGTTACTTCCTTACTCACACATACAAAGAGGAATAAGTCTTTAAGAATAGTTTATGTGGAGGAAGATAGTCCTTCCTGCACAAAAATCTCCTCTGACTGCACACAGGCAGCTTTGGGTCATGGTTTAACGATGCCTTCGTTGGGGGCTATGGAGTCAGAAGTGCTCCAGAGCTACAAGAGAGCAGAACTGCACCGTACCTTAATAGATATGGTGCATTTCTGATTTCTTCTTTTGAAACAATGCAGTGAAGCAACTATTCTCATTGTGTTGTGTTGCATCAAAGATTAGTAAATCTGGGCCTTAATCCTTTATCTATGAATCACATCTCGAAGTCACACTACACAAATAAAGAAGACATTGAGTGAGTAAGAATGTGTAGGGTTGTGTGGGACATTCCAAGCATCACAAGCTTATGTTATTGAGGAAAACATAGCTCAGCAGCTAATGCTGTGCACGTTCTCCTAGATGAGCCATGTGGCAAGATTTGAATTAGGGCAATTGATTTAAAATTTCACTAGCATCTCTTGTGATGTAACTGTTGCTGGCTCATGAAATAGTATACTGTTACAAATGACTCATTAGTCTTTTGCTTATGTCCTTGAGAATCCTATGCATTGTTGTTGTTATCCTGTAGATTTTAACTCTCTGCTACCTTCCTCTCAGTTTGTTTTTCATTAATAGAAAACTATTACTCTGTCACAGGGGCAGCCAGTCAGTTTGTCTGCTTAAATGTGCCATGGTTTTGAGTGTGATAATTATTGCTCCAAATAAAATCCAATTCTGAGGTGTGCGAAATCTAATGGGTGCTGTTGAACTTGGGCCTTTCTGCAGGGACATCCCCAAACTGTTTGCCCTCACCCTCCTTGGTTTTGAACCTATTTTGTTTGCTTTTATGACTCAAAGTAACGCCAAGGACTAGTCTGCTGGCCTCTTCTTCAGAGCCAGAGGGGCATAACATGCTCCCAACAAACTGAATAAGCAGCCGGATCCACCTGGAGCCAGCCCCTGTATCTCAAGTGGTGCCCCTCAGGTCCTGGAACCTTCGTGTGGCCTCAGTGGAGCTAATTTGATGTTTTTGGGGGTCTCCATGAATGGGTTAGTTGACACTAACACCTTGTTGCTCACACTGCCCACCAATTGAAGTTCCATCAACCCCACTCTTCCTACTACAGCCTCAACCGCTAGCAGGGATTGTCACTGTGAATCTCTGACCCAACCATTTTCGACAACAACAGGATTGATGATCGTCCATGATGCTTCCCTGCGTCTCGTGCCTCCCTCCACTGTGAATGGGGCTCATTGTATGGGACCGAGAAGGTAACTTTTCAGCGTGACTAACCCGGTCCCTTTATTCAAGCCGAGCTCCATTGTGGTTGGTCTGAACTTGTGACTCGCTCCTGGTCTTGGATGACCAGATAGCTGCCAGTTGCTCTTTTGGCTTTTCGATGTGTATTGCACTTAAATCTTTAAAAGTGCATATTCTGATTCTACTGATTTTATTTTTGCCAATGTGGTATAAAATTATTTATTACACTTTGCTCTATTGTTCTAAATTGGTGTTGGATTTTTCTTGTGTTTTAACTTTATTATAGTTTGAAGTGCTGCATATATAGGCCCATATTTATAAGTTTTGGTGCAAAACTGTGCTAATGCAGTTTTGCGTCAAAAAGGTTACCGCCGGCTAGCGTCATTTCAAACTGCCAGCCGGGTGCCAAATTTATAGAATGCCGCAAGCTGGCGCTAAGTGTGGGCTAGTGTAAAAAAAAAAGACCCTAGCCGGCAGGGGGTGGCGGTAAAGGTGAAGGGGGCTTTGCGTCAAAAAATGAGGGTAGGTTGGCTAGAGGTTAAAAAAAAATGCTGCTAACCAGCCTTGCATCATTTCCATCTAAAAAACATGGCTCCTGTCTTAGCAAAGACAGGAGTCATTCCCACCACCGCAATAGCCAGCACAGGAGTCCAGTGTCCCCTGGGCATGGCCATTGCACCCAGTGCCATGCGGGGGGCCCTCAATGGCACTTTAGAAAAAAATGTCTATGACTCTTACCCATACTTAGCCTACTTACCTACGATTGGGTCCCCCATCCTCCGGTGTCTCTCTATTGTGGGTGGGGGTGTTCCTGGGGCTTAGGGTAGGCACCTGTGGGCCCATTCCATGACGTTTGGCCTTGGAAATAGGTTCACAGGTCACCTAATGCTTGGTCTGGCCCAGGAATCAAATAATGGCACTAAGCAGGCTTAGTGTCATTATTTGGGTCAGCCTCCCATGCATGCTTCATTTTAGCATGGGGGATAAATATGGCATTAAGGGGATAGCATCATTTTTTGGATGGGGACACCTACCTTGCATCTCATTGAAGCAAGGTGGGTTGGCACATCCAAAAAATGGTGCTAACTCGTAATATTTTGATGCTAGATGTGTCTAAATATGGAGTTAAATTTGTGCGGCATTTGCATAAATAAAATGACACAAATGCAGGCAAACAAAGTAAAAATATTCCTCATAGTTCACACATTACCTCTAAGTTAAGCATGACTGCTCTGTGCCTGTGCCAAGCTCCTCAAGTTCTGAGCACAGGTTACCTTTGGGTTTGCATTAGCCTCCTGACATGCATTTGGTTGCTAATTGAGTAGGGTTTCAACCAGTAACCCAGCTTCTTACGGGTGCGTTAATTATTGCCTATTGCGTGTTTTGCACTGAGAGTTTTGGGTAGAACACATCATACCAAATTCCGCATTTGCTAGGATTTATCAGGCATTTTTAACCCCTCAAAAATAGGTTTGACCTGCCAAAATGTAACAGGCTGTGCAAACTTTAGAACACCTGGTAATTAGCAGGTGGAATATTCAATCCACCACTTATTGCAATCTCTGAGCAACCAGATGTTTGGACAGGGATCACAATTGAACGGAGCACTTCTAAGCAGCCCCTCATCTGATAATGGGATGTGCTGGCTTTGTAAGTTTATTCTACTCAAAGATCCTCATTATGAGTGCCATGCTAGATATGCAATAATAATCGCACTGTTTAAAATCCGAAGATCTGAGGACCAACCAGAATTAAAATGGTGCAATAATTATCACCTTTCAGAGAAAGTTCCTTACTAATGGGGCTTATTGTATGGAGGTGGCAATTCCCGCTAAATTTGTGTTTGCGAAACGAATAGATTAAAAAAAAAAAACACTCTAAACCAGGGCTTAATCGGGCGGTCCTTACACGAGCCTGTCTGATTGCATCTGTTTGACACTGACGTGTTTCCATGCTGTTTGTGCCTGTGTTAAGAGTCCTTTGCACAGATCAGTATTGCTGTATCATTACAGATGGGCATTCCTACCCACTATGCAAGCATTATTTGGGGTTCGATACATTGCACTGATATGCCACATATATTCCAACAATTCTTCATTTTCACGGTAATGCTCTTATGCCTGCCTTTACAGGTTTATTCAAACGTTCAAAATTGCAGTTTGGATGACTGCTGTTCTTTAACCATAATGAGTACGAAACACACCATGAGATGCTAATCGCAGTTGAATGACTAGAAATATGCGGATTTTGATTGTTGAAATGTTGCTGCTTTTAAGACAGGGATAATGGTGTTGCTTTAGACTCATCTTTTTCGTCGCAATACATCTATTAGTGTCCAAACATAAAAGTTGCAAAAACATTCCAAATTCCTTTTATGCATCAGTTGCGGGTGGAGCTATGTAAAAATATTTATGTGCTTCAGTACATCCTCATATGTGCATGCGTTAACGTGTATCAATTACTGGTAAACTAAACAGCATATATATTCATGTGGTCTCTGGAATGGTGATTTCACAGTGCAGGATAGATTTTAGAAATACATCTATGTATAGCATTAGTTCATCATGATAAAGTTGGCAGAGCTCAATTGTTTCTTTCTTGGACATCCGGAGACGTATCATGATACTTGGTTATGTCTGCGCGGAAGGGGTCTGTACCCTGCTTTTTGGCACATTGAGTGCATGCATTAATTAAAAATAGCCCTGAGTTTATGCATGTTTTCCTGACAGCAGAGCTTGGAAGCACGCAGCCGTTTGTAAAGTTGTTGGAAGCAGCCGTTCAAGGGACAGATTTAAAAGTATCCTGCACTGGATATGTGGGACCTTTCTATTCCCGGATCACCGACTGACACACAGAGAGAACCATGTCCAGAAAACCTGCCATCACCTCTAGACCTTACTCATTTTCGTAAGATAAGGAAATCAGCAGGACCGTGTTTGATGCTAGGTGACAACTTACATTGGCACCAATTTTAGGAATTCGAGTCATTCTGATGAAAGTAATGAATTTGTGTTGGACTTTCTGCAGGGTTATCTCCAAACTTTTTGTCTTCAGCCTCCTATGTTCTGAACTTGTTTTTTGGTCTTTATGACTCCGTGCACTTTACCACTGCTAGCCAGTGCTAACGTGCTTGTGCTCTCTCACTTAAACATGGTAAAATTGGCTTACACCCACTTGGCTTATTTAATTTACTGATACATCCCTAGGAAAGTAGTATTACATGTACCCAGGGCCTGTAAATTAATTACTACTAAAAGGCCTGCAGCTCCTATTGTACCACCCACTTAAGTAGCCCTATCCACATGTTCCAGGCCTGCCTTCACAGCCTCTGTGTGCAGTTTGAACCTACAATTTCAACCTGGAAAAATAAACCTTTTGCAGGCCTCAAACTTATTTTTTTGCCTGGCTTCGATGTTTGTTTTTAATAAATATGATTTACCCATAGGGTAGGCCTGAAACAGGCCATAGGGCAGGGTGCATTGTATTTAAAAAGTTGGACAGGTACTTTTAAGTTTTTCGTTGCCTGTCAGAGAAAAACTCTTAAAAGTGTTTTTCAGTACTGCATGTCAGCCTCTCCCATAGGATGTTAAACATTGGGTCTCTTCTTGGCAGTAGTTTGCACCCTGTCCAAATAGGGACCCTCACTCTAGGTAGGGCAAAGGAGTCTCACACCTAAGATAACCCCGGCTCACCCCCTTGGTAGCTTGGCACGAGGAGTCAGGCTTATTTCAGAGGAAATATGTAAAGTATTTGTACACACACACACACACAGTAGCACAGAGAAAACAACACAAAAGTACTTCACACCGGTTTAGAAAAATAGCCAATATTTCTCTCAGTAAAAGAAGACAAAAATGACAACAATTCAATGTACACAAGCAACTATACAAATTTTCAAAGATTACATCTTAGTATAGCACTTAGACACACAATAACTCCAACTAGGGCTATCACGACATCTTGACAAAGTTGTTCCCAACATTCTGAGACCACCCAGGTGACTGTTCGGGCAAGTCACGGAGTCACATGGACCTCAGGTACAGTACCTTGGAAAATGGGGAACAAAGATGTTGCATGGAGTCGGGGAGGTGAGGAGTCGCTGGAGTCGGTGCAGCATCAGTTCCTTATTGCTTCCAGGGAAGTGAGGCGTGGGTTCCTTACTGCTAAGCAGGTGAGGTGAGGTGTCAGTTTCTTATGGTTGCAAGAAAGGTGATTCATCATCTCTGTCAGGGTGTTGGTTCCTTACAACAGGTTGGGGGGCAATGGCGTGCTATCACTCCACAGGGCGACAGGTACTGTATCGGAGTCAGGTGTCATGGACATCAGTGACATGTCACTCGGGACTCACACTGTGGCAGGATTTCAGGGGCGCTGCAGCAGTGTCAAGCCTGTGACATTGGTTGCAGTGGTTTCACTCAGCAGGGACCACAGTGCTGGTGCACAAAGTGTTGCAGGTCGGACTTCAGCTCTGGCTCCTAACTTGACCTGGAGTCAAAATGCTTAGTTCTATCTTAGTTGCACCAGAGCTCTCTTCCAAGGGCACAGGAACTGGATTTGGCACCACTTGGCAAGTCAGGACTCTCAGTAACAGAGCCCATGCGCTGGAATGTGAAGCCTTTGATGACCCTGAGACTTCTTAACAGGAGGCAAGCTCTGGTCAAGCCCGTGGGGAACCATGGAAAGCAGGATGTAGAAAGCCATGTCCAGTCCTTTCACTCCCAGGACAGAAGCAGCAAGCAGCAGGCCTGAACAGCAAAGCAACAGGTAGAGTGTCAGTCTCTCCTCCAGCTTCCATCTCTTCTTCCTGGTAGAATGTCCTGAGTCCAGAAGTGTTCTAACTTTGCTTGGTCAGAGGTCCAGTACTTATACCCATTTCTGCCTTTGATGTAGGCAAACTTCAAAGAAAAGTCTTTTAGTGCACAAGACCCTGACTTTCCTGCCCTGGCCCCCAACACATTCCTGGGGGTTGGAGACTGCTTTGTGTAAGGACAGGCTCAGCCCTATTCAGGACCAAGTATCAGCTTCTCCCACCAGTCTAGCCACACACCTCAGCACCCTTTGTGTGACTGTCGAGAGTGAATTCACAAACAGCCTAACTGTCATTCTGACCCAGGCATGTATTCCACAGCCAGGCAGAGGCACAGAATGGTTAAGCAAGAAATTGCCCACTTTCTGTAAGTGGCATTTTCAAATTTACAATTTAAAAATCAACTTCACTAAAACATGTATTTTTAAGTTGTGAGTTCCGAGATCCAAAATTCTGTATCGCCATCTGCTCCCAATGGAAAATTACACTTAAAAGATATTTCAAGGAAAGCCCCATGTTAACCTATAGGAGGGATAGTCCTTGCAATACTGAAAAACAAATGTAGCAGTATTTTGCCATCAGGACATGTAAGGCACACCAGTACATGTCCTGCCTTTTAAATACACTGCACCCTGCCCATGTGTCTGCCTTGGACCTATCTAAGGTTGACTTACATGTAGTGAAAGTGAAGATTTACAACCACATACACAGACACTGCCATGGCGGACCTGAGAAATGTTTCTGGGGCTATTCATGTGGGTGGCACGATCAGTGCTGCAGGACCACAGTAGCATTTGACTTACATGTCCTGGGCACACTTGGTGCACTATACCAAGGACTAACTGGTAAATCAGACATGCCAATCATGGATAAACCAATCACCAATACCATTTATAGAGAGCATTTGCACTTTAGCACTAGTCAGGGTGCTCTCCTAGGACAGCTGTAGTCCTGTGAGCAGAACCAACATAGCACATCTCCTCACTGCTGCATGAGAAGTGCCATTTTGCAATGTATTCCCGACACAAGACCTCACTGCCCAGCTTCCTTAACACAGGCCTTGACAACTCAAGCCCCTCATCAACCACACCCTTGAGGATGCTGCAGGACTCTGCATCGCAGACCCACAGCTTCCTAAGAACCTCCGCTGCACAATGCATCCTCAACGCAGGATCGTACAACGCTCCACAAACCAGGATTTAAGGTGCATTGTTCAGCAAGCCTAGCTTGGTCCTTGTTTCCAGCCCATGCTCCATTATGGTCAGCTTGCACTTGTGACCATGTCCCAGTCCAGTGTGAACAGATAACCTCAGAAAACACTTTGTGCTTCTAGGCACTACTTTTACTTACATATTTAAAATTTCATATCTCCAGTTTTCCTGATAGATTTTTTGTGATTTTGGTTGCAAATAATTTATTCAATGTAACTCAATGTTTTCTAATTTGGTGTGGGCTTTTTCTTGTGTGGTGTTTTCACTTTATTACTGTTTGAGGTGCTGCATAAGTTAAGCCTGACTCCTTTGTGTCAAGCTACTAGAGAGATAAGCACAGGTTAATTTGGGGTTTACATCTGTTTCAACCTGACAAGAATTGTGGTTGTTGTTTGAGTAGGGTTTCACGCCCCTCAACCAGTAACCTAATTTAGAACAATTTGACAGACACATGGGAACATCAGTGAAAATATTGAATTGTTTGGCACTACTACAAAGGTTTCACTTTTTACACAAAGGTTTTGGGAAATTGAAACCTCAGGAATTTAGTCTTTGAATGTTGTGACACCACCTGTTTGTAAGACATTGTTTATATGATTCAGTCCTGCTGCAGCCTTAGTCCAGTTGTGTATAATATTTTCTCTTTCACTCATTCAGTCCACATTGCTGCATTGTTAACTTAGTGGGCTTTATAGAAAATACAGTGAATACACTGATGCAAGATAACAAGTCAGATTAGAAAACCAAAGACAGCTAGTGGCTAAAGAAGGGTTGATTGAAGGGGCGTGGCTGAAGCCCGAGTGATTGCTGCGCAGACTGTTATCTCCACGCGCCATCCTCTCAATGCAGTCCTACAATCCAGCCATCCTAACAAAGAAGTGACCCAGCCACCTTCCAGATACATGCAACATACCGAAGGTGCTGCTGAGGGAGGTTTTCTTAAGGACTAACTTAGCAAAACAGAGCTTTATCCTTTGAAGCCTCCACCAATACTGCCGTCCAAAATGGCATCCGCTAGCTCTCTGAATGCTCCAGCTGGGTCCCTAGCCCCATGCCAGCATCATGATCAGATTTGAAGTACCAGAAGGAACTTTGCCCTCAGTGACATATGAATCTCTGTAAGCAGGACCAATACAATCTCCGTCTTACTGCCATCATGGACATCTTAGACTGCCGCCGCACACCATCGGCAATGAGCACCAACAAGAACAGCTAAGTAGAAGATCCTCAATTCTGCCTCTAGCAGTGGTCTTACCCCAACATCGGGCCTTCCTGCTCTCCCCGTTCTTACCTGTTCTCAATAAAGGCCTCACATTAGACCAACTCCCGGCACCTTACCCTGCAAAATTTCTCACAGAGCACGTGAGCCTAGTTCTAAACAAGAATAACATAAACATAAAAAGTGGTGCTATAACAATACCTGCTACACAGCCCGCTACAGTGCTCCACCCACTGCCTGATCTCAAAATGGCAGCCTCAATGCACATGAGCTTCTGTCTCTAGGCTCCTAAGACTAAGGTGGTCACTTTTACTGCAGCCTTCACAGCGAAACAATCCCTAAGAAGGCAGATCATAAAGGAAAAGAGTCAAGAGACCACAAAGAGCATAAAGACAATATAGCAACCCACAAGTGGCCTAAACCTGATCCATCAACACCGGATTCTCCAATCAAGTCCAAAGGTGATATGTCCACCAACATAGAAATCATCATCCAGCGATTGGGTGGTCTCCACGACTGAACTCAAGAGACTAAGGGGGTCATTCCGACGGGCCGGGGACCGTGGAAGCACCGCCAACAGGCTGGCGGTGCTTCCAGGGCTATTCTGACCGCTGCGGTAAAGCCGCGGTCAGAAAAGGGGAACCAGTGGTTTCCAGCCGGTTTTCCCCTGGCCCAGGAAATCCTCCATGGCGGCGCTGCTTGCAGCGCCGCCATAGGGATTCCGACCCCCTTCCCGCCACCCTGTTTCTGGCGGTTTTCACCGCCAGAAACAGGATGGCGGGAACGGGTCTCGTGGGGCCCCTGGGGGCCCCTGCACTGCCCATGCCACTGGCATGGGCAGTGCAGGGGCCCCCTAACAGGGCCCCACAAAGATTTTCACTGTCTGCTTAGCAGACAGTGAAAATCGCGACGGGTGCCACTGCACCCGTCGCACCCCTGCAACTCCGCCGGCTCCATTCGGAGCCGGCTTCCTCGTTGCAGGGGTTTTCCCGCTGGGCCGGCGGGCGGCCTTTTGTCGGTCGCCCGCCGGCCCAGCAGGAAAGTTGGAATGGCCGCCGCGGTCTTTTGACCGCGGGGCGGTCATTCGTCGGGGACCGCATGGCGGGCGGCGACCGCCGCCCGCCGCCCGCCGCGGTCAGAATGACCGCCTAAATCCACTACTGATGCCATGTGACAGGACAGTCATGCTCTTTGAGATGACATAAGGAGTCTCTCCAACAGACTCACTGAAGCTGAGTGTAGAATTAGCTCCTAAGAAGAGTCCACTGTCTCAACAGTAAGACGCTTGGACCTCTCAAACTGCTCACTGAAAACAATGGCAAGAGAGCTCTCAGAACTCAAAGACAGTAACTGGAGAGGAAATCTCTGTATTTTTGGCCTACCAGAAAATGGTGAAAAAGACACCAACTCCTGCATCAAATTTTTGGAATCCTGGATCCCTCTTACTCTGGGTCTAAAGTTTGACAAAAGCTTCAAAATGTGAGCGGTCGCACACGATCCCCTCGAACAAACCACTCAACGCGACACCTGGTCAATCAACACAACTGAGAACAATGATCTTCTGACCATTAAGCTATCGCCACACCACTTTCACTGGCCCAACAAACTTTTGAATATGCTTCAAAGGGAAAGCAATGGTCTTCTGCTCTCCTGCTGACCTTCAGGCCTTTCTGGACACAGCCACTCAGACAGAGATATCGACCTGACCTTGCCTCTCCTCGATCATTGGTCAAATGGCCACATAAAGATTAAACTCGTACCCTATGTACTATTGTACAGGTTTATCCACAGTTATTTTTTACCTTCTTGCTAATACATATGGTTGAACCACTGTGGTGGGGCCATGTGGTGCCCCACACCATTGTAATATGTTCTATAGAATCCCTACTCCAGCATAACCTGTTGTTCATTGTACCGTTATTACAGTCCGGATCTCACCATTTGAACTCTTTAATAATTTTGTTTCATTCCACTCAAAGCTGCCTTTAGATGTTTGTTTCACCATGTTTCGCTTTTTCTTTGCATGGTTCTGAACATGCCCTTTCTTAGATGCAGGCTCAGACACCATCAGGGCATAACAAGCTTGTATTTCGGTGTGTATCCGGGTATCTATAACCTTCCTCAGTTATATTCCTGTACTGTGTTGCAAGCTTTCTGCTAAACACGTAGCTCATTTTCATGGGTCAAATCTCCTATCGTCTTTCACCAATGATACATCATTATCCTATTCTAAGGCTAAGTTGAACCCACTCCTCCTATAAAAGGAGTCTGGAAAGAACTATACTTTCCTGCAATTGTTCACCGTTGACAAAAAGATGGAGCTCCCCTGCCTCTGTCTGGGCGTGGCCTTCTTGTGGCTTTTTTCTCCTCTATTCTAAATAGGGTGGGGAAATGCAGCTCCCCCGCATTTCATGGGTTGGGTGGTGGACCGGAGGATCATGGGTTTAGTTTTATTTAAGTTCTTCCCTCTTTTACTCTGTTCAGGATCTCCCAAGGAGGTCTTCAAAACACTTCCCACGTACCAGATATCTATTTCCTAACTCTTTAGCCATCATCCTAGTTTCCACACCGTGGGAGTGATTCCAAAAGGTTCTGCTCTGCCCGCGCACAGTTCCCTCATCCCAATCTGTCCTGCATACAGCTAACCACCCCCTCATGAGAACTCCATGCTTAAGCCTCACTAATTTCTGACATCAACATGGCTGATATACAAAATTCTATCATTAAACACTAAAGGTCTCTCACACCAAGTAAAGTGGAGAAAAATCACTGATAATTGCAATAAATTGAATGGAGATATCCTTCTCTTACAAGAGACACATATTGAATCCACAAAGGATGCCAGATTTTATTGCCCCTGGGTCGCACATACTCTACTTTCTCCCACTGTTGACAAGAAGAATGCTGTCCCTTATTTGCAAAAAAGTCTGGGATAACTGTTCTTTGTCATGCACATGACCAACAGTGACGTTGGGTAATCACAAGGGCATTTGCTGTAGTAAATATCTATGCCTTGAACGATAACTTAGTCACCTTTTGGCAGGCCCTACAGAACACCTCACAGAAATCCACGATAATGTTTGGATCATTGTAGGGGGGACTTTAAGCTCCCAATGGATGGCTAGCTGGATAGACTCTCTGCCCATATATTCTCTGCAAGTAGATCCCACAAACAGATGAGACTCTGCTGCAAGAACAACAACCAAATTGACATCTGAAGGGTATTCAGCCCAAGTGGCAGTGACCACACATTTGATATTCCAACACACCATACTTGCACAAGAATCAACTCCTTACTAACAGATACATCCCTAGTCTCTGTATCACTAAATCCCAAGTTTGAACCCATACTCGTAAGTGATCATGCATTTCTCTCAAACTCTCTTTTGCAGATACCCAGCCACCCCCAAACGTTTGGCACCTTAATGATGAGCCCAGAGGATGACCTAACCAAATCCAAAATAAAGGCTGCAATCTAACAATTTCTACAAGAAAACAAAATAGGTGACGAGTCTGACTCAAATAGGTGGGACCCCCCGAAGGCCACTCTCAGAGGTACCTTAATGGTTCTAACTGCCTCAAGAACAAAGCTTTGAATAAAAGCCTCAACTCTTTTGAATCAGAGATTTGGGGCCATATGTTCAAAGCTTTTCTCTTGTCGCAAACGGCCAGATTCCCAGCCAAGAAAAAAGGATTTTGTGATGCACAGACCCAATCTTGCGATACAGTAATCTATTTACAGAATCGCAGAAAAGGTTTGCACATCGCAATCAGGAAGAAGCGTCCCTTCCTAATTGCGAGTCACAGTGTGATGTATGATTATTTTGTGATCCTGAGTGTGGTCACTAAGCAATCGTAGTTACCACCAATTTCAAATTGGTGCTAACCTATTTGTAAACGGGAAGGGGTCTACACAGGACCTCTACTCCTTTGTGAATGGATTTGAAAATATTTTTTCAGAGCAGGCAGTGGTCCCACAGACATCCAAAGAAAATTGATCATTCCTTTTTCAAATGCATCCTGTTTTCCTTTAAGGACAACAGGTTATGTTTTTTTTTTTTAAACTGGTTTATTTAAAAGTAGTCACAGGCATGGTGGTCTGCTGTCCCCCGAAAGCCAACATCGCCGTGTGTGCAGCCATTCCCAATGGGATCGCAAATTTGCGACCCCGTTGAGAATCGCAAACATTGTCATTGCAACACAAAAATTATGCTTGTGCATCTGACCCTAAGTCTTTAACCAAATCCATCAGATATTTTGCGGACTCACAGAACATCCCTAAACTACACAAACTACAATATAAATACAATCAGATACTACTTCCCAGAGGGCAGACATTGCTAATCTTGAGAAATACCTTGGCTACCTAGAAAAATAAAGCTGGGAGGGCCCTTTCCAACTATCTGAAATACTAAAATAATAAGAATTTCACCACAGCCATCAAAAACAAATCCGGTCTCACAGTTACCACCCCTCCTGAGATACTGCAGACCTTCAACAACTTTTACTCTGATCTTTACACTCTGACCAATAAACACTAAAGGCCGCACTTCGTATCTGAACACCTGCCCATTGCCATCAGCCTCAGGAGAAGATATAGTCCAGCTCAACGCTACAATCACCCATGAAGAACTTAATTTGGATATCAAACATCTCACAACACATGAGGCACCAGGCCCTGACAGGTATACAGTAACTTTCTACAAAACATTTCACACTATCGTAGCAAACCCCTTATTCTTCCTATTTCAATAATTCAAAGCCTCAGGCTGCATCTCTTGATCGGCCTTCAAGGCCAACATAGTAGTTATCGTGAAAGAAGGTAAGGATACACTGGATGTCAAAAACTTCAGGACTATATCGCTAATCAATATTGACAGTAAGATATATGCCAAAATTCTGGCACTAAGATTAGAAAAAGTGATTCTAAAACTGATTGCTACAACCCAAACTGGCTTTCTTAAAAGTAGGCTAGCTGCTGACAATGTCCTTGTCTTTTGTCATACCCTTGAAAAAAGCCTGATCGTTGCCCTCGCACACAGTAAAAATGGCTCTCGATGTGGAAAAACCTTTGACAGGGTCTCTTGGACCTTTTTACAAAAGGTACTCCACAAATTTCAACTCAGTAAAAACTTCATCCATATGGTGATGGTTCTCTATGCCTGACTGGTGGTGAAAGCCAGGATAAATGGCTGACTGTCCAGCACATTCCCTCTAGCCCATGTCACCAGGCAAGAATGTCCACTCCCTACTATTCCTTTTAGTTGTTGAGCCCCTCCTATGCTGGCTCAAGCAAACAACAACATCAAAGTTATCCAATTTTAATCTGCTGGACAAGTCATTACAGTTTACGCTGATGACGTCCTGATCTTCACGCAAGATACAAACAAAGCTATCCCTCCCATCATATCAGAAATTAACAAATACCCTACACACTAACCACTTCAAAACAGAGATCTTCCCCATGAACATTCACTGCATCCCCGTGATCTTCAGCAACTCTGATGTGAAATAGCAACCAGAGGCACTAAAATACTTGGGCATCTGGTTTGGAAAAGACCCCTATCTCCTCGATCAATGAGAACAAGACGCTTTCCAAAATTAAAGACCTACTACCCTCCTGGTTCCTCAAACTCCTCACCTTTTCGGGCAGGTTTGATACCTCAAAAATGATGATAACACCCCTAGTCAACTTTCTTTTGAGCATGCTTCCCATAAACCTATCAGTTTCCTTCTTCAATGCAGTAGGTAAGGCCATCTCGAACTTCATTTGCAAGGCAAAAAGACCCAGGATCCCCAGACCCACCCTAAAATTTAATGAAACCAGAGGCAGCCTAAACATGCCTGACTTCTGCTGATAGCAACAGGCGTTATTTGCTCCTCAAGGTAGTTGGTGGCTCAACATGCCACGGATCACCTTCCCCATTTGCTTCAAATAGAATCCCAGGTACACTCCCCATTCCAATAATATCCACCTTGACTATCCACAGCCTACAAAAAACTTGCCGTGGCCCATTCCTACCGCATCACATCCTATGCTCCACCAGACACACCTATAACATTATGTTAAAAAGAATAAGTAACAGTACAGTTTTGCATGACCTATGGAACACACTCAACCTCTATCTCCAGTAGGTGTACTCTCTCTAGCCCACGACCAGTAGGGCGGACACCTGTCACTCAAACTGCAGACCTGCTTATCTCACCCCACATCACCTTCCTAGCCCCTCTCCCTTCCCCACTCTCTCTTACTCCTCTCGTTATTCCTTCCTCACTCTCTATCCCGTATTACTTCTTCTCTCTTTGTTCAATTCACAGCACAATTAGGACACTTATGCCCATCACACCTAGAACACCTTTGCCTCACTTTCCTCTACCACTGGTTACCTCGATGCGAACCTCTCATTCTTTCCTCTATCTTACTCTTACCACAGCTACCGTGTCATCCCTTTGCTTAAAGCTAATCCCCTCCTTTACTCCACCTGACCCCAATGTTTCACTGATTTTATTCAGAACTGAATGTTGTCATATGCTGTACAGAGGTGTGCATATATTTTTACTCTGTAATAATTCTCTGTTATACTCTTGCTTCAATTATTTTTCCAACATTGAAAAGTGTTTGAAAAAAAGAAGGGTTGATTGAGTCTGTTGAGTATGAGGCTG
Organism: Pleurodeles waltl; assembly: GCF_031143425.1. Classification (NCBI taxonomy): domain Eukaryota; kingdom Metazoa; phylum Chordata; class Amphibia; order Caudata; family Salamandridae; genus Pleurodeles; species Pleurodeles waltl. The sequence continues at coordinate 808,799,603 of NC_090445.1, read as the reverse complement.
CAAAACAAAAACGGGTCTACCTGGGATGTTCTTGTGTCTCAACGTTTGTCTGAATAGAGTGCAGATTTCTCAAAAATCATTAAAATGTGAGATGCGCTTCAGGATCAGACATCATCATAGTTACTTCCCACCAACCAGTTTCCAGAGGCTTGGCATTGTTGGGGCTACTGAGACTATGTGAGATGGAGGACCAAATGGTGCTGCAACATTATCTCAATTACATTATATTCTCTGACAGTGTTATTTTTAGAATTCACATTTGCTGTGAAATCTGCACATTTTTAAAAATTATGTTGCAACGTATGTGGTAAATGTAGTCCAGGTTTTCGCAGTAAATGCTACAGCCACAGCATACCATAAATCTGCTAGCCATCACTGTTGCAAATTGGTTTATCAACAATTTATTCATGAATCATTCAAATCCTGATAAATGCTCTCTGCTTTCTGCAGTTTGAAAAACACAGCTTTTTCTAGCTGACTGCCCCAAAATAAGCATGAAATATAAAAAAATCCTAGTAATGTGTAATATGGTTTTACAACAGTCTCTGCTGAATTTTCAATTCAGTGGAATTGGAGGAATTTTGTAATTCCATGTTTCTCTTGTAACATTGAATTGCTGATACATTTTGCTGCTACTCTGGTGAAATGTACTACTTTAATCTGCAGTTGTTTTTAAACATAGAGGGACTGTTCCTTTTCCTGCCGGGTATAGAAACCAATGCACACCCCTCAGCACTCTAAAACCTATAATCACTACAGAGGGCGCTGAGGGGTCTAGTTCAGTTTCCAAACTTTTAAGCAAGAGGGGGCAGTCCATCTAAGTTTAGAAACCTCCGCGCAACTCTCAGCACACTTACATAATCTGCAGTGATTAAAGCTGTTTATTATGTACTGCATGTAAGGAGCTATCTGAGGCCATAATATTTTGTTAGACAAAGTACATTTTCACATCAATTTATGGACGTGAGGGCACTTTTTGCGCTAATAAAATGATACGCCAAATGCCCAATTTGCCCCCTCTCAGAATTTCACAGAATTGTAATGTAATTCCACGTGAATCTGTAGAATCAAACTCCATGAATTCTGACCACCCCTAATCATATAGTAACATCTCAGGGTTCTGGTGACAAATCGTTCAGCATTCAGCTTTCCATTTTTGATGTCACCAGAACCCCTGAATACTGATATTGGTCCATATGACATGCTTATTGATTATGTATTCTGTATTTCTTTCTGTGCATTAGGATAGATAGATAGATAGATAGATAGATAGATAGATAGATAGATAGATAGATAGAAAGATAGATAGATAGATAGATGAAGCTGCTCCACCATTAGTCTAAAATGAAGAGACACTATATTGCGAAATGACAGTTACAATTACTCCTTTACTTGCATGACGGTTAAAACAATTGTATTAATCCATAAGAAAGGAACTTTTTCACATACAATTGGGTGTGTTGTATGAAGCCATCATCTAGGCGAAGGAAAGGAAACATCAGAAGCCTTTTGGTCGGCTCAATTGTATCTAGCCACTGCTAGATAGATGCAATTAAAACAAAGTTCTGACAGATTGCTTGTGAATCAATAAATTAATAAATGTTATTACATGTTATAGCTGCCAGATTACTATGCTTGTGTATGTGCTATGATTAGCAAATAGTTTGGACTATAGAGTCCCAAAGTTAAATAACAATGTATAATATTTGCGACACCAAGTACCTTCAAATTTGATAAAGGTGGTGGAATACAAAAGGGTTTATTAATTGATACATAATGAAACGAGATTACTATATGCGATAAGCATGCACTGCACTGTCACAACTTTAACAAGCATTTGCAATGCAACGGGTCTCGCGTTTGCTCATGTTAGAGCTGATCGCGTGGTAAACTCCTAACCCGACTTTTCATCTATCGGCAAAAGTGCTTTTCTGTACGTAACCTGAAAAAGTGAAATTAACTGTGTAAAGTGCTCAACTTCTGCCAAGTGAAATCGCGCTAGGAAAATAGAGAAAAAGTAGTTCACGATCCGACAGAAAATAGCGAGCCTCGCATGTTTTCTGTACTTGGTCGCTGCGCTCGAGGAGGGCTAACCACCGGAAAAGGCATAACGTGTGCATGCCTTCCACTAATGAAAGCAAGCAGATTTTACTAGGCAAGCCCACGAACCAATGAAACACACTGACGTGACGTCGACAGGGCTCCGAGCCCTTTTCTAATAACTAAAGCGTCTCGCTGAGATACGCATGCGCGAGCGCATGCAACGCAGGCTCGACCCTAAAAAGGCTTTGAATGCCAATAACCCCTTTGATTAATCTGGGCCAACGTCCTTTTATATGTTTCCTAAATAGCAGTTAACTAAGATGAGGACTCCCGATTTTTTTACGTTTCCATTTGTGTTTATCCATATTTATGTGTTGCCATTTTGCCTATATTTCTTGTAATTTACTTTGTGTTTTGTAAATAAATTAAGGACTCAATCGTACGCTTTCACATTTATTTAACCAATAAATGTGCACTCATACTTTGATGCCTGTCCGACTTTAACACATTTAGCAGCCTAATGTAACGGAACTATAAAGCCACATGAAAATATTTGCGTAATAGCACAAACATATATTAAAACATGCAATTATTTAAAGAACTTTAATAAGTTTTAACCCCAGATGCTGTCAATCCGCATAGCTGTTGGCAGGGAATTCATGAACTATAGCAAGGAGAGTCCCTGGGAAGATGTAGTTTTCCACTTTTAAAAATAAATAAATACTGGAAACACGTTGTTTTCTGTCTGTATTTATCTTTAAGAATCAGTAAAAACTGAAAACTGGGAGCCTTAATTAAGATGCACTTTTACTATGTCACATAATTAGATCATCTCTCCACTCATCCTTCCCCTTACGTCCCTGTCCTCTCACTGTGTCCTTTGATGAGCTCTCCTCCCTCCTCCACTTCACTCCCTGCCCTCCCCTTCTTGTATCTTCTAGCCTCTCCTGTCCACTCCACTCCACTCTTTTTCTTTTGTCTCCACTTCAATCTTTTTCTCTCCTCTTTATTGTACATATGCATGTGTGGCACTTAGCAGTACAAACCTAGCTACAAAGAAATGGATGATAGGGATTATATTATGTAGTGGACAACTAGGAAAGAGGTGACGAGGATGTTGAGAGGGAGGAGAGGAGATAAGTGAGTAGTATGTTGAGGAGGTAGTGTGGAAGAGGGAGTTCTTTAAGGGTGTCCTAGTACTGGAAGATAATTTATGAATTTGAAAAAGAAAATACATTCTCGAAAGATTAGAGGGGTTCTGATGTAAAACATAAATCCATGTTTTGATTATACACGTTCTTATAGAAACTGAATCACAACAACATTTAGGAGTATGGAAGTACAATTAAGGTAGTTTTTGTTTACATAATCTTACATGCCTTTGTGAATTGTCCTTAATTCTTGAATTCCCTATAGGAGTACAATGAGGTTATGGTCCTTTCTATCTGAATTAATTGTACATTAATATTCCAATTCAATTCTCTTTTTAGGTGCTTTGAGTCCAATTTACAAAAACAAGTCAAAATACATATTAGAGTAACACTGGAGCACTGCCTTTGTGAGTAGGTCCCATTGTCACAAATAAATATTTTTAAAATTGGAACAAAGAAACCTGAAAACATTAGGGTCAGTGCACAATGGTATTTATGAGTTTGAGAAGCACTACAACAGGACAGGAGTTCTTATTTCTGTACTCTTACTTACCTTTGTGAATCAGCTTCAAACGTCCCTTGTAAAAGTGGAAAGAGGAAAAAGTGTTTTGTCTTTGAACTAATTGTATCTCAATATGACACAAATATTCCCATCCTATTCCCAGGATGTTTTGGAGCTGAGTCAGTGCTATTCAATAGTATGTACAGCAATATCTGATGTCTACTCTTATAAGTTCTCTTCCATGACTTTGTGAAACAGCCTTAAAGTTCTGTGCTCCTATGTGAGTCCTTCATGGTTCCAGTTGTGACCTTGATTGCAGGTGGTACTAACCCAAGCCAACATGCAGCTCTTGCCAGAACGTAATAGAAATGTAGTAACAGAGAGCGTAAACTGCAGAGGCTTAAAAAGCAAAACAAATATGCGTTAGTGGCTTTTCAATTATTGCATGTCCAATTTGTAATCGAAAATATTTAGTTTCAGCTGCGGTGTTCCAATTGATTTTTAAAAGAAGGCATGGATGGAATAAGATTCCGCGCCACTGTAACTCAACCATTTGTGGTAACGATTTACTTGTCTATGAATAAAACAATAATGCTCTGATGCATTTTTATGGGTAGAGGAAAGACAGAACAATTGTAAATGTGAATTGCTTTTTTGTAGCCACTTGGCTATGCGGTTGGATCTAATGTAATGTTTTGTTAATATTTCTAGTGGTTAAGCAAGTACATTGCACTGTACCATGTAAATGGAGACGTTTGGCGCGAACACCCTTATGCTTCGCTTTTTTGTGTTATTCTAAAGCAATGTGGAAATGTCACAACAATTTGTATTCCAGCTTGAATGAATCATCACGCACATTTTTGTATGAACTCCTTCAGAGGGAGTCAGGTTACCGGTTTTTAAGTCCCGACAATGTGGCTTACATTACATTTAAGAGCTGAGTATGAGTTCATAATGTCAAATTAATCAAATTAGCTGCATAACCTGGTGAGGAGATTGTTTGTCTGAAATAGAACTACATGGGCAAGCTCAAGGATAATGTGCTCCATAACCCGGTTAACGTGTATTTTTGCCATTAACCCATACTTTGAACTGCACAGTAATTCAGTTATCCTGTGGTAGGATAGACCCTCTTTATGATATTGGTGGTAAAAACCGCCTGCTGTGGCTACCAGCTGTCCACTGTATTATGACCACAGACAGATTTCCGCCAGAAGGTTGGGGGAAATCCAGCTGTGGCCATGCCGGCGGATGGCGGTATGTGGCTCTGCTGCCACCAGCGGCGCCACACCAGTAGACCGCCCGCAGCCGTATTATGACCCATAATACAGCCTTGCGGTGTTCTTCTGGCGGACAATGCAGGTGCAGCAGTTCCCCATTCCCGTCTCCTGCTGGAGGACCCACTGTACTCAGGTAAGTGGGTGCTCCAACAGGGGAGGGTGTGTGTGTGTTTTGTGTGTGTGTGTGTGTGTGTGTGTGTGGGTGTGTGTGTGAATGTTTGTGAACGCGTGTATGTGGGTGTGTGTTTTGTGTGGAATGTGTGTGCATGTATTGGAGGTGTGAGTGCATGTATGTTGTGTTCTGTGAATGCATGTCTGAGTGTATGTATAAAAGTGTGTGCGGATGTGTATGAATAGATGTATGCCTGCATGGATGCATGTGTGAAGGGGTGTGTGTATGCGTGTGTGTGTTTGTGTGTGTGTGTGTGTGCAAAGGGGGCGTGAATGTAGGGGGTGTGAGAGGAAGAGAGGTGGGGGGTATCTGGAGAGAGGGTTGGGGGTGGGGAAGACCTCTATCAGTGACAGGGAAGTGTTGTCTGCCCTGATGAAACACATGCGTAGCTACATCGTTTTCCCCCAGGTGGAGGATTTGGCCACAGTGGAGGCTGACTTCTATGCAATTGGACATATCCTGAACATCATTGGTGCTATTGATGGTACACATATTGCCTTTGTCCCCCCCAGAGAAATAACCAGGTGTACAGAAATCGAAAGAGCTTTCACTCTATGAATGTGCAGATAGTGTGCCTGGCGGACCAGTACATCTCCCATGTGAATGCAAAGTATCCTAGGTCTGTGCATGATGCCTTTATCCTGAGGAATAGCAGCATCCCATATGTGATGGATCAACTCCAGATGCACCAGGTGTGGCTAATAGGTGAGCCCATGGTCTCCACCCAGTGTATGTTGGTATAGAGGTGTGGGGTTGGCCCTAAGGGTAAGTGTCTGGCTACCAGGTATCTCTCAATATTTGCAGGTGACTCTGGTTATCCCAACCTTTCATGGCTACTGACCCCAGTGAGGAATGCCAGCACAAGGGCAGAAGAATGTTACAATGAGGCACATGGGCGAACAAGGAGGATCTTTGAGTGCACTTTTGGCCTCCTGAAGGACAGGTTCAGGTGCCTCCATCTGATCTGTGCTACTCACCCAAGAAGGTCTGCCAGATCATCGTTGCATGTTGCATGTTGCACAACATAGCCTTGAGATGCCAGGTGCCTTTTCTGCAGGAGGATGAGGCTAGAGATGGACATCTGGCAGCAGTGGAGCCTGTGGACAGTGACAAAGAGGAGGTAGAGGAAGAAGATGTGAACAACAGAACTACTATAATACAACAGTACTTCCAGTGACACAAAGGTAAAACACTGTAACCTCACCTTCCATTGCTGTTTTGTGAAGTGAATTTTCTCTGGCTGGCTGCTGTTCCCACTACTATGGCCACTTATTGTACCCTTTAACATGTCTATTTGCAGATATTTGTTCCCTCCTGTGGCTCTTGGTGTATTGATTGCAGCACATTACAGGTCATAATTATGTATACATCACTGTACAGTCTTCTTGCAATGTCTACAGATTGTTCAACAACTCGATCCTAAAATCATTTGACATACTCCATACTTGTTTTTACCAACGGTGTTTATTTCAGTGCTGAGAAGTAATTGGGGATGTGCAATGGGCTTGGGTGATGGTGGAGGAAAGTTGAGGATACAGTCCAGTCTATTGGTATCACAGGTGCATTGTCAAAGGGGGCATAGGAAGGGGAGCGATGCCAGTTCAAGGTGGACAGGGTGACAGAGTGGGACACAAGGGTGACAATCAGAAGAGTCTTATTTTCTGGCGGGGGTCTTAGCAATGTTCTCTGGCTTCTGAGACTGTTTGCAGGGTGGTTCTCCTTCTGCAGGGGGTGGGGTGCTGGTGGCCTGTTGTTCCAGTGGCTGGGCCTCCTGTCCACTAGTGTCAGAAGAGGTAGAAGGCTGTTCATCGTTGTGGCTAGTGTCAGTGGCCCTTTGGTGTGCCACTGCCTCCCTCATGGTATTGGCCATGTCTGCCAGCACCCATGCAATGGTGACCAGGGTGGTGTGGATGTACCTCAGGTCCTCCCTGATCCCCAGGTATTGTCCCTCCTGCAGCCACTGGGTCTCCTGCAACTTGGCCAGTATCTGGCCCATGGTCTCCTGGGAATGGTTGTATGCTCCCAGGATGTTGGGGAGTGCCTCATGGAGAGTCGGAAGAAACAACGCGCCCTGACCCAATGAAAGGAGAAACAACGCAAGGTCTTGCTCGTGAGTGAAATTGACACATAGCAAGCCCTTTGTGACGCACCCTCATCTGTGCGGGGTTATTTTTGCCGCACCCAAGGTACCTTTTCACGCTAACAGTGTGAGTGTGTGTTAAAAATTACTTGAAGACTCTTTTTGATTTTTTATTTATAACTTGACTTGTGTATTGTGGATTTTTGTTGTTTTGGTCTTGTTTTGTTTAGATACATATTCTCTATTTTTCTAAACCTGTGTGGTGTCATTTTGTAGTGTTTTCATTAAGTTACTGTGTGTGTTGGTACAAATACTTTACACCTAGCACTCTGAAGTTAAGCCTACTGCTCGTGCCAAGCTACCAAGGGGGTAAGCAGGGGTTAGCTGAGGGTGATTCTCTTTTACCCCGACTAGAGTGAGGGTCCTTGCTTGGACAGGGGGTAATCCGACTGCCAACCAAATACCCCATTTGTAACAGTGACAGACAATTCAGTTATTTTTAGTTTCATTGGAATTTTACATTCTCCTTAATTTTGCAAAGACATTCAGGCCCTCACTATGAACACGGCGGTAAACACCGCTCCGGTGGTGGTGGCAGTAACAACCGCCAACAGTTGGGCGGTCTGGACCGCCAAATTATGAACCACCTTAAAAACAGGCAGCCTGAAAACCAATCACCGCCAGCAGAGAAGTGCCGACAATGACAGCAGAGCCCGCCCACAGGCCGACGGAAAGGCCCTACCCGCCAATCAAATAATGAAGCACTAGACCTCCGTCAGTTCCGGGGCATGAACCACTGCCATGCAAAGCCAGGCGAAAATAAAGCAAATAAAAGGAAACACTCACCTGAGGCACAAACAACACTCCGAAGCAGAAATGGATAGCGAATTGCAGATCATGCCAGGCCTGCTCCTTGCCATATACCTCCATGACCGGGACCGCCGACGAAGACGATGACTGTAAGTACCGCAACCTACTAAACAAGAGAAGAAAGGGCACAGTTACATAACCCACCCCTCAATGCACCCACAACCCTTCACTACAGCACCACCCATACACCCCACAGCAAGAGGTACTTACCCAACACAACGCAAATCCTACCTTCCTAAAGTACACTTGTGCCCAACACCCGCAACCAAAGAAACAATGAACCATGGTTCCAGAGTGTGCCAAAAACAACACTGGCCACACAAATTTAAATTCAGCTCAATGAGCAACATAAGTGCAACATCAGGCCAATGGCCAGTCCATTGTACGTAGTCAGATGCGCCAAATTGGCCCCTAGACTCCCACAAGTGCAATGGTACTCCAAATCATAGGGGCAACAACGGGTGTTCCAGGCACCTCAAGGAACAGGGGCAAGGGTGGTGGGGGTAGGGAATTACGACTGGGAGGGGTGGGCTTGTCCCTACATTTCGGAGGTGGAGTGGGCTTGGATCTGGACCTTGAAGCAGGTGGAGTGGACTTGGCCTGGGGTGTGACAGATGTTTCAGGGCCAGCACGGGGACTCTTCCTCACCGAGGAAGTAGCACAGGAATGGGAAGGGTGGACCGTGGTGGGGCTGTGATGTGGGAGGTGTGGACAGGGCAAGGAGGTGGGCCAGTGGGTTCAAAAAGTTTTTTTAAGGGCAATTGGGGTGGACCTGGAGGAAGGCGTGGGAGTGGAGGTAGAGGGAGTGTTCATGACAGGTGTAGGTGTGTGTGATGTGGCTGCAGGTGACTGGATAGTATGCTGAGGTGTGGTGGATGTGCATTGGGTGGGTGTTTTGGTGCGTTTGAGTGTCTTGGGAGGAGGAGGGGTGGACACAGTTGGACAAGACAGGCTGGCAGTGTAAATGTATGTTGTCTGTGTGTCTGCAAGTTTGGTGAGTGTGCTGCACGTGTCAGTTAAAGTCATAGTGGTGAGTGCAGGTGTGGTGTCTGGGGTGCATGAATGGATGTCTGATTTTGTGGTGACTACAAGAATAGGGACAGCAACATTGAATGAATGTGCATTGCCTGTGGGTGGGTGTGCATGTAGAGTGGACAGACAGGGAGGGGAAGACACATTGGGGGAAGTGGATGTTGGTGTGTGTGCCTGTATATGTTGGCTGTGTGTATGCCTGTGGTGGGAAGTGTGGTTCCTGTGTTTTGAAGTGTGCTTCTTCTGTGTTGAGGTGTGTGTGCCTGCATGTCAGAATGTGTGCTTTGGACGGGTGAAGGGAGTGGGGTGCTGTAAGGGGTAGAGGTGGTTGGAGGGGGACGGAATGACCAGGGACACTGACTGCCATCAAAGAGGAGGCCAGAGCCTGAAAAGATATCTGTAGGCCAAACACGGCACCGTGAATGCCATCCAGGTAGGCAAAGGTCTGCTGCACCTCTGATGCTTGCCCTGGATGGCATTGACGATGGTTGTCTGCCCTACAGAGATGTTCTCAGGAGGTCAATAGCCTCCTCCATGAGGGCAGCAGGGCTGACTGGAGCAGGGGAGGAGGTGCCTGTGGTAAAGGAGACGCCCACCATTCTGCGTGAGCGGGTACAGGCAACTCAGTGGGAAGCAAATGGGAGGGTGGTGATGGTATGGGGTGGCGGAAGATGACACAGAATGGGTGGCCCACTATGTCCCACCAACGCCAGGGAGCTCCCATCGGAGGAGGTATCAGAGTCACTACCTCCAGTGGTAGTTGCCTCCCCCGTGGTACTCCCCTCGCCCTCCAACCCACTGGTCCCCTTGGTGTGAGATGACTCTACCTCTGTGGAACTGTAGGCCGCTGCATCCCCACTCGCCGGTGCCTCAGCTCCCTCACCAGATGATGCTTATGTACACAGAAAACACAAGAGAAGAGGGATGGGGAGACAAAACAGGAGTGACAATTGTAAATAGCTGAATGGAGGTACAAAAGTGGTTCACTTCAGTCAGAGTCCCTGCCACTAGACAGCATACATACCACTGCACACTTACACATCCATCAAGGAGCCATACTATGGTTTCTGTACTCACCCCCTTGTGACTGCTGTGCAGCCTTCAATCGCTAATCCAGGTCCGGATACACCACAGCCAGAATGCATTGCATAAAGGGGATCAGTGCCCGGCGGGCACCCCTTCCTTGTTGGGAGGACTTCCCCAGCTGGACCTCACAGGTCTTCCTTGCCCCGTGCCCCAGGTCCTCCCACTGCTTCCTGCAATGGGTGCTCTGCCGGTTGTAGACTCCCCAGGGCCCGCACCTCCCTGGCGATGGCCTGCCATAGTCCCCTCTTCTGATGGACGTTGACCTATATGGTACACACAGAAAAAGTAACACAGTAGTCAGACAATATCCATTACATACACCTGGCTATACGTCCACCCTGGGACGGACATTTACCACAGCATAACAGCACACACACATGCAGCACGTCAGGAACCCAGGACTGTACAGTGTCAAACGTGCACACATGTTTACAGCCATCTACCACCATTACACACATCCTTGCCCCCAGTCCTCCTACTCACCTTTACCTCTGTTCTACCGTAGAGCTTTACGTACAGGGACAGGACCCTGTCCACGAGCTTCTCCAATTCCTCGCTGGTGAAGGCTGGGGCCCTTTCCCCTGCCACACGTGCCATTTCCATGACCAGAGGCAGGACACAACAGCACACTCAGTGGATTACCTGCATGCAAGAGACCTGGGAGTCAAGTAAAATTGGGGTGATGAGTTAGCGTACCCACTGTGGCGGTGTGCACCGTCACCTCTGGCGCGATTATGATATGCTAAGAAACCCCATTGACAACCATTTTAACCAATGAATGGTCGCACAGGGGTGAACACCGCCTTACGATATTACATCAACCGCTAGCGGTATGAGGTCACTTCCACTACAACATTTCTGGATTACAGAGGGTAGACATTATGGCCTTTACTACACAGTTTTTAAATCCTCATCTGCCCCATGCAGGCCCTATTGTCCCCGAACCCCCATAGGCATGAACAAATATACATTTACTCACCACAACAGTCCTGATGTATCAATGAGGACATGTTACTCCAGTTTCACACCTACTATGCATATGTGTCGTCGACTTGTATGCCAGCTGTGCTGAATAGGAAACATTGTGGGCAGAGGTATGTGTGTTCCTCACATGTGTTCTATACTCCTCCTAGGTACAGACCCTTGTGGCGAGGGAGTGCCCCATCGGTGTACAGACCACTTGTTGATTTGAGGACCATGGTGGAGCGTCACATCATTATCAATTACAGACTCACTTGTGCTACTATTCATGGACTTTGTGCTTTACTGGATCAAGCACTGAGACAGGCTAATCGGAATCAGCATGCTGTCCCTACTTAAGAGCAGGTGCTCTCTGCACTCCATGTCCTGGCCACTGGCTCATTTCAAGTGACAGTGGGCATGGATGCAGGTTTATCACAAACCATGTTTAGCCTTATACTGTCCAGATTCCTGAATGCATTTGTACGACACCTACAGTCCTATGTGAGGTTTCCCCAAAGTGCTGACCTCCCTGCCATCAAGTCTGACTTCTATGCCTTTTCCAAAATTCCCCATGTGATAGGTGCCATTGATGGCACCCAAATTGCTCTCCTCCCTCCAAGAGTCAGTGAACAAGTGTACAGCAACAGGAAGAACCTTCACTCCATGAACATTCAATTGGTGTGCACTGCTGACCAGTACATCTCCCATGTGAATGCCATGTTCCCTGGATCAGACCCTGATTCGTTTGTGCTGAGAAACAGTAGTGTGCCACACAAAATGGAACAACTACAAGGGGACAGAGGATGGATCATAGGTAAGTGTGTCAGACACTTATTGGCACATAGCAGACAGCCAGGCTGTCTGCCACTGAGGGTTGTCAGTGACAGTCCTGCTTTGTACCTTTTTTTAGGTGATTCTGGCTACCCCAACATGTGTTGGCTCCTGACACCAGTGAGGAATCCTAGGACAGATGCAGAGAGGAATTACAATGAGGCCCATGGATGGACTAGGAGGGTGATAGAGCACACAATAGGTCTCCTGAAGGCTAGATTCTGTTGCCTCCATATCTCTGGTGGATCCCTGGCCTATGAGCCTGAAATAGTGTGTAGAATAGTGGTGGCCTGCTGCATGTTGCACAACGTGGCTGTGAGGAATTCTATCCCCCTCTTAGAGGAGGTGGGTGCTGTATATCCAGACCAGCTTCCTCAGGGAGGGGATGAGAGTGATGATGATGAGGACGAGGGGGAAGATGTACATTCCAGGAACCGACTGATACAACTTTGCTTCCAGTAACTATGTGGGACTATTCAATGATGTTTCAGTCTGTGCAGCATACTGTCAATGTGTCTTTTCCTCTATGGGGGTGTTTTGTCTATAGACATTGTCACTGTGACCAGCTTTGCATGGGACATGTAACATTATGGTCAAATTGTTTGACAATTCTTTTGGCACAACCACATGTTATGGGTGGGGTGCAACTCCTGCTACTCAGATAAGAATAAATGATTTCTAAGACTATTGCATCCACACTTCCATTTGTTTCAACATAATTACAGGGGACATTGACATTGGTGAACAGGTGTTTTATTTGGTTGAGGGATTACATTGTGCAGTTTACTGTGATGGGAGTGGGCTACTGGTGGATTGTTTGTTGGCAGTGGTGGTATGTCCATCTATCATTTACAGTTAATGGGGTTCTTTTTACACGGTGTGGACGATGGTTCAGTGGCACACTTGGAGGATAGTTCTTGCCTGAGTCACTTCTTTGAGGGGGCTTGGTCTTGGCAGGTGTTCCTGTGCCATTTCTGGGCCTGAGGGACCGTTTGGGTGCACCGTTTGGGTGCATGGTGTTGGCCAGTACAGGTTAAGATGCAGGTGTCCTGTGTGTCCTGAGATGGTGTTACAAGTCCAGTTGCTGCTGCTGATGTTGTGGGGCGTTCTATATCTTGGCCCGTAGTAGGGGCTTCCTGGTCTGTGGGGGCTTCAGGCTGGGTTGGGACAAGGTGCAGCAGTACTATGGTGGCCATGGTGGCATTTTGCAGTTTCCACTGCTCCATGGCCTCTTGGTGGTGTGGTAGCTGCATCCTTTGACTCTGCTCCAGGGTGGAAACAATCTGGGCCAATCTGTCCTAGGTATGGTGGTATGCTCCCAGGACCTCAGATATCACATCCTGGGCTGCAGCATCCATCCTATGGCCTCCCCCCGGGACACTGATGCCTTCCCACTGGGCCTATCCCCTGTGCCTGTGTCCCCTGCACATTTCTGGCAGTATCACTTGTTATGGGGCCATCGTCTTCCTGCCTGTTAGTAGGGGATGACTGTGGCCTCTGTCCATGTGTTCCACCAGTCTGTGGCCTGGATACACAGGTGTGGTAACGGTTGCCCTGGGCTGATGTTGTTGGCTGGGTGGTAGGGGTGTCAGTGGTGTCCTGGGTGGGGCTGCTGGATGGTGACAGACCAGGGCTGTGTGAGGGGCCAGGGTGTTCCTCACTGTCCAGGGTTTCCTCTCCAGTGTCCTGGGTGGTGCCCCTGTCTCAATGTGGGGCACTCCCACTCCTTGTCCTGTCCGTCAGGGTGGCATGGGTGATGGTGCCTGTTGGGGGGAATAGACATGTCTGTTACAATTGCGTGATCGGATGGGTTGCACAGGGCAGGGCTGTTTTGTGCAGGTTTTCCACTTTGGGGCCATGGAGGGTTCCTTTGTGAGGTTTGCATTGCATTTTGCTTAGGATGTGGAGGTGCATTGTGGGTGGTGTAGTGCCTTTGTGATTTCTTGAAGGGGTAGGTGGCTTTGCACAGGGGGACGGATGTGGGCTTGTTAGTGAGTTTGTGGGCATGCAGGGTGACTGGATGTTGTGAATGGGGGCTGGGTGGGGTAGTGGTCCTGGTGGCTGTTGGAGTGGTGGAGCGGTGCATGCATTACAGGTGTGATGGATATGGGGTAATTCTAAATGACTTACCTGAGTCCATTCCTCCAGTGAGTCCAGTGAGCCCCTCAGGGTGCAGGATGGCCAGTACCTTTTCCTCCCAGTCAGTCTAGTCAGGTGGTGTTGGTGGAGGTCTTCCCCCAGTCTTCTGGACTGCAATGTTGTGCCGGGATGCCATGGACCTGACCTTCTTGTGCAGGTCATTCCATCTCTTGAGGATGTCGTCCCTCGTGTGTGGATGGTGTCCCACTGCATTGACCTTGTTCCCTATTGTCTGCCATAGCTCCATCTTCCTGGCGATAGGTGTGTGCTGGACCTGTGCCCACAATATTTGTGGCTCAATCTTCAGTATCTCGTCCACCATGGTCCTTAGCTCCCTTTCTGTGAAGCATGGATGTTTGGGGGGTGCCATGGTTTGTGTTGTAAGTGGTGTGTTGTGTGGATCTAGTTGAGGGTGCTCTTGTGTGGTTGGGTGTATGTATCGTGTATTGTGGTGTTCAGTGTCTGCTTCTGAAGTTCTCTGTATCGGTTGTCCAAATGTTGTTGCAAAGGATTGTGGGGTGTGTCTGTGAGTGTTTTATAGTGTTGTGGATGTGTGTCAGGTGTGTGGGTTTCAGACTTGCCAATGAGTGCAGTTCTTACTGTTGGGTCCCATTGCTGGCTGAGGGGGGCCAATGGTCGTTCAGTTTCCACTGACCGCCACAGTGATTTGTGCATCATTATTTGGAGGGCTGGGAGTTTGTGAGCTCGGTGGTGGCGGGGATGGGAGGTCCTGCATTTTCACCAACAAGATCCGGTATCGACTGGTAGCTGTGATTTTTTGGGCAAAATCTTTATATGGCGGGTTTCTGTTTACCGCCAATGGCGGTTTTCTGTTCACCGTCGCCACGGCGGCCGACAGTGTTTACCGCCGTGTTCATAATGACCACCTCGATTTGTGTATGGAATACTTTTTCTAAAAACTACAGTGACCCACTTTTCACACAATTTCAGGAGAAAAGATGTTGGTTCGAATGTGACCATAAACACAGTTACCTCCATAATTTGTTTTTTTGAAATCCTCCCATATCATTCTCCAGATATTTATATTTTCCCTTCAATAGAAATATATGTAATGTTCTATATTTTGGATGGTAGTCTGCCCTCAGATCCCTGGTGGAGGACCACCCGCCATAGATAGAGATCTCCATCTCTATAACAAAAGTGCATCTGCTCTTCAGACAGATGCAGTTTTGTCCCTCCTAGTACCAAGTGGGCTTACATGCATTTTACAGGCTTTTTGCCATTTGCTCTTTGTGAGAAACAAAGCCAAACAAGGGGTTGGTTCCTCAAATGACAACTCAAGTGCCCTGAGTTTCCTCCCTACACATGAGAGCCTTTGATTGTTTTCCTGGCCTCTGACTGCCATGAACCATGTAGCAGCCCTGGCTTCTGAAATCTAGTGATGGTTGTTCTACCCTAAAAAGATTGGGATACCGTCATGTTGATTTGTCAGCCCTTGAATAAGCCATTAGAGCCTGACCCTTAATTTGGCAAGTGAGGTATGAGTTTGTCGGCTGGGAGCATTATGGTTTTGCAAATAAACCCTACATGGTCCTTTCGCTTTTTTGAGATCTGACCATTCTTACACAATGGAATTAGGTATTTGAATGAATTGACATCAATTCTTATTTTCTGGTTGTCTGGATGTAAATATCATACCGTACTTTACAAGGTGCTAAAGGGTTGAAACATAGGCAGTGCACCTGTAAATTTCAAAAGGAAATCTCTAGAAGCTTCTCTCACTTCAAAGGCAGACTGGGTACAAACATTGTATATTATGCACCAAATGTTCAGTACACTTCTGGACCTTCGGACACTCTGCTAGGAAGAAACACTACAGTGCTAAAAGCCCTGCCACTCTGCTGGAAGGACTGCTGCCTAACTGTATTGACCTGCTGCCTGCCTGAGAAGAACTAGACCTGCATCTGTTGAACCCAGGACCCCAGAGTCAATCCAAGGGCAAGTTGGCTGGCCTCCTGACTAGAGCCCCAGAGGCAGAAGGCTGCAACAACCTTGATCCCAGCAAATTGACTTTGTCATCTGTGAGTCCTACTCTGCCAAATGGTGACACCCAAGTCCAAGACCTATTACTTTTCACCTACCACGCCACCTAAGTTTGGACCCAGCCATATGCAAATCAGACTCAGCCCTGTTCCACTCAGAACAATCCAGTCAGAACTGCCAGAGCAGGCCATCCCTGAAGAGTAAAACAAGCAACCTGAGACTGGTTTTGGCCCTTACTATGACTCATTAGCCAGGCATAGCTTGATTCCAGTGGCACAGTGAGCAGGGCATACCTGTCACACTTATTGCATAAACTACAACTGCAACAAGATGATGGATGGAATACTTGAATTAATCTCAACCACTGGCAATCGTTCAGAGACACTTCCCAATATATTGTTGTTTTCATGCACCATGCCACCTCAGTTTGGACCCCGGCATATACAAATCATCCTTGACCCTGCTGATTTGTATTTAGCTGGACGTAAATCGAGGTGCCATGGTTAGCAAAATAATGATGCACTGAGATGTGCCCAAGTAATTGCAAGTGGCCGGAATTAAATCAAGCATTCCATTCATCACTTTTTGCATACTCATTTTAAACAAGACAGCACAGCAGGATTGAACCAATACTTTGGGACACAGACAAATCCTAACAAATCCACCACGCAAAAGGGGACTAGGAATCCAGAACATGACACAAAATGGATCACTTGGTTACCATTATGAAAACCATACATAATCTCAAGTCACTAAGGTGCCCGGTATAACAGACTGTTGGGTTACACTGGGAGCAATATGTGATTACTAGATATGTGCTAACAAAATATAGCTTGTGGCCCAGTTATGTCTCTGTGATCTGTCTGGCAACACATAGTAAGTAGTATTGATGCACACAATAATAATGTATCTTTGTATATGAACAATTGGAAAATGGGTTATTGGTAAGGGCAGGTAAGTACCTACACTTAGCAGTAGGCCACTAACCTCCACTTAAGTCCAGTTAGGTCTTAATAAATTAAACCCAGCTCAACCCTTGGTATCTTGGCAACGAGCGACAAGGCTTAACTTAGGAGGCAAATGTGTAAAGCATTTGAAAATCACAAAAAAGTAAATAAGTACAACACAAAACACAATAAAAATCTAACATCACTATAGAAAAATAGATAATATGTTTATCTTTAAAATGACACCAAACCAATTAAAATCGGATAAGGGGAACTGGAAATATGAATTTTCAAAGAATGAATGCTCTCTAGCACATGGAAACAAAAAGCGCCAGTCTGGTCATCTGGTCGCACCTCCACTGAGACAAAGTCAAAGTTTAAGGCTGACCATGATGGGGCCCTGCTCGGCTACAGCCCACGGAAGGCCCCGGTCAAAAGTTTACCTCAGGACTTAGTCGTTTTTCTGGAGATTTTCTTCGGCGGGACCAAGTCGCCAGTCCAATCCGACCTCCTGGAACTCTTCCTCAGATACGTGTCGCAGGAGCCCTCGGAGGAGATTTTTACCTTTGGACTTAGTCGTTTTTTCAAGATACACTGCCTGTGAGGCCCCGGTCAACTCCCTTCTTTCAGACTCAGTCACTTTTTCAGAGATTTTCTTCACCGGGATGAAACTGCAAGTCAGGCAGGACCGCGGTTGAGGCAAGCCGGCTAGAGTTGCCATTGCGGGTCGCTCTCTTTATGGAGATTTTTTCCAAAAGTTCTCCAAACTTCTCCAAACTTCTGACTCTTCTTCCAGATGTTCTTTTAAGGTTCTTTAGAGGTCCACAGCTCATCCCAAGGTTTCAGAAGCTCTGAGACGCTCCTTGAGGATGCGGACTACAACTCCCAAAATGCACCTTGCACAAACTCCAAAACGGCCACTGGACAGTGGTCAGCTGGTCAGTTTCTTCAAGAGTTGGTGCAGGGGACACTGGTTAGCAATTTTTTCACCTGTAGCATATAGGGAGTCCATCCTTGAACCAGTTGAAACCAGGCAAAGCACTTCTTGTGGTGAAGCCCAGGTGTGCAGCTGGTGCAGTCCTCCAGAGTGCAGTGTCCAGGTGCCGGTCAGGGGTCCAGAAGGGCAACCCTTCTTCTTTTTTAGTTCTTCCTTGTTGGAATCTAGAAGGGATCGGAGGTGTGGGTTCAGGTCTGCCAGTTTTATCTTTGCTCCTGGGTGAAAAACAGGGAGGCCCTGGTTCTCCAATCAGGTGCAGGGTCCTTCCCCCTGTGATAACCACGTCCTGAGAAGTGTGAAAAAAATCATTTCCAGGGAGAAAATTCCTCAAAAATTATTTGTATAAGTCCCTGCTTATAGTTATATGGCACACAGCCCTAGGGGCACATAAGGCACACCTTAGGGGTGATGTTTATGTAAAAATAAGGTATTTTTCTAAAGACTTTGGAACTACTTTTAATTCCAAAGTCGAATTTGCATGTGACTTTAATTTAAAAGCAGCCAGCAAGGCAGGCCTGCCTTTAAAATAACACTGGGCACCTCAACAGTGCATCTTTGGGTGCACCACCTATGCTGGGGTCCCTAAACCTACATACCCTACTGTATACTAGGGACTTGTAGGTAGGTTGACTTAACCAATTATAATTAGCCTAAGTTGCATACTCATTTTACACGGAGCAAAGACCGTGGGACTGGTTAGCAGTACCCGGGGGACCATCAGAGTCAGGAAAACAAAAGCAAAAAGTGAAAATTAGGGTCAAAAAGTCAGGGGGGGCTCTGAAATCAGCCCTATTTCTCACAAACACATTTTCATACTCAGACAAAATTGCATCGCCACTGTTAGATTCCTCCATCATGAACTCTCCGTCGACAACCCAAGCACAAAGGTGTTTGGTCGGGTAGGCTTTGCAACCCAGACCTGAAGGTTAATGACTAAAAAGTCACATGTGGGATAGCACTTAGCCGACAGCCAAACATGCACACATCACAACTTAGATTAAGATCCCACAGATAAGCAGCTACGTTACAATAGTCCCAGGAGATTGTCCCCAGTAAAGCACACATGGGCAGAGGGACACAGATATTCAAAAAAATATAAAATTAAATGCCACAAGTAGTTAGGTACACCTAGCCAATCAGAACACAACACACACAGCACATGAGGTGACCACTCACCCCTCAGGCTGGACATCTGGACAAGAACTCACTGGCCCACATTTGGGTCTATGCCAGGTTGAGACACACCTGCATTCTCTCTCTCAAATTTATATTCATGACACCAGGACAACTGTTCTCATTTTATAGCTTTATGGTCCCTAAGAATGGTATAAAATGTGTTCTGAGCTGATGTACTCTGAGATACAGTCCTCAGACCCGATTCTGTAAACACTCCTGGCTGTAATGTTTGATTAAACTAACTGTTTCTTGGTCTACCAGACGCCTCCTGTGTTTTATTTTTGAAGGTAAAATCTCATTTAAAGCAACATTTTGGCTGGTCAGCCAGGAGAGATTGGCATCTCAAGCCGACTACAGCAGAAGGAGGAGGACCCCCTCCAAGCGGATTCATATTGCAAAACAAGGAAGGTGAGCAGAGGCCACAATTGATTGAAAGTTCTGCTGAATCTGTGCAGCAGAGGTCAATCCAGAACCACCGTCAAAAGGGTAAAATGACACATCTGATCCTTAGTCCTAGCATTTCTCTTGTGGCAAATTAGGAAACCATAACCAGTGGGGAGTCACCTTTTCAATAATCAGCATCAGGAAGGGTGAAAATTGTGTTATATTGTGATGGTTGCTGACCGCTTGGACTGCTGGGCATTATGTAGCAGTAGGCATAGGCTCTTGGTGTGACCTACAGCTGACACCTATGTTTTAAGAGGTGTCTAGTCGCTGGACTTTTGGGCTATATACGCTGGTACTCTTATTGTGTTAAACAGGGCTATCACTTGGACCGCTCCACATCTCAATCTTAGGCTAAAGTGGTTAACTCAGCACTACTGGTTTCTTAACACAGTGTCTGAAAGAAGTGAGAGCTGTGCTTGCTTCGGTACCTGTAGGCTCTGAGTGATAAAGGTGCCACATCTCAATCTTATTAGGCTAAAGAGGTTATCGCAGCACTATCAGTTTCTTGGCGCTGCTGGTGTCTGAAAGAAGTGAGAGGTGTGTTTGCTTGAACTGCTGGGCTTTATGTAGATGATACGCAGGACCCTTGGGTGTGGCATAGGGGGAATTCAGATGTTGGGGAACTCGAACGATTGAATCATGGAGAGTAGGCATAGCATATTTTTTGTCAAGAAAAGGTATATAATGCTAAAAGTAAGTCCCTTCTTACTCCACATAAATTGTTATAATCTTTACCCCTGAGCTGGTATTAACTAGATTATCAGGCTCCCCTAATCCCCATACAGCGCAGATCTTCCTTTGGTCATGGGATACCGTGCGCTAGGAGTGGCCAGTGCTAAAGCTAGTAGACGGGACGTTCCCTTGATTTATTTTTTATGGGCCTAGTACGCTAACATCTGTGCCAGTCAAAGTAGTGTTGTTTTGTTATTGTGATGCTGGTAGATCAAAGTGACTGTGTTCATCCTAAAAGTTGAATATTGTGTTTTAGTCAATGTTTTATGTGCTATGAAGAGAACTGGTAATTCACACACAATTGTAATTTGATGGCAAAGTAATGCTCATTATTATGTCAACACATTTCTAATGTTGCAGTGAATTAAAAATTGCACTTTTTCTAGGGGTTTGAATCTTTATGTGTTGTCTGTTAAATGGTTATTTTGATGCATCTGTGACTAACATTGATAGTATTGAGCTCATTAAATGCCCATGTGTATCTATCCTCCCCCACCAGATTAGAGTTGGTAAAACCCCTTGTAAATATTTCCCGCTACCCAAGTAGATCTAGTAACACCAGTACATATTCCCCACCACAGGAGAAACATTTCTTTTTTAATAAAAGAAAACCAATAAAAATAGAAAATCCTACTGTTTAGAGAAATAAACCTTATAAACATAGAACAAAAGAAGACATGCAACTAGATTCCCTAAAGACATAAAAGTAAAAAATTAACAGAACGCCTAAAGAAAAAGAGACTACCAAACTCCCACTATGGAGATCCCTCCAGAACACATGAAGAGTAATTTTCCCACTCAGACAAAGACACTTAGCATGTTCTGCCATGAGTTGTACATGCACACCAAAGCACACACGTACCCATGGCCTAAAGAGAGAACTTTTGACACCAACTTAATTGAGCACACTAAAACCTACATTGTAACAAAGTAAACAGGAAAGAAGAAGGACAAACAGGAAGCATTATTGGAAATAAGGGTTGTCATGAAGGAGGCCCAGGCCGATAACCCCGACCAACCTTCAGCAGACAAGATATCTGAAGTTCCCTCACCATACGTTAGCATGGAGATGCTTTCCCTGATGCCTGCAATCACTGCATTGGGATACACTAATCTGCCCATCGAGTGAGCCCAAGGGGCCCGCACTGGAAAACGGGTGACCAGATCTATACATAGCAGACCAATGGGCCGACAAACCCGACACTCCCTACACCACCTCAGTCCAGCATGAGGACACCCCAAAGCTTGACACCTCATCCATCACGGTTGATGAACCAAGGCTCACCTGCCCAGAGAACCGGCACCCCTGTTTGGGTGTGGGGAGCAAACCCTAGTAAAAGGAAGGTTGGTAGCAATCTTAGACAGTGAGGTTGCTAGAGAGAGTGAGGAAAGGGGACACAGTCCTCCAAGGTCTGGCAGTGAGGAGGGTGCCTAAGGGTATGCCCAGGTAGCTGAAGAAACCACTGAGAGAGAGTTGGAGGGCAGGTTCCAAATTAGGACAGCACACAGCTCTGAGCGAAGGAGATGGTCTAGATGGGAATCAGAGGAAAGGAACGTACTAAGGAGGGTGAGAACTCTCAACCTAGAGGCCCAATGAGAGAGTTAGGCAGGGCACCCTCCACTGGAGGAGGATAGGGGTAGGTAAAGAGCCCCAGTCATGGATAAATCTGTGTTGGAATCAGAAGGAAAGCTTCTGACTGTGGTCCATATGTCCCCAGAGCAGCAGTAAAGGAGAGGGGCTGATCAGGCGATAAGGAACAATGGCAGCCTGCTGCAAACACAGCTCAGACACAGAAGGACCAAAATGGTTCCTTTGTGTATGCACAAGGGAAGCAGCGAGGAGAATCTCTACTGCCCTCCTTGAGTGAGCAGGATGGGTGAATTAATGCCTAGGGATATAGGCCCATAATTATGTAAGGTTAGCATTGTTTTATCATTGTGAATTGTGATGCTTAAGCGGAGCTAACTTAACTCCATATTTATATTATCGTTATTAGCATCAAAATATTTGGGTTAGAGCCATTTCTAGGAAGTGCCAACCCACCTTGCATCAATGAGATGCAAGGTAGGCGTTCCCTTTCTAAAAACCACACTAGCCTCCCAGCGCCATATTTAACACATAAACGATGAGCAAGTGGGAGGCGGACCTAAATAACGGTGCATAGCCTGTTTAGCGCCATTATTTAAAGCCTGGTTAGACTAGGCATTAAAGTGCAGGTAAACCCATTTCCATGGAGAACACCACAGAATGGGCACAAAGATGACCACCCCAATCCCCAGCAACACCACCGCCCACACCACAGTGACACTACAGGAGGAGGGAACCCATCCCAGGTAAGTTGCAGGTAAGTGTATGTGTATGTGTGTGGTGTGCCATTGGGGACACTTACATGGGGCCCCCTGCTGGCACCGGGTGTGTAGGGCTTGCCCAGGGGACACAGGTCCCCTGTAGTGGGCACTGGGGTGGTGGCAATGACTCCTGTCTATACTTGAACAGGAGTCATTTAGTTGGTGGCTCATGCATCAAAAAAAGGCGCTAGGCTGACTAGTGGAAGATATTTTGCTGCTAACCAGCCTAATGTCATATCTGACCCACTAGCACCATTTCCCCTAACTCCATCCCCTAACGTCTTTTTTTGAGATGCTAGCCATTCCTTAGCGCCATTGTGCGTCATTTTATAAATATGGCACACTGAGGGCGTTAAAAAAAAATTATGCACAGCTGTGTTACTGCAGTTGTGCACCATTTTTCATAAATATGGGCCAAAGTGGCTCAAAAGAAAGGCAGAATATTTGCACAACCTTTTGCCATTTTCTAGCCTCCTGGACTGAGGAAAGTGACCAATACGACAGACCCTGGATGGAGGAAGGATCTTTTGATCCAGAAGACATAGCGATCACTGAGTACTGCATCTGGCATGGAGGAGGAAACCCTAAGTGGAACTTCCCATTCATGCAGGAGTGTCTGAGGAGGTGGGAGCACTATGTTGGGGAGGAACAGGTGGGGCCCAAAACACGAATATGTCAACTAGTGCAGAAGGGTACGTCAGGACCATCTATGTGCCATGGGCCCAGATGGACAAAAATGGTTTGAAGGCCAAGCTGCTGCCATTATTGGATGGGGTTGGGGACTGTATATTGAGCTTCGAGAAAAACAGAGTGGAGATAGCCATAGGCAATGTTAAGAACCTGCTGAGTGGCACTATTGGTTAGCAAACCAATACGGTGTACGCTCATGCTTTCATCCTGACAGTCATGTTGACCAACCCAGGGCATGACAGGGCCACAATGAATTCACACAGGCCCCAGATATGGATGGCTCTGAAAGATATA
Organism: Pleurodeles waltl; assembly: GCF_031143425.1. NCBI lineage: Eukaryota > Metazoa > Chordata > Amphibia > Caudata > Salamandridae > Pleurodeles > Pleurodeles waltl. The sequence goes on along the minus strand of NC_090445.1, from coordinate 808,775,818 downwards.
TTCTCCAACTGCCTGATTTAGGAGGGTTGGTGACTAAAAACATGAAACAAGGGGAGACCATTGCAGATTTCCTGAGGAGGGTGAGAGAACAGTGTGGACAAGAGAAAGGACAACCATGGACTGGTGCAGGCCCTCAGGTCATCTTCTTCTGTAATGTCCTCCAAAGAGGGCCAGCCCCCGATATACAAAGCAGTTTGGACAGCAAAGTTGTATACTAATCCCTAGAGGGATATACAAGCACCCGCACTACACTTCCACAAAAGAAAACAAAAAAGTGAAAGGGTAAAAAAGGAGCAGGACCAGAGGGACAGCACAAAGCTGGTCCAACCCTCGAAGGTGCTACATTGGCCACAAATGTACAAATGGCACAGGTTACAAAGGGTGCTCCAGCACACAACTCCGGAGAGCTACAAGGGAGTTACAATAACAGACAGCAGGGTGCTTGAGAGCATCCAAACTCTCTATGATGTTATTATTGTAGGAAACTGGGCCACATGGCTGACATGTGCTACATAAGAGTACACCATGTGCAAAATCCAGGACCTGCAAAATCCCCACCCAAAAAATGAAGCTCAGTGAGATCTGACTACACCTTATGTTCAGCTGCAGGGAAACCAGTACACTGCAGCACTACCAGAGCAGGGGTGAGGTAGTTGGACCACCACATTGGCATTAGCAGCCATATATTGGGTACCCGGGCCAACAAGGACTGGGGCCTCATCCACATCACGGATGGATAGCCATTTGGGGAAAACATACCTTTATGGTAGTATAGAGCATGAATGTGCAGTAAGACTTAGTACCCCAATATACGCATGCCCTTTACACACACCTTGAAATTCACTGGGGCAATATTGCAGCAAAGAACGTGAAAGAAGAAGGGATCCAAACCTACACCATAAATCACCATTTAGGGTGATGTGCGGCTTTGGATCAGGTATCCTTACTCAGGTTCACCATTTGGGGTGCCTGCCAGAGCCCAGGCCAACTCTGCTGCTGATCCCCCAGGGTGGGACTAACTCACCACAACCCAGGGGGAGGGCAGTCCCGTGGGGGCAGAGCAGCACTTTAGCCACCTCATCAATGTAGGTACCCCAGGTCCTCAAGCCCACAGGCAAATGGGATGGGACCATGTCAAAAAATCTCACTTCCTTTACCCCAAGGTGTGACCAAGGGTGTTCACTCCTAAACAGCTATTAAATCTCCATAAATCTCCAAAGTAAGTGGTGGTCCCCAATCTAGTTCCAAAGTAAGTGATCCTTTGGTGTTGGAGCCAGGTTTTCCATGCACTTGGGATAGCAGAAAACACACAACGTTAGTAGCACACACATGAGTCCAACAGATATGCCACATAGTGCCAAGTCAGCAGAGTGGGTGGTTCATCAAGACATCCAGCCCCCATGATGAATTCCTGGCCTTGCTTCAGAGTCTCCATATATGATGTCTTTCACCTCCTCCTTGGACTCTGTACATCCCCACAGTGGCTGGAAAACCGTGGGCCCAAAATGATATGGTCTAAGGGAGAGGGGGGTTCCAGGAAAGGGAGTACAAAAAACACCCATTAAAGACACAAGAAGAGTAGCGTCCAGGAGGAAGCCCGTCCCTGTGATAAGTTCAATGATAGGGTGAAAAGAAAGGCCTCACACTGTTTTCAGGGAAATGGATCCTAACTTCAGATGATATCAAAGCACAGACTTGAGGAACCTTGGAGCCACCCTCCCACCCCCTCCATATGACACCAGTAGAATTTGAGAGGTCTTGCAAAATGCCCAAGAGCATAATGAAGGAGCCCAAAACTAGTCTGAAGGAAACATTGAGAAAAGGGCATAGTCAAGACAACTGGCACCACTTGGGGAAGGGCCACTTAGTGTGCTGCGTGCTGAGACCAGATGGGTGCACATGTGACCTCAGGGCACGTTGCGATTGCCAATCTACACTCGTCCCTTTCACATCCCCCTCACACCACCCCACTCCAATGACCCTCATGCATACACGTGGGTGCTGATGGGCTGGCAGCACCAGCAGAACACCAGTTAGGTTTAGAAGCTTCCGAATCACCCCATAACACATACCCTTCCAAACTTACACTTAGTCAGGGCTGGAGAAAAGGGAAAGGAAACCCCAACATGGGAAAAAGGAGAGAGAATGATGTATAAAAATAAAATGTCTATAAAAATTAACTCTATTTTCCTCCAAGACAAGATGTTCCATTTGAGGCCTCCATCTGGTGCCTCAGCTGGAGCCTGGAAAAAGGAGAAATGTTAACAGATTAATCTAAAGTGGAGGAAAGCCCTCTCAATGACCTCACCAGCATCTCCAGCAGTATAGGGAACAAAATACTTTTTCATAAGAAAACTGTCACATTAGGAGCTACAACACATCACAAGGACTTTACGCATCCACACCCCCAACCAGACCCTGTACAACGCCTTTCGCCAAATACTTTTTCAAAGTGTCCACAGCCATTTTCATGAAGAGGACCAGTTGTCTCATTGCAAAGAAGTTCACGGTTGTCTCTTCAAATCCAAGATGTTCCCTAAGATATGTACAATTATGAATTTTTACCTTTTCTGTGTGATGCAGATGCTACTGCATACTTGCATCTCCAAATAGCAGCCCAGTTTAATGGAGTCTATTCAGAAATTGTTTCCACATTTGCAAAGGGACTGTGATGGGCCGACTGACGATGAGCCAGCCCAGCAGTACCCCTGGGGCACCATCATGTCCGGAGACTATGACCCGGACATTGTTCCAAGGCCGCCCAATCAGGAAGTCTCTTCCAGTGGACGAGGGGATTTTAAATCCCTATCGAGACATATGGGATGGCGGCCGGCAGCGACAGCACCAGTGGAACCGGGACATCGCAAGGTGGATCAGCAGAAGGCGGCGGAATCCGCAGCAATGAACAGCATGCCGTATGCAACGGCAATGACAGTGAAGACACCAGGAGGAGATGCGAATACGGCGACCCAGTCTTGGACACGGCGTCCAGGTGGAGGAACAGGAGGAAACAAGACCAGCGGACCGGCCACACTCTGAGGAGAACATAGCCCTGCCAGGTACGGTCCTACAAGGACACGAGACGAGAAAACCGCGGGAGGCGGGAGGATTAAGTATAAGGCAGCTAAACGTTCATTACTAATTACGTTATTGATTTATTTTGGGGTATTGACAGTAGTGTTTCCTGTCAAGATCGTTTATACACCAAAAGAACGGCAGTTCAATGACAGAAGAAGAGAGAGTACAAATTAAAACCAACGAAGAGTGATGTTAGACTCTTGCTTTGTATATTTTTTTCTTTTTTCTTCTCTCTCAACAAAACACTTTATGACATATTAAAACAATGGAAAAGAAAAGAAACCAACTCCTTATATTTCCTAAATCGAAAAAAAGAAAAGGACAGAAAAGGGGTAGGAGAAGATATCCTAAGAACAGGGACCAAAGACAGGAAAAACAGAAGAACAAACAGTAGAAGAAAAGAAGACAAGGAAAATTAGTAAACGAGATCAATACAGGCACCAGAAGAGAAGAACAAATAGTAAGAGGAAGAGAGAAATAAAGGAGAGCAAGATAGTCCAGGGCAGTAGGAATAATACTTACCTGGACACCAACAGTATTTTATTCTTCTTTTTCACCATACGCCTCCTGAGACCCCACCTGAAAGGAAAAGAAAAAAGAAGATGAAGACACCCTGAAGCACCAAAGAAGAAAAAAGGAAAGAGAAGCCACAAACAACAAAAGAAAGAAAGAACATGAAAGAAAAGAAAAAGTAAATTACAAAGAAAAAAGCAACAGTTAATAAAGAAAATAAACATTATAACCACTGTCTGCGAGTCTTCCTTACAGTGCCCCTGTATCAGGGATCTCTCGCTCATCACCTCTAATTACACCGTACCCAACACCACCATCTCACATGCGCTGCTCAGCACACTTTTACACAACATGTAGTATCAGCACATGATGGCTGTCGGCGTTAAAACATCAGCCAAGTAATGTTTTATATGTTCACTGATACCACATGCAGTAGGCACAGCCAGAATTTAAATATCCCAAGAGATGGTCCCTGAGAAAGCAAAATGCCTGCACCATTTGTATCTGTGTAGAATTAGGACCAATTTGTATATGCAGTAGGCACAGCCAGAATTTAAATATCCCAAGAGATGGTCCCTGAGAAAGCAAAATGCCTGCACCATTTGTATCTGTGTAGAATTAGGACCAATTTGTAATTGAGTAGATTGGAGACCCACAGGGTATTGGTGAGCCTAACCCATTATGAGACCAATCCTGCAGCACTCTACCTTTTTACCAAACCTAGCAACATCCAAACTGAGCTAGACAGGATGTGCAGGAGGGGAGCTATAGGGCAGGACACTGTTCGGACCCAAGATTCTTGGAGGTAAATAAACCTCCTAGCCAGTGCAAAAACATGTCCGCTCCAGCTTCCCTCTGTGGTCCAAGGGTGGCCGTCAGGATTTCTGGGGCTGTTTTAATCAATAGCAAATGGACCTGGATATGGATTTTAAGTCCATGGTGATCCATCTCAATGATTTGATGGGAAATGGGTCTCCTAGGGGAGGGCTAAATAACAGCGTAGATAACTTGTGTAAGGAGAACTGGGACACGGAGATAGACAAGTACGCATGGATACAAAGGAAGGGGCAACCCGTAACGGGACAGAAACTCACAATGTATTTCTTATGTTTCAGAGGCACAGGAACGATCCCACTGGGCATAAGCAAGAATTGTGGGACAATACTGCAGAACCCTTACATGCAATGAGGCACCTCCACACTGATGACACGTATTGGTAGTGTGGCGAGTTCGCTTACAAACAGCTTGTCCCTTGATGGCGCTGGCTCTGATCCCTCATCACCATCCACACCCCAACCCTGGTCATCCCTACAGGAGATCGGTCTGAACTGTATCAACACCCGCTGAGTAAGAAAACAACATAGTTGCATCAAGCTTGAAGGAGAAGAGCTGCTGACTATTTTGGCTGAGCTCAGTACAAGGACATTCCCAATGAGTTCAGAATGCTCACCGATGCTCAAGTATCAGCAGGAGGGTCCATATCCTTCTTTACCTTGCATACAGAAGGTAATGCCGGCTGGTTGCAAATAACCTGGTGGGAAATATTTAAAATAATGAACAATACATAGCTGAGCTTTAATGTAATAAAGGTAGAAGTTAGAGCCATCTGCCTCATGGTGATGCAACATTGGTACATCTTGGATTTGATGACCGCAATGGAGGGTGGTGGGTGCACCAAGATTGGTGCCTCTCACTGCACTTTTGTGACTAGCAATGACATGGACAATGGAACTTTGATCCTTGCTATTCAAGCACTGCACCGACTAAAGAAGGACATTATTTGAAGAGGGAGGTGCCTCTGAGCAGGAGTGGTTCTCCAACTGATACTCCTGGCTCCCCCAGTGGCTAACCGGTTTGTGGCTGTATGTTGGAAAATGGCCTCTCTGAAGGGTCATCCCAAACTTTTTGCCATCCTCCTCTTATTTTTCTGACTTCATTTTTGCTGGCTTTAGGAGTCTGGACACAGTACCACTGCTAACCAGTGCTAAAGTGCATGTGCTCTCTCCCTAAAAACATTCGCCCATACCCAATTGGCATATTTCATTTACTTGTAAGTCCCTAGTAAAGTGCACTACATGTACCCAGGGCCTTAAATGCTACTAGTGGACCTGTAGCACTGATTGTGCCACCCACATAAGTAGACCCTTAACCATGTCTCAGGCCTGTCACTGCTAGGCCTGTGTGTTCAGTTTCACTGCCACTTCAACTTGGCATTTAAACTACTTGCCAAGCCTTAAATGCCTCTTTTTCCACATATAAGTCACCCCTAAGGTAGGTCGTAGGTAACCCATAGGGCAAGGTGCTATGTAAGTGAAAGGCAGGACATGTATTAATGTGATTTTACATGTCCTGGTAGTGAAAGGCTCACCAACTCATTTTCCACTACTGTGAGGCCTGCTCCTCTCATAGACTAGCATTAGAACTGCCCTCATATACTTTTGAGTGGTAGATTTTGATATGGAAGGAGTGGCCCCATCATGTTTAGTATGGCCAGAATGGTAATAGAAAATCCTGCCTACTGGTGAAGTTGGATTTAATATTACTATTTTAGAACTGCCACTTTTAGAAGGTGGGCATTTCTCTCAACTTACTGCCATCTGTGCCTTAGAGCCTGTTTCCAATCCATGTCAGGTCTGTGCTGGTTCACAGCTCCGCTTGTGCATTTCACCCAGACAACCATAAACACAGGACAGTCAGTCACATCTGCATATGGAATGGGTCTCCCTGGGCAAGAAGGGTGGAGGGTCTCTCTCTTACATTTCAAAGGACAGTGGTCTGCCCTCACACAAAGGACTGATACCCCCACTGGGATCCTGGCAGACAGGACTGGGATGAAAGAGGAACATGTGCACTTCAAAACCACTCTTTGAAGTCTCCCCCACTTCAAAGGCATTTTTGGGTATGTAAACTGTGTCTCTGACCCCTCCAAATCAGACATTTCTGGACCTACACCTGCACACTGCCAGAGAAAATGCCTGGCTGCCCAAATGATTCATCTGGACTGCTTTGCTGAGCAGGACTGGTGCCCTGCTTGTTGCCCTGCTGCCCTGCTGGACTTGGACTTTCCAGGAAGGACTCTGCTATCCCTAAAAGTGCTCTCCAAGGGCTTAGATTGAGGTTGCCTCCTGTTCTGTAGTCTCAGGGACAGCAAAGACTTCATCTACTGGCTTTTAGCTAGTTTTCCGACTTCAGTAATGCCGGGAACGACTTCAGCGGCACTAGCACTGATACTGTAGCCTGCTCCCGCTCCGTTGACTTAGCTGCATGCAACGACCGCAGCCTGCAATGCAAGTCCAACGTTGCCACATCACCGCTGACATCACACAGGGTCATTGCGACACTGCAAAGTCGACACATCATGTCTTGACTGACTGGATCCATCAACCCCACCGGGTCAAAAGGAACAGATGCATCGCCACTGACACTGCACCAGCTCCCTCTGTAATCGGACGGAACCAATGCCTTACCTCCATCTGCCTCACAGTGGGGAACCGACACCTCATCTCCCCGGATGCCGTAAGGGACTGACCCTGCACTGGCCCCAGCGACGACTCATATCCTCAACTCCGAGAGACATCTTTGCTACTTTGTTTTCAAAAGGTACTGTACCTGGGGTTCCTTGCGACTCCGTGACTGGCACCTGTGGCGTCAGGTTATTAGAAAAGACTCTGTCAAAAATGCTGTGATAGCCCCAGTTGGAGCTATTGTGTTTTGAAGCACTTAATGGGATGTGGGGCCCGATTACGAGTTTGCTGGTCTCAGGACTTCCATGTTGACAGTGGCAACTGTACCGCCAACAGGCTGGTGGAGAAGACCACTAGCCTGTTGGCAGTACAACAGAATACAGCACCCCCGGCACCTCCACAGATGATGGTTGCACCTGCAGAGACCATGTTTCCACCAGACTGATTACGAGGTTGCACACCACCAAGGTTTCTGCCGCAGTTGCACCACCACAGAAACCCAGGCAGAAACCAACTGCATAAAAGGAGACACTATCCTTCAGGAAGCCATACTAGTCCAGAGCTGCCATGGAACCTGAACTACACATTTTCCTGCTGCTCCTGCTCACCCAAAGACTCCGGAAGATGCGATGATGACAACAACAGCAGCAAGTACAGACTCTTACCTGGTAGTGTTGTAGCTTGGGAATTTTTGTACACTCACACACCAGACATTCAGGAAGGGGTGCCAGGACTACATGCCCACGTAACTACACACTTACACGCACACTCACATACAGTCACACACAAACTCGCACAAACACAACAAACATGCCAAAGCCACCAAACACACACACACATCATTAACACCCACTGGTATGCACACAAACACTGCACATGCCCACATTTACACAGTACCACACAACAAAACAAAAAGTCACAAACACAACAGCAACATCTGCACTTGGCAGGAACGCACAGGGAACACCTTCCTGAAACACATCACACATACATCACAATGTAACGTCAACAGGCAAAGATTACATACAAATATACACACTCACACAACAATCACACGGCTGATAGATTGACTTATCAACAACACCGTATCTAACATTTCATGTACATAACACACATGCAGTCAAAGCACACAAAGCCACACAGCACACAAAAAACACATCTCAACGTAAACAAGAACACAATATCAACACAACAAAACACTTTGACACACAAACGTCCATCGCACAACAGATACCATACCACTCTAATACAAATGCACTGTACACAGCCTCTTATACTGCCTAAACAACACACATTGACAAAGCAGAACACACACACATATACAGACACACAACTAATGTCAGCCAGAAACAACTCCATACTAGGGGGAAAGCAATGCATGACAAATATGTAACCAGGAAACCAACTACATGTTGGTGTAAGTTATTATTAATAGCACAATTATTGCAAAGAAAGACCATTGGCCAGTTCTTAATGGAAGTAGTCTTTATGCACAAAATGCACAGATGTGTGCCCTGAACTTGACTTCTGACTGCCATGTAACCCCACAGGTAGTGGCAACTATGGGGCAGGCAGGAACTTCCAGGCTTATGTGGTGGGTGGAGGTAGGGGAGGTTTGGGTTTAGGTCTTGTCGTGGGGCCTTTGGGATCTTGCTTTGGAGGGGGAGTTTGGGCTTGGACTTAGGTTTAGGGGATGGTTGAGGTTTCGGTGGAGGGGTAGACTTCTTTGCAGGGGGGCATGGAACCTGCACAGGGGCACAGGAGGTCTTGGAGATGGAATGGCAGAACTTGGGGAGGGACACAGCATGATTAGGGGTATCACAGGGTGGGAGAGGAGTAGGGAAAAGGGCAAACTCTGAAAGGGAAGCTTTCTTAGACACAGGGACTGTCATAGCTAAATGGTTTGGTTGTGGAGGGAGAGTAAGTGGTTGTAAGAGGTGTTGCAGATGTCTTGGGTGCATGTTTGTGCAAGGTATGCATGTGGGTGATGGGTGTCTGTTGAGTGGGATAATGAGGGTGTTCATGTGTCTTGGGAGAAGGGGAGGTGGAGTTGCTGAGGGATGCCGTGGTGTGTGAGTGTCTTTTGGGGTGGTGACTGCAGCTATGGGGGATGTGCTGCATCTAGGAGTGTCAGTGGTTGTGGTGTCTCTCGTTATGGTGACTGGGGTGGATGTCTGAGGGTCTGCTCTGGTGCTGTCTGTGGGTAGGATAGGTGTAGTGGCTGGATCTGTGAGTGTTGGTGTGTTGTCTGCAAGTGTGTCATGTGAGCTGTCTGTGAGGCTGGGTCTGGTGGGGCTGTCAGGGCAGGTTGTGACTGTTGCTGTGTGTGCAGGTGTATGTTGCTTGTGTGCATGCTGGTGGTGTGTCTTGTGCTTGTGTTTGTCAGAGCTACTCTTGGATGTTGAGGTGGATGCATGCTTGTCTGTCTGTGTGATTTGGCTGAGTTGGGGAAGAGGGGTTTGGGATTGGGAAGAGGAAGATGGCAGGGGGACGGTAGACAAAGGGTGACTGGCTGCTGTCAGTGTGGAGGCCAGAACCAGAAAGGATCTCTGTAGGCCAGCCAAAACACTGTGAATGCTCTCCAGGAATGCATTACTTTGTTGGATCTGGGTTGCAAGTCCCTGGATGGCATTCATGATGGATGACTGACCCACAGAGATGGATATCAGGAGGTCAATAGCCTCCTCACTGAGGGCAGCCGGGGTGGCAGGGGCATAGGTTTCTGCAGCAAAGGAGACACCCTCCCTCCTGGGTGTGCATGCAGGGGAGACTGGGTGGAGAGCCACAGGGAGGGTGTGTAGAACATAAGGCAACCATCTGGCTACTACATCACAATCCCATCAAATCAGCGGTAACACAAACTGTTCATGCAGAAGATAAGTTGGCTACATCAAACGTCTCTCGCTATACAGATCATCCTGTGTATCACCAAATCACCCTTAGAAAATGCTGTTGACTGACAACATAATATCATGCCTTGCCCTAATCCATACTTGGCCAGCCCATCAACATTAGTAATGTTACATGAAAGTAACCTCATCTCACTTTTAATACAACACAGCCTGTAGCTTTGCAATCACATACCTAAAATGGGGCACTGTCCATAACATTCACAATATCAAATACTTCATATGAAATCACTACATTTGGCATACCAAAATTGTGAGCCTCATAAAAAAACATAGCAAGTCAGACAAACATCTATTAAAAGTATCGTAAAATGGGTTAAAAACAGATTTGCAACACACTATTCGTACTCATTGGCACGTAGACAAACATTACATGTCCAGCAATAAGGGCTTACTTTGCCTCCAGTTTACACCCACATATAACCACAGGGAGCATACAAAAACCTTCAGTACAATGGACACTACTCATGTGCATAACAGCCACATACTATTTCACTATTCATGATGAGTATAAACTTCAACATGAATACATCAAAGTACCGACATCACTAACAATTGACCAGACATGTGTAACCTAACACCTTAGGACTGAAGTAACACTGACATAATCCAATACTAATGTAACCATGATTGACACATACACCTAGAGTCCAGCAAATTGACTGACAAAATATCCCATTGCATCCAACATGTGTTTGTCAAATGGAACTCCAGCTACAATATTAAGGGGGTTATTCTAACTTTGGAGGAGGTGTTAATCCGTCCCAAAAGTGACGGAAAAATGATGGATTTACCACCAGCCGTATTACGAGTCCATTATATCCTATGGAACTCGTAATACGGCTGGTGGTATATCCGTCACTTTACCGTCACTTTTGGGACAGATTAACACTCCTCCAAAGTTAGAATAACCCCCTAAGTGAGGCAGAAAAGAGCTGATGAATTACAAAATCTGTCTTAATTGCCTCAGATTAGCAAAGGTAAGTCTGGCAAAGTAGAGGCCTCAACATAACAATAGGCATGAAGTAACAATTGACTAAACATGATTAAGGCACAAAACAGTTATATTGCACCCATATAAGTATGCTACAGCCCTATGTAGCATGGACAAAATACATGGCCCTAGGGATCAGCAGGCTAACCACTTGCCGTCTCAACACCATATACATGGCACAAAATGTCTGAAAACCTGTCAATGATAGGCCTAGTACTGTTAATGCTTTAGTACCACCATGCTTTTCACTATGTAGGATGTCCACCCTGATCAAACATCAAAATCACCAATGTATAGTTCAGACATAACAATGGAGTCACCTCCTTACACCTCCGAGGGAGTGTAGTAAGGATGTCATGTCACATTCCTGTTTGGAATGACAGCCTCACATGAAGTTCCCAATGATTTCATGAGACAGAATAACATGGCCCTGTTACTCATCTATCAGAACCTATGTTGCACATAGAGCTAGATCCAGCAGAATAGAACTGGTCAGAGACCAAAGAGCTGGACAACTTACCAACTGGGAATATGGACTATGGAACAGTAGGTGGGAAGGATGATACTGCAGGTTACACATATGTATAGCAGTGTAGAGGTACACATATGACATTGTCACATGTGCATCACCACATGCTGTCAAAATATGTAGTTGACGTTAGTGAGTAACATGTCCCTATTTACAATATTATGTCCACAACTGTGTATCAAAGTTGGCAACTGTAGTACTATGTCTCCCTAGAAGAGCCCTTTACCTGTACCACTTACCACATTGTCACAGCTGAGATATTTGGACATCATACACATAACTGGTAAAGGGCTAAAAATGTGTTAGCCAGGACTCACCCTCTTGTGGCTGCTGTGCTGCCCTCAAACATTCATCCACCTACCTCTGGGTAAGCCACCTCTAAAATGCGGGCCATTAGGAGGGGTCAGGGTCTGATGACACACCTCCCTCATTGGGAGGACATTCCCAGCTGTGACTCTGCGGACTTCCAGATACAGCTTCTCAGGTCCCCCCACTGCTTTCTACAATGGGTGGTCCCCCGGCTGTGGACCCCCAGGGTCCTCACTTGCTTATTTATGGCACAGCAGATTCCCTTTTTTTTTATGGGCATTGACCTGCACGGATGACACTGACAAAAGCAAAAAGTCAGGTCCACATGTGCCATACCAACGCAAGTGGACAGAACACTTCAGCGACATCAAGTAGGCAAATATTACCATCCTCTCAGTTCACACTCATGCACAATTTAGCATCTGCATGCATCAACACCGTCACAACTTCGCAATTCAGGTACACCATCATACACTCCAACTTATTCACATTGGTATACCATTGGACTCATTTGCTCCTCCGATGGACTGGACCATATAGCTGTTTATACAGGGGTAGGACCTCCTCTACAAGCTTGTCCATTTTTCTGGGGTGAAGACTGGGCCCTATCACTACAGGATGTGGCATGATAGCTCCCAGAGGCAGTGCACAGCAGCTGAGGTATTAGAGGTTTTGCTGGCAGCAGTGTCAGGAGTCAAGTGAGCAATACAGCAGAAGATGGCGATCTCGTCTGCCATGTACAGGACCATCACTGCCGGCAGACATCACCATTTGCCCAAGTCTGCAAAAGACAGAAATGTGTTCCAATGGCAATATATTCAGTGGTTGTGACTGCCTATTGCCATAACGACATCCGCCGGTGAAGTTGGGTCACTTCCACATGTCCAGTACAGTAGGTGGGGTGGTTGTCATTTTGTGCACCTTTCATGTATGGAAAAGTTTTTGAATCTGCCTCATTAACAAATCCCTATATTGTGCTAATTATCAGTGAGTACTACCTTCAGGTTTGTTAGTCTATTTGTGCATGTGAGAAGTTAAATCAGTGTAACAGAGGGATTTGTACTGATATAAATGTACACCTATCCTCAACATGCTATGTGCGTTGGTAATGTAGATAATGTGCTAAAAATGAATTTCATGTGTAAAGTCAGCTGGACTAACAAACACTGACACTCACAGGTTATTATGCATGTAAAGTACCTTAGATAATTGAGGAAATGTGCACCAAGGGGAGTGTCATGGGATGCATAGTAATTTGTGGTCCTGTAGATTAAAGACATTGTAACCAACCTTGATTGCAGAGATGTGTGAGTTGTATTCTGCACATGTTCATTATGTGTGCATTGTTCATGTCACATACAAATTGTATATATACAACCTCCAATGTACCACCCACTAGTGGACCTGCAGACCATGGAAGAGAGACATACTATCCAGACATATCAGATTAATAGGATTACAATCATGGATCTTTGCAATCAGTTGGACCCTGATGTGATGCCTGCCATTTGCAATCCCTATAGCATACCTCCCATCGCTCAAGTGATATCAGTGCTACACTTCCTGGCCACTGGATTCTTTCAGAATACAGTTGCCCAAACTGCAGGGATGTATCAGCCCATGTTCAGTCTGGGTTTGATGAATGTAATGTGAGCATTGTTGTAACACCTGGACAGCTACATCAGGTTTCCCCAACATGTGGATTTGGCCTATCTGAAGGCTGAGTTTTATGCAATGGGACACATTCCACATGTGGTTAGAGCCGTAGGTTGCAACCATGTAGCCTTGGTTCCTCCCAGTGCTAATGAACAGGTATATAGGAACAGGAAAAATTACCACTCCATTAGTGTTCAAGTTGTGTATTTGGCAGACCAGTACATTTCACAAGTCCATAATTCCTTCATCATGCAGAACAGCAATATCCCACTGCTGATGACACAAATCAACACAAAGAGGCCCTGGCTGGTTGGTAAGTCAGATTTGACATGTGTGTTTGTAAAGTTTATCTCCTCCTATTATAATTGTGCATGTCCTTGATATATGTTTGTATATTTCTACCTATTTGCTTATTGGTGACTCTGGCTTTCCTAACCATCCTTTTATAGTTGACACCAGTGATGTACCCAACCACGTCAGGGGAAGTCTGTTACAGTGAGGCCCACGGAAGGACAAGTTGTGTCGTGGAGCAGACTTCTGGGCTCCTGAAGACAAGATTTTGCTGCCTGGACAGATCAAGAGGAGCACTCTTCTACTCCCTCAACACGGTATGTCAAATAATTGTTGCCTGCTGCATGCTTCACAATCTTGCTCTGAGATGTCAGATACCATTCCTACCAGAGGGAGAGCCAGCAGAACCTGTGGGTGGAAATACAGATTTGCTAAGTGATGATGAGCCAGATGAGGATGAAGCAGGGGACTCCATGGCAGATCTCATTATTCAGTACTTCAACTGACTCAAGGTGTGTGATGTAATCTTGAAAACTTGATGCAGTGATTTAAATTAGTAAGCTAGGGTTGATGGGTAGCATGTCACCTCCTTTTTTCCATCAGCTATGAGGTATTAGGTAGCCACGATACCTGTGAGTGAGTTGTGCGTCCAAACTGTAATTTGGTATTGTGGACAGAACAGAGTGTTAATGTGCATGCAAAGTCACTCTTGTGAACATGACTTGTATGAATTGAGGAATGTTTTCTGCTACATCCAATCTCTTATTTAAGTCAATCACAGATTTGCTGAGTTCAAATTTGACTCCTCATCCTTGGCAAGTCACAGACAGTGTCAAAAGCAGATGGGAATTGCAGGCACAAATGAGAAGTGGACATGGCTGAAACCAGGTGACCATAGCAATGAGTATGTGTAGTGTGAGTTACATGGCCAGACTGTCGGGACACCAAGGTAGAATTGTGTTTACCAATAAAGAGAACATGTAGGGTACTACAGGTGGTCAAATGGTTTAATTTGTATGTCCGTATGAGTCTGACACATCTGAAAATGTAGAACCATAGCCTCTACCATCACACTGGTTTTTGTTGTAAGTAACCTACCTTGGACCCAGCTGTCAGTGTGTTCCTACTTTGCGGACCAATGTGCCTGTCTCTTTGGACCGACATACGTGAGTGTCAAGCCTAGAGGTGTGTGACCTATGTACGTGAAAGATCCCTGGACTGGGGACATCAGTACTGATATCTATCTGTACATTGGGGTATGTATATTAGGAAGATAAGGTATGGTTATGCGATAAGGCTTTACCAGGTGATACAAAGGACCAATCTGTATGCGTTCTGGCTTGTAGGAAGACTGACATCCAAAACTTCTGGATCCTGTGGATTAGCAGTGTCTGACACCTTAGCAAACATCCTGATGTTACTGTCAGTTATACTCCATGTGCTGAGTGCATGTCTACTAATAAATGTGCTTAGATGTAGCATACAACAGTTTTTGAATCTGTCCTTGTTGGAATTCTAATGTAATGACTCTTCTGCTGATAGAGTCCAAGTGTGATGCCCATAGCATAGATTGTACAATACTGAGGGACATATTGATAGCAGAGTTGCCATGTATAACAGTTATACATGGCTGATGAAAGACACACACAGAGGACCTGTGTTCAAGTGTGATTTATTGTGAACAGTAAAACAATATGTGTGACTACTAACTAACAAAAACACAATATAAACAGTGAAGGGTTCAGTCATGGTGGCTGGAATCATAAGGGTAGCTGGCTGCTACACCATTGGGATAGTCCAGTGTCTCTGTACCATGGAGTTTGGTTTAAGAACAATCAGCAGGGTGTATCTGTGGCACACAAGGGGTACAAGTCAGGAGAGGTTCACTTCCTGACAGTGGGTTTGGTCTTGGGACCTGCTCCTTCTGGATGTCTGGGTGGATGTCCACCTTTGTGGGGAGATTCCTCTGATACAGATGATGGGGTGTCTGAGGCATGTCCTTCCCCTAGCAGGCCTCAATTTCACTACCAGACACAGATATTGAAGGGCATGAAGACTCATTACTAGTGGAAGAGGCCTGATGTTGTGCTGCAGTCCTATTAAGGGTAGTGTCGATGTCCCTCAGTACCCCAGCAATGGAAGCCAGACAGCAGTGCCTGCCACTGCTGCATGACTTCCTGGTAGGGGTCCCTTTGCAGCCGTTGGAGTTCCCCCTTCATGGTGATTACCTGGCCCGTCATGCCTTAGGACTTTTGGTATGCTCACAAGACTCTGGAGATTATTTCCTGGTCAATATTGTCCCTTTGAGCCCCCATTCTCTGGCCCACAGCATACCTCCCATGTACCCCACCCCTACGTGCCTGTGCCCCTTCCAGTGGTGGCAGGATCATTATTGTCAGGGGTGACAAGAGGAGACTCAGGTACCTGTACTGTGGGGCACACAATGGATGATACAGTCCTTGGGACACATGTTTAGGAGCGAATGGTTGCCTGTGATGTAGATGGAACAGGGCTGGGAGGAGTCGATGTGGGCAGGGTGAGGCTGACAGTTGTTGACTGACCAGCAGTCCCTGATGGGACAGTTTCCTCTTCAGTGTCCACACATCCAGGGGTGTTGTCCTCACTGGGGCCTTCATCCAGAGGAGTTGGGGCAGTTTCTGGTATCCTGTCCATGGTGACATTGGCAATGTTGTGGGAGAAGTGGAACGCAGAGTTGCTTTTACGTTTAGGGTATTATTGATGCTGTCTGAAGTGCAGACAGTGCTACAGCATGATCACCGGAAATTACAATGAGAGTTGCTGCACAATTATGCTTTGTACAACATGAGACTGTAATTTCAATACCATACACCATGCTTGCAGCTGTTAAACTATGTCAATAGTGATTGGGCTGCTGATACCATCTCATGTTGTCTGACTATCAACAGGGGTATTCATCATTGTCTGACATGATACATGGCCCAGAAAAGAGGTGTACAATGCACAATAGTGTGAGAGTAGTGAAACAGTATGGGAGAAAGCAATATACATTGACCTGAAACTGGATGTACTACATGTGCATCCAGTTTGGCATCTAGATTTCCACCCCAGGTGGGTATATTTCAATCTTAGGAATCTTTATTCTAAGGGTATTTTGATTGGGAACTCAGCTATAGCTGTGTTTTGCTTGTGATGATCTTGGGAGTGGGCCATTGCATTGCGGTCATTGCCATTTACTGTATCACACTTGCACAATCAAGATGGCTTATATAGGTAGTTTCACAAGCATGACATCTCATATTTGGTGCACTGTTATGGTTTTCACAATGATGGGATGTTGCATTCTGGGAATTGTAGTGTTATGGGTTGCCAATACTTCACATGCCATTTCCAAGGGCTGTGGAGGCGGGTGAGTTTAGTGGACATATGGCATGCCAGAGAGGGGCATTGGAACATTTGGACAGAGGTTTAGTGGCTGGTATGAGAATTGCGGTGGGTTAAGGTGGTGAGAGAGCATGCAGGGCATGACAATTGGGTGACATGGATTTTGTGGGGGCTTACCAGACTCCACTCCCCCAGATATTTCTGTCAGGCTCTCAGGATGCAGTATGTCTAAGACCTTCTCCTCACAAGATGTGGAAGTAGGGGGAGAAGGTGAGGGCCCACCGCCAGTCTTGAATACCACCAGCTGGGCACTGAATGCCATGGTATGACCTTCCCCCTGAGGTCATTCCACTTCTTCCCGATGTCCTCCCTTGTGGAATATGGAAGTTGGGTTACTGCCAACATGGCAGTCTTTTGGCGGCCGCCACCATGGAAGTTTTACCGTCAGACTGCCAAACTCGTAATGAGGCCCTTAGTCTTTAAACATTCATAACTCTGCTTATGTGCATTAGATTTTACCATTTCAACCTTATATTATACAGATAAATATTTTTTAAACCTGTATGGTGCGTTTTTGTGGTGGTTTCACTGTGTCTGCATGGGTTATCGCACAAATACTTTACACATTGCCTTCTATGTTAAGCCTGCCTGCTCTGTGCTAGGCTAATAGAGGGTGAACACAGTATAATTTGGGTTGTGTTATGCCTTACCCTAACTAGAGTTGTGGTCCCTACTTGTAAAAGGGTGTATACCCCTGTCAACTAGAGACCCAATTTCTAACAATGTCATTGTTGCCCGTTAAAATTGTGTTACTGTTTTTACGTGTTTTCATACAATTGGGGGTATCCAGCTGTAACAGTGAGTAGAATGTAGGTAGAGAGGGAGGTGTGACAACAGGGAACAGACACTGTGACTGTCATGTTGTTCAGAACCATGAGTGTAGTTGAAAATTCAATGAGATGGGGTATATTGATGTGCACGATAATGAAGTATCTTTGAATATGAATACATTTTCATACTTGTCACTGTTAGATTCCTTAATCATGAACTCTCCGTTGACCCCAGCACAAAGGTATTTGGTCATGCAGGCTCTGCACTCAAGACCTGAAGGTTAATGACAGACAGGTCACAAGTGGGATAACATTTAGCCAACAGCCAAACAAGCACACAAGACAACTTATTTTAAGATTCCACGGATAAGTAGTTACACTACAATAGGCCCATGAGATTGGCCCCGATAAAGCACACATGGCCAGATGGACATGGATATTCCAAAACACCATAAACTTACACACAGCCTGTAGTTAGGTACACCTAGCCAGTCAGGACCCAAAACACACGGCACATGAGGTGACCACTCACCTCTCAGGCCATACATCTGGACCAGAACTCACTGACCCACATTTGAGTCCGTGCCAGGTTGAGGTCCACCTGCCGTTACTCTCTGGAATTTATGTTCATGACTCCAGGACAGCTGTGCTTATTTTATAGTTTTATGGACCCTGCGAATGGTGTAAAATGTGTTCTGAGCTTATGTACTCTAAGAGACAGTCCTCAGACTCGATTCTGTAACTGCTCTCCCTGCTGTAATGTTTGATTAAACAAGCTATTTCCTGCTGCTCTGCCAGATGCCTCTTGTCTTTTGTTTTTTAAGATAAAAGATAATTTCAAGAAACGCTAGAATATATTTGTTCAATGAGAAAGGTAATATCTTAGTAAGCCCCAAAATAGTCCAAACACTTTGTTTGAACAGGGGCATAACCCAAACCCCTGTTTAGGGGGCATTCTCCTTCTGGTAGAGCAGCTGCTAGAGATGTCAGTAAAATTAAAATACATTTAATAAATAACCTGTATGAGTAAAATATATAGGGCTCACCAAAGCTGCATTTTAAATGTGCATTTTTTTCTGAACTCTGCATGACCCGCATTTACTTGACTTTTTGATTTGCTATGGTTAACAAATTCCTAACAGCTTCAGCTCAGCAGAAAAGTTTTCTTTCATGAATTTTGCATGACACAGCTTCCTATACCAACAAAGACAGCTATATTATTCTATTATTTTAAACCTCTTGACTTGCACTGGAATCTCAAATCTTGCAAAAATAATCTTAAACTTGCCTATGACTAGGCTTCTAGTGTAAAAGATCTGTGAGAGAGGAGATGATATAATATAAACATACTGTGAAAGGTATATGAGTGTCCTTTCTGCAGAGATCAAGATGGATGTGAAAATTCCTTAGTGTAATATTCCAAGCAAAACATTTACTATTAGTTCCCTATGGTAAAACTGTCTTTGTTAGAAGTTATCATCTTGACAGAAACTGTTCCTGTATCCCAGTTTCACAACTTCTGATTGGGGGACTGAATAAATGATCTGAATCATTTGCAACAACTTGTAATTTGATTATAAAAAGTGTCCCAGGGAAAGAACAAATAATGCCCACACACTCTCATTATTAGCATTCAGAGCTTGTGACTGTGAGACCGACTTTGCTTGTTTCCTTAACTATTCTCATCAGAGTCTGATATAGTATTTTTTACACTTCTTTCTCTTTGCTATTTTCTGAATAAAATGATTTACTCCTACTCATGTAGAATATTAAAATAGGGATTATGGGACACATTTCATGCATTGTTCTGTAAATCTTATTTGACTAATGAAAAAAAACATTCAAAAACTTGTGATAAATAAAACTTTCAATTCAAGCCACACTCTCATTATTGACACTTGAGAATTACAAAACGTATGAATTCTATGTATCAATGTTAAAATTGCAGTTTTCTTGTCTAGCTCATTATAAAGTCCCCATTAAGGTTATATAAGAGTTGCAGAATGTTTTATGAATGTAGGATAATCTGCACTCCCACAACTCATGTCACACTGACAAAATATTGAAACTCAAAATATTGTGATTCAGAAATATTGTGTCAAAAGTATTGAGCACAAAAATATGGTTTTCCTATACATATAATGAAAAGTACAAAAATATTGAAAACATTTTTTTTACACTAATATCGAAAAATAAATCCAAAACATTTTAAAGATATATATTGTTAAACATAGTAAATATTAAATATAATAACATGTAACAGATTTAGAATGTAGATTATGAAATATATTTATGAATATACACTTATTTAAACAAGCAAACACACATATATATGTAGGTATCAAATCAAATCAATCTTCATTTGGATATCAATCTATAAAAGATATACAATTTAAAACAAAGTAGCATAGAATTACAAAAATTGTTAACCAGGTAACTTTTGCTACATATCCTTATGTCATGGCATATCCATAATACCTTCAATGTTAAGTATAAACTGCATACTAATAATAAACAGAAAGAGTCCCCATTTTGTGCAAATTAGCCATTATTTGTTCTCATAGCAGACATTTTGTAAGTGCATATACATTTTCCATATCCAAAATGTCTTCAATATCAAAATATACACAATGGCTAAAAATATAAATCTGCATTGAAAAAGTACTGTGTATTAATAATAGACAGAAGTAGTCCCCAGTTTGTACAAATTAGCCGTTATTCATTCTCATAGGAGAGATTTTCTAAGTGCATATACATTTTCCTCCGTTTAATAGCACATGCAAAAAAAAATATAAGTACACAACAAGTTTCTGCAGTGTCCAGTTTACAAAAATAATTAAAAGCTTCATTACAATAAAACAATTTGTTAGCAATAAACAAAGGTTTTAGAAAATGTTTCCTAATGTCATGGTATAATTTACAAGACACAAGAAAGTGCTGAGTGGATTGTGCAATTCGATAGACGCAAGGACACTTTTTTGGGAAAGCTACTACAAAGTATAATGTCCTAAAGAGCATTCTGGTTAGTTAAAATCTATCTTGTGTGTTTGGTACTATTAGCAGATAATTTTGAAAATAATCATTTATTTCTTCATTCATATATTGCATAACGTGGATTTCCTGCTTTCTCTAATAACTCTTGAATTCTCTCTCTGTCCCGTTAGTTGATTTTTCAACTCTTTTTTACTAAATTTGACAATACCAGCTGGGTTGCCCAAATCTGGATTCAAGTTTATGCTCTTCAACAAATTCTTCAAATGCGGTGTTCTTGAGCTAAAGAATCTCTAATATTCTCTTTGGTGAATCTTGTCCCTTCTTTAGACCAGATTCCATGCCATGCCAATAATGCATTAATGCATATAGAATCTTCTAAATACGGGCAACCCAGTTCCTTATGTATCATGTTTGTAGTAGTATTTGGCACAGCAAGTAATCTGCAGAGGAACATATTCTTCAATACATGTAAAGATTGCATCTCGGGTGATGATCTTCATAGGGCAGAGCCATAAGTATCACTATTAACTGTTTTATTTCTATAGCTCTGTAAAATTTCCCTGAGGGGCTTATTGCTAATTTTCTATGCTAACCTAAAAATGGCCTTTGTTGCTCTGACATATTTAATTTGTTTTATTTCTAGATGTTGATTCCAATAGCCCAGATTAGAAAACTGTACACCCAAATATGTAAAGCTATTTACCTCCTTGCATTTTTGACCTTTAATGAGATAAGTTTACTTACTAGCCTTTCCTAGGCCACATGTCCTTACAACTGATTCAGGTGCATATCTCTTTCCTCCATAAATGCTACAAAGCCCTCAATCAGCAGTATATGTGGGTATGTATGTCGATTTACACATATGTAATGTAAAACTATTATTTAAATAATTTTAATTTAGATTACTGATTTACTTTTTTTTAAATTTAATATTTATTATAGTGTATCTATTACTTGTTACACCAAATCTGCTTGTCCATGGAAATATCACACGCACTCCAGATCGCACAAAATGACATGTCCTTTATTTGAAATTACATTTCCAACAAACAACAGCAGCCTGATGTATGGCACAGCCAACACGTTTTGGCATACTGCACCTTGATCATGGTGTGCGATTTTCTGTGGGACAAGCGGATTTGGTGAAACCAGCAATTTCTGACAGGGTGCCCGACCCACAAATACACTGCCACTGTTCGTACTTTACTGGTGCCGGAGAAATGTAGTATATATATATATATATATATACATTGCAATTGAATTCCTCTCACTCTTAGCGATTTGTATTCCACTGAGTAAAACAAAAGTTCCAGTCACAAAGTAATTGCCATAGTATAGTGAGTATTTTAATGGCACACACAACACTCAACGCGTTTCAGAAACATAGTTTCCTTGGTCAAGAGTTGTGAAATTTTAGGGGGTTGCTACCCCGTTCCGGTCTGCCACGTTACGGCGAAAGGACTCAGCAGCTTTAGCTAACGGATATATATGTATATATATATATATATATATATATATATATATATATATATATATATTTTAATTTTAAAAAAACGAAAGGTTACAGGGATGTTATAGTTAGGCTCACATTTTAAATGTATAAAACCATACAAATTCACCTGTTCTAGTTAACGTTATCTCAAGTAACTATAACTTGTGCCCTAAGATAACTATAACTTGCACCTACGCCATGCACAGTTTTTTGTAAATATTTTTACTGCAAATATTATATTGATATTATCAATTGTGTTATCAAAGATGTCATCAGTGCTTTAATTTGTGGGGTAATAATCAGTGCATGGTGAGGGTGGAAGTTATAGATAGCTTAGAGGCATGAGTTATAGGTACTTGAGATAACTCTAACTGTAACAGGTGAATTTCTAACGTTTTGTAGGTTTAAAAAGGGAGCTTAACTATAACATCCCTATAACCTTTGGTGTTTTTGTGAATTTCTGTATATTTCTTTACGTACTATATGTTAATCCAACCGCTGCCACGCATGGTCTTTGGCTGTGTGTGGCACGGGTTGGCCGCAAGGCCTGTAGCCAATCCCCTAACAAACCAACCCCATGCTTTGCACCCCCTTGACAGTGTGCGGCAGGAGTTGTATGCAGCTTGGCTCTCTGGGTATGAGAATAGGTGTAAGAGGGTGCATCTGGGTGTGAGAGTTGCTGTGGAAGGGTCAGTCTGGGTTTGAGAGTTGGTGCATCAGTGTCTTAGTGGTTCTGGGAGTGGGTGTTTCAGTCCGACAGTCTGTGATCTTAACCTTTAGGTAATAGGTGACTCTTTACTGTGATGCTTCCAGACATACCTATGACAGTCAACCCACAAATGTTATTGTAAAGAAACATGAACGTTCCATCACTAATAAGATTTAACAGTCAAAACACTAGTAAATAAACACAATGGCAAGTGATACTAGTATTTGAACCTTCAGACTATGGAGTGACAATTCAAGACCTTGATCATTAGGTCAGAAGTTACTCTGTTCAGCTCTGTATCCAAACATAACTATAACATTTGTACCAAACATATTCCTAGTCTTACTCTTTGAAGTCATTGTATAGAGATTCTATTGCTATGACATTTTCTCTTTCTCTCTCTTCCATCCCATTGTGGGTTGGAAGAGAGAGAGAGAGTGACAGAACTGTGGGGGGAACCTGAAAGATTTACTTTTCCCATTCCAGCCGGTGCAACAGTAGGGAAAGCATTGGACTCGGGAGGTAAAATGTACTATTCCCACTCTGGTCATTTCAACAGTTGGAAAAGCGTTGGACTCAGGTGGGGTAAAATGTACCATTCCTACTCTAGTTTGTGCAACAGAAGGGAAAGTGTTGGACTCAGGGAGGGAAAATGTACTATTCCAGCTCCAGTCGGTGCAACAGGAAGGAAAGTGTTGGACTCTGGAGGGGTAAAATTTACTATTTCCACTCCAGTCTGTGCAACTGTAAGGAAAGTGTTGGACTCTGGAGGGGTAAAATTTACCATTCTCACTCTAGTCTGTGTAACTGAAGGGAAAGCGTTAGACTTGAGAGGAGTAAAATGTATTATTCCCACTCCAGTCAGTCCAACAGTAGGAAAAGTGTTGGACTGAGGAACGGTAAAAGTGACAATTCCCTCTCCAGTCTGTGTAACATTAGGAAAAGTACTTCACTTCAAACTCATATCTTAATTAAATGCAAGTTTTAATTTCATAATATTATAAAACTATTAACAACAAAATAAATATATACATTAAAAAACAATTATTCAATTTAAATAATTATAAAGTTTTAACATAATGAATACTGGAAAAAAGTTATTAAATAATTATTTATTTAAATTCCCAATAGAGTCGCACATTTAATATATATATATACATTTTACAAATTCTAATAGTTACACAATTTACATAATTAATTAACAATTCATTGATTAATAATAAATAGAAAATGTATAACATATCAATTAATTTTTAGTTAATTTCCCTCGCTACACCCCTACAACCCAACAACCCACACTTCCCACCCCATGCCCCTACAAACACAACACGCACCTGAACTATAATGTAAAATATTATTTGATGATTTTACATAGTTAATAATAAAATAAATAAATAATAATTTGAAAAATATAAATTAATAATACTTAATTAACGTCCCACCCTGTACCCCTACAAACCTCACAACCCACTACATTATAAATTACTATTTTACAATTAAATAAAAAATATAAATAACGTAAAATTGTAAACTATATTTAAAAACATTATCAACAATTACACACATACAATATAAAACATATACAATTAAAATATTATTTAAACACAAAGGAACCTCAAAAATGATATTTCTTACCTTAAAACAAATCGATATTTTGTCAATTAAATTTTTGCGCACAGTGTTTCTGTGTTATGATATGGAAAAATCGGTATGTCTGCAACTCAATATTTTATCAGAATACCCACCTCACACTACCAAACTTCAAATAACACTCCTAGGGCCAGATGTATCATCACGGCCCTTTGCGAGTCGGAAATAGCGATTTTTAAGAAATCGCTATTTCCGACTCACAAAGTGCCATGTATCACATTTGCGATTCGGTAATAGGGATTTCGTAAAAAACGCAAATGCTATTACCGAATCCCAAATTGCGATACCGGCCCCATTCGCAGCTAAGGGCCTGTTGGCCCATATCTGCGATTTTTTTGCATTTCCAAAATTGCGATTTCTGAACCAGAAATCGTAATTTTGGAAATGCAAAAGCCCAGGGTGCTGGGGGCCTAAGGCCCCCCTCTGGTGCACCCCAAAACATTTTGGGGGACATGTAAGGTGCACACATGCCAAAAGGGCATGTGTGCTTTTCATGTTCAATTTAAAAATGCATTTTAAATGCATTTTTGAATTTTGCACCAGGTTACCACCTGGTTTCTTTTCATGGTATTTTGCATGTGCAAAATGCCATTCTGCGAAAAATCGCAATTTGCAATTTTTTGCTGCATCTCCTTGCAATGTGGTTTTTGCAAATCTCAAATTGCGACTCGCAAAACCAGGTCCCAATGCAAAAAATCACAATTTTTGCGATTTCTTGCTTTTGGTCTGCAAATGCCTTTCATGCATCCCAGACCACTTTTTTGCATTCGCAAACGGCTGAATTTTGCGATTCGCACCGTTTGTGAGTGCAAAAAAATTAAAACATCTGGCCCTAAGTCTTCACCTTGTGGTTCACAGATTTCAATTGCATCAGCAAAAGTCTAACAGATGTACCCTAAAAAACATTTTCTTAGATGTACATTTACTCAACACGGTGTAAAACATATGCAGTTAGCCCCTAAACTCTATTTTTGGCAATAAAAAAATATTATATTTATAATAATAGATATAAATACAAATAGCTTTTCAATGTGCACTGATGCAGCGCATGTTGATCTTTCATAGTTAAGCGTGTTCTCCGCTAAACTTTCAATGTAACTCCTGTTGTCGTCCCTTGGATGCGGGTGGCAGAGGTGAAGCTCTTCTACAGAGCAGGTTGCAGCTGCAGCAGTAGGTACAAGTATAGTACGAATCGCAGGAGGTATCCCACTATTTCCGTTCAAGCACTTTCATCAGAAATAAACTGCTGCTGAGGCAGTCAACTAAAAATTAGGTGGGTGTTATATAGTGAGTTGGGCAGAGGTGAGAACTCTGTCACCCAGAGGGC
The DNA here is from genome assembly GCF_031143425.1 of Pleurodeles waltl. Lineage (NCBI taxonomy): Eukaryota > Metazoa > Chordata > Amphibia > Caudata > Salamandridae > Pleurodeles > Pleurodeles waltl. The sequence continues at coordinate 808,749,710 of NC_090445.1, read as the reverse complement.
AAGACTTCTATGGTCTAACAGCCCGCAGGTTATGCAGAGTACCCGCTAGAAGCGGCATCAGCCATTTATAGTCTTGCTTTAAAAATCTCATACGTCTTATTGATAGAAATTCAGCTAATTCCAAATGAGTCAAACTGATTGCAATCATTAATTTAATGAGTTCAACCATAATTTGTAATACAAAGGTGAATTGAAAATGAAGAATAATGAACTCAGGCCTTCATACTTCATGAAGTTTGAAAGATAGAAAATGCCAAGAAATAAAGAGGCCACATAGGGGAATCTTTCATAGGTCAAAAAACAACAAACTAACCAGTTCCCAAAATTGTGAAAATGGGTTTGCAGTAAGTCGGAACAGGAATTGCGTCCTTATGGTAGACAACAGTCACAACCATTTCCATCTCATGTAACGTGGAGCCAACATTCTGACCACACCCATCAAATGCACTGCATTATATACAACAAAGAGTGAGTGAAACCTACTCCGAGGTGGAACTCGTGAAATTTCACTCTGTGGAATTCCACGCAGATACATAAAAAATCAATGAGATTGTGTGGATTTCTGCAAGCAGGTAAAATCCAGGCACGTTGTGGTGCATGTGCTCATTGTTAGTGCTGGAAGCTTATTCCGTGCTGTAAAATCAGTGGTAACCGCACCACGCATGGTGCCACAGGGCACTGCATCTTTCTGTAGAAAATCTACTCAAGCATCAGCTTTCTCAAGGTGAAAGGTTGCAACTTGCTGCAACTGCCAACATTAGGAAATCTTGCCAGGAGGAGTTCTAGCACCTGTGGGTGCAAATTCTCACTCACACTTTGCCAACTTCACATTGGCGAGCTGCACACAAGAAAAAACTCCACCATGAAGTGGTTGACAGAGTTTTGGAAGAACTTAGCATTCCAATCAGAGCACAGAGTGGGCAAATTATGTAAACTCCATGGTGGAGCAGAGTTTTTCACCCACCCCAAGTGAAAATGCCAATGAAAGCTAAATTTCAAGAAAGAGTGAAGTTATTTCCCTCACGGATTTTAGTCTGTGACTGCCACTAGCTTAGTAAAAGCATCCAAGAAAATACTTGTGATGATGCCCTCATAGTTGCTTGGCTGGGGCTGTGAAAATTGAAGTAAAAGCAGCTTCTGTTTATCCTCTGACTTTGTGCCATTGACACCCATATTTGCACATACAATGCTCATCAGTGGCCTGCATTGCTACTCATCATTCAAACTATGCAGCACAAGCTTAGAGAAGTGAATTATATTTGGGCATCTCCGGGAGAGCAGAACACACAAAGGCCCTCATTACAACATTGGCGGTGAAAGCTGCTTACCGCCATGCAGAACACCGCCAACACACCTCCGCGGCCGCGGAATTCCACCACGGTCATTATGACCCACAGCTCGGAATCCGCCAAAATCTAGACACCCCCAAGTCTGCCACACCAAAGGTCAGTAATAAACTGGTGATAACAAAACCTCCACCATCACACCAACAGGAATACACCCACACTGTCACGACCCACGAATCCACGTGGCGGTCTTTCAACCGCGGTATTCCATTGGCGGTACACACCGCTGAGCTCAAAATACACACAAATTTACAAACCACAACCATATTAGACAAATCGAAATACACACACCTGAGACACATACACACACCACTCCCACACACACAATACAATATAAAACACACACCCACATCACCCACAAACCCTTACATCAACAATTGTGACTGAAGGCCAGAGAGAGCCACCACCATCTAAAGACCAGCATCCACAGGCACTCAACACCATCACTCACACAACATCCAAGCACCTCATACAATACACCTCTAAATATCACCCCACACATCACAACACACACCACCCCACACATCACCCACACCACCCTATGGCCCCGCAAAGACACCCCAGGTTCTTTGAGGAGGAGCTCAGGATCATGGTGGAGGAAATCATCCGGGTAGAACCACAGCTATTTGGATCACAGATGCAGCACACCACCATAGCTAGTAAGACGGAGCCATGGCGAAGAATCGTGGACAGGGTCAACGCAGTGGGACAGCACCCAAGAACACGGGATGACATCAGGAAGAGGTGGAATGACCTAAGGGGGAAGGTGCATTCCGTGGTCTCAAGACACCACCTTGCGGTTCAGAGGACCGGCGGCGGACCCCCACCTCCTCCCCCAGAACTCACTACATGGGAGATGCAGGTCTTCGCTATACTGCATCCTGAGGGCCTCGCAGGAGTAGCAGGAGGAATGGACTCTGGTAAGTCAAACCTTTAACTACTTCGTCCCCCACCCACCTGCATGCTATCGCATACCCCCACCCTCGCCCTCACCCCCATCACTCCAACTCTTCATGTATGTCCCAATATCACAAAGCACACATCCCAAACCCAAGCCCTGCATGTAACACTAAAGCATGGACACCCATCACCAAAGCATGGCCACGGCACATACCCATACACCCCCCTAAACCATTATCACACAAGGTCCTACACAGGAATGCAAGCACTGGGTTACACTGTCACCCACCCATTGCACAATATGGCACACACAGATGCAATAATCATGCCTTTGCACCCCTGCAGGACCCCTACCCAACGTCACCGGACAGGAGGGTCCAGATATGTCCACTCCAGGACCACAGTGATGACAGCAGCTCTGTCCAACTGGATCAAGATGACCAGCCCGGCCCATCTGGGACCTCGGGACAGTCGGTTCCCCTCACACAGTCACAGGCCACTACAGAGCTTCCACCCTCTGGAAACACCAGCACAGCACCCACCCAGCGGGCCCATAGCTCTGTAAGCAGGACACGTCAATCAGCAGTGTGTTCACCACTACAGGGAATCCAGGCTAACCCACCACCCCAACAACACCAGGGACCTGGGGGCAGTGGTAGTGGGCACACGGTTCAGGGGACAGAGGCACAGGAACAAAGGGGAACTGGGAGGGCTGCT